>NC_064637.1:119936493-120258224 GCF_023864275.1 Schistocerca cancellata | reverse complement strand
GCAGCTCGTCATTATTTTCGTCTCTCTTTGGTTTCGTCTGAATCCATATTCTGTACTCATTAGACCGTTCATCAAATTTAACAGGTCCTGTAATTCGTCTTCGCTTTCACTGAGGATAGCGATTTCATCAGAGAATCTTATCACTGATATTCTTCCACCCTGAATTTTAATCCACTCTTGAACCTATCTTTTATTTCTGTCATTGCTTCTTAAATGTTTAGTTTGAACAGGAGGGGCAGAGTGTACATCCCTGTCGTATAACCTTTCTAATCAGAACACTTCATTCTAAGCCTTCCACTCTTGTAGTACCCTCTTGGCTCTTGTATATATTGTACACTACTGGCCATTAAAATTGCTACACGACGAAGATGATGTGCTACAGACGTGAAATTTAACCGACAGGAAGAAGATGCTGTGATGTGCAAATGATTAGCTTTTCAGAGCATTCACACAAGGTTGGCGCCGGTGGCGACACCTACAACGTGCTAACATGAGGAAAGTTTCCAACCGATTTCTCATACACAAACAGCAGTTCACCGGCGTTGCCTGGTGAAACGTTGTTGTGATGCCTCGTGTAAGAAGGAGAAATGCGTACCATCACGTTTCCGAAATTGATAAAGGTCGGATTGTAGCCTGTCGCGATTGCGGCTTATCGTATCGCGACATTGCTACTCGCGTTTGTCGAGATCCAATGACTGTTAGCAGAATATGGAATCGGTGGGTTCAGGAGAGTAATACGGAACGCCGTGCTGGATCCAGACGGCCTCGTATCACTAGCAGTCGAGATGACAGGCATCTTATTCGCATGGCTGTAACGGATCGTGCAGCCACGTTTAGATCCCTGACTCAACAGATGGGGACGTTTGCAAGACAACAACCATCTGCACGAACAGTTCGACGACGTTTGCAGCAGCACGGACTGTCAGCTCGGAGACCATGGCTGCGCTTACCCTTGACGCTGCATCACAGACAGGAGTGCCTGCGATGGTGTACTCAACGACGAACCTGGGTCCACGAGTGGCAAAAGGTAATTTTTTCGGATGAATCCAGGTTCTGTTTACGGCATCATGATGGTCACATCCGTGTTTGGCGACATCGCCGTGTACGCACAGTGGAAGCGTGTATTCGTCATCGCCATACTGGCGTATCACCCGGCGTGATGGTATGGGGTGCCATTGGTTACACGTCTCGGTCACCTCTTGTTCGCATTGACGGCACTTTGAACAGTGGACGTTACATTTCAGATGTGTTACGACCCGTGGCTCTACCCTTCATTCGATACCTGCGAAACCCTACATTTCAGCAGGATAATGCACGACCTCATGTTGCAGGTCCTGTAGGTCCTTTCTGGATACAGAAAATGTTCGACTGCTGCCCTGGCCAGCACATCTCCAGGTCTCTTACCAACTGAAAACGTCTGGTCAATGGTGGCCAAGCAACTGGCTCGTCACAATACGCCAGTCACTACTCTTGATGAACCGTGGTATAGTGTTGAAGCTGCATGGTGAGCTATACCTGTACACACCATCGAAGCTCTGTTTGACTCAATGCCCAGGTGTATCAAGGCCGTTATTACAGCCAGACGTGATTGTTCTCGGTACTGATTTCTCAGGATCTATGCACCCAAATTGCGTGAAAATGTAATCACATGTCAGTTGTAGTATAATATATTTGTCCAATGAATACCCCTTTATCATCTGCATTTCTTCTTGGTGTAGCAATTATAATGGCCAGTAGTGTATATTACCCTTTTTTTCCTCTAGCTTTACCCCAGATTTTCTCAGAATTTCGAAGAGCTTGGACCATAATACATTTACAAATGCTTTTTCCAGCTCAACAAAAGCTATGAACTTGTCTCGATTACTTTTCGGTCTTGTTTCCATTATCAAGCGCAACATTAGAGCTGTTTCTATGGTGCCTTCACCTTTCGTAAACATCTAACAGCTCCTCAGTTTTCCTTTCCATTCATTGGTATGTTACTCTTTTCGCAGCTCGTGTGGATGAGCTATTAAGCTGATTGTCCGACAAGTCTCGTACTTATTTGCCCTTGCTATCTTCGGTATTACGTGGATGATACACTCCTGGAAATTGAAATAAGAACACCGTGAATTCATTGTCCCAGGAAGGGGAAACTTTATTGACACATTCCTGGGGTCAGATACATCACATGATCTCACTGACAGAACCACATGCACATAGACACAGGCAACAGAGCATGCACAATGTCGGCACTAGTACAGTGTATATCCACCTTTCGCAGCAATGCAGGCTGCTATTCTCCCATGGAGACGATCGTAGAGATGCTGGATGTAGTCCTGTGGAACGGCTTGCCGTGCCATTTCCACCTGGCGCCTCAGTTGGACCAGCGTTCGTGCTGGACGTGCAGACCGCGTGAGACGACGCTTCATCCAGTCCCAAACATGCTCAATGGGGGACAGATCCGGAGATCTTGCTGGCCAGGGTAATTGACTTACACCTTCTAGAGCACGTTGGGTGGCACGGGATACATGCGGACGTGCATTGTCCTGTTGGAACAGCAAGTTCCCTTGCCGGTCTAGGAATGGTAGAACGATGGGTTCGATGACGGTTTGGATGTACCGTGCACTATTCAGTGTCCCCTCGACGATCACCAGTGGTGTACGGCCAGTGTAGGAGATCGCTCCCCACACCATGATGCCGGGTGTTGGCCCTGTGTGCCTCGGTCGTATGCAGTCCTGATTGTGGCGCTCACCTGCACGGCGCCAAACACGCATACGACCATCATTGGCACCAAGGCAGAAGCGACTCTCATCGCTGAAGACGACACGTCTCCATTCGTCCCTCCATTCACGCCTGTCGCGACACCACTGGAGGCGGGCTGCACGATGTTGGGGCGTGAGCGGAAGACGGCCTAACGGTGTGCGGGACCGTAGCCCAGCTTCATGGAGACGGTTGCGAATGGTCCTCGCCGATACCCCAGGAGCAACAGTGTCCCTAATTTGCTGGGAAGTGGCGGTGCGGTCCCCTACGGCACTGCGTAGGATCCTACGGTCTTAGCGTGCATCCGTGCGTCGCTGCGGTCCGGTCCCAGGTCGACGGTCACGTGCACCTTCCGCCGACCACTGGCGACAACATCGATGTACTGTGGAGACCTCACGCCCCACGTGTTGAGCAATTCGGCGGTACGTCCACCCGGCCTCCCGCATGCCCACTATACGCCCTCGCTCAAAGTC
This sequence comes from Schistocerca cancellata, assembly GCF_023864275.1. NCBI lineage: Eukaryota > Metazoa > Arthropoda > Insecta > Orthoptera > Acrididae > Schistocerca > Schistocerca cancellata. The sequence continues at coordinate 120,255,012 of NC_064637.1, read as the reverse complement.
CGTCAACTGCACATACGGTTCACGTCCACGCTATCGCGGCATGCTACCAGTGTTAAAGACTGCGATGGAGCTCCGTATGCCACGGCAAACTGGCTGACACTGACGGCGGCGGTGCACAAATGCTGCGCAGCTAGCGCCATTCGACGGCCAACACCGCGGTTCCTGGTGTGTCCGCTGTGCCGTGCGTGTGATCATTGCTTGTACAGCCCTCTCGCAGTGTCCGGAGCAAGTATGGTGGGTCTGACACACCGGTGTCAATGTGTTCTTTTTTCCATTTCCAGGAGTGTAGATACGACTCTGACGGGTGACATGTACGGAAGCATCCTGTCTGATCACTTGCGTTCATTCATGTCCATTGTGCGTTTCGGTAGACTTGGGCAATTCCAGCAGGACAATACGACACCCCACAAGTCCAGAATTTCTACAGAGTAGCTACAGGAACACTCTTCTAAGTTTAAACACTTACTCTGGCCACCAAACTCCCCAGACCAGACATGAAGGTTATTGAGCATATACGGGATGCTTTGCAACGTGCTGTTCAGAAGCGATCTCCATCCCCTCGCACTCTTACGAATTTGTGGACAGCTCTGAAGGATTCATGGTGTCAGTTTCCTCCAGCACTACTTCAGACATTAGTCGAGTCCATGCCGTTCGTGTTGCGGCGTTTCTGCTTGCCGGCGGGGGCCCTACACGACATTAGGTATGTGTACGGTTTCTTTGGCTCTTCAGTGGGTGTAAACTGCAAGCTACCTATGACGTGCACCGGACACTTCGCAAGGCCCTACCACTGTCCTTATTTCGTGTTCTAGTCGCGAATAATGCACGGGAAACGATTCCCTGTAAATCCTCCTCTGGCCCGAATGTCTGTAATCTACCTCACTCAGTAGCGTTCCATGAAAAGAACGGTGCCTTGCTCTCCAGGCATTCCCACTTGTTTCCGAAACGTCTTCGTAATACTTGAGTGCTGTTCGACCCTACCGCTAACGAATATAGCAACTAGCCACTGAATTGGTTAGATGTCCTCCTTTAATCAGATCTGACGCCAATCCCACACACTGGAGCAGTACTGAAGACTGGGTCGCACTAGCGCTGTACACGTCGTCTCCTTTACAGGTGAACCAACTTCCTTAAAATTCTCCCAATAAACCGAAGTCGACTATTCGCCTTCCCTTCTACCGATCGCATGTGCTCGTTCCATTTCGGACCGCTCTCCAGCGTTACGCCTAGATTTTTAATCTGCGTGACTGTTTGAGGCAGGGCGCTATTAATGCTGCATTCGAACATTACGGGTTTCTTTTTTCCGTTCCTCTGCTTTAACTTACACTTTTCTGCATTTGGAGGAAGCTCCTGTTTATCATACGAACTAGAAATTGTGCTAAGCCATCTTGAATCCTGTTACAGTCACTCAACGACGACAACTACCCGTACACCACACAATCAACAGCAAACAGTCGCAAACTGCCGCTTATCCTGTTCACCAGATCATTTATAAATATAGAAATTCTTCCAATCCATATGTGGCATACAGCAAACCAGTGCTTAACAGTATTGTTTAAAAACAGTCTTGGTTGCAATTTTGGTTTTTTATTTTTCAACGACGCGTTTCGCCTTATTTAGGCATCTTCAGGTTATCTACATAGAAAACAAATACATCTACACTCCTGGAAATGGAAAAAAGAACACATTGACACCGGTGTGTCAGACCCACCATACTTGCTCCGGACACTGCGAGAGGTCTGTACAAGCAATGATCACACGCACGGCACAGGGGACACACCAGGAACCGCGGTGTTGGCCGTCGAATGGCGCTAGCTGCACAGCATTTGTGCACCGCCGCCGTCAGTGTCAGCCAGTTTGCCGTGGCATCTCCATCGCAGTCTTTAACACTGGTAGCATGCCGCGACAGCGTGGACGTGAACCGTATGTGCAGTTGACGGACTTTGAGCGAGGGCGTATAGTGGGCATGCGGGAGGCCGGGTGGACGTACCGCCGAATTGCTCAACACGTGGGGCGTGAGGTCTCCACAGTACATCGATGTTGTCGCCAGTGGTCGGCGGAAGGTGCACGTGCCCGTCGACCTGGGACCGGACCGCAGCGACGCACGGATGCACGCCAAGACCGTAGGATCCTACGCAGTGCCGTAGGGGACCGCACCGCCACTTCCCAGCAAATTAGGGACACTGTTGCTCTTGGGGTATCGGCGAGGACCATTCGCAACCGTCTCCATGAAGCTGGGCTACGGTCCCGCACACCGTTAGGCCGTCTTCCGCTCACGCCCCAACATCGTGCAGCCCGCCTCCAGTGGTGTCGCGACAGGCGTGAATGGAGGGACGAATGGAGACGTGTCGTCTTCAGCGATGAGAGTCGCTTCTGCCTTGGTGCCAATGATGGTCGTATGCGTGTTTGGCGCCGTGCAGGTGAGCGCCACAATCAGGACTGCATACGACCGAGGCACACAGGGCCAACACCCGGCATCATGGTGTGGGGAGCGATCTCCTGCACTGGCCGTACACCACTGGTGATCGTCGAGGGGACACTGAATAGTGCACGGTACATCCAAACCGTCATCGAACCCATCGTTCTACCATTCCTAGACCGGCAAGGGAACTTGCTGTTCCAACAGGACAATGCACGTCCGCATGTATCCCGTGCCACCCAACGTGCTCTAGAAGGTGTAAGTCAACTACCCTGGCCAGCAAGATCTCCGGATCTGTCCCCCATTGAGCATGTTTGGGACTGGATGAAGCGTCGTCTCACGCGGTCTGCACGTCCAGGACGAATGCTGGTCCAACTGAGGCGCCAGGTGGAAATGGCATGGCAAGCCGTTCCACAGGACTACATCCAGCATCTCTACGATCGTCTCCATGGGAGAATAGCAGCCTGCACTGCTGCGAAAGGTGGATATACACTGTACTAGTGCTGACATTGTGCATGCTCTGTTGCCTGTGTCTATGTGCCTGTGGTTCTGTTAGTGTGATCATGTGATGTATCTGACCCCAGGAATGTGTCAATAAAGTTTCCCCTTCCTGGGACAATGAATTCACGGTGTTCTTATTTCAATTTCCAGTAATGTATTTGAAGAATCGTGATCACGTTGTGCAGACTTGGATAAGGTTATATTGAAAGAGCAAATACCTGAATTTGGTATTTCTTAGAAGAATCCTTTAGTCATCGACATCGTCGAATATATCAGGCCAACATCGCTTTCGTTAAACTCAGTAGAAACTAGAAATATAAAATAGTAAAATCATTACCTTTTCTAGACGGACGCGAGAGGCGCCAAGATCTGCATAACGCGTTCCAGTTCACAGGAGCGAGTAACAGAGTAAGATGGGGGTTCAGGTAGTAAGAATAATGCGACACAGCGTCGTGTGCCAGTACTGAAGCGTAATACAGAATCACCTCAATAGGCGACGCAGCAGTGATAAGAATGAGAAATCGTAAACTGGATATACATACCCACTAAAACTTTATAAATGTGATGCACGTAAAACATTGATAAGATGGAATTACTAGGGGCAACACCTGTGCAGTAACTTATCCTAAAATTTTGATGAAGTAAACTATAAATGAAGGCGGTAAATTTAAATGAGAAAACAAGGAGTATAATACAAGACACAGATGCAGTACATAAACAGATTTTTCGTATTATGTACCACTAGAACGAGAACATTAAAAGCACAGGACCGTAATTTGAGATAAAGAGGCCGCCCATGTAACACTCAATACTGCATCATTCGGAGCTAGAACTTCTAGCAAGAAAACTTTTATATTTCTAGTTTTTACTGAGTTTAAGGAAGGCGATGTCGGCCTGATATATTCGACAATGTCCTTCGGCTACACTGACTAAAGGATTCTTCTTAGAAACACCAAATTAAGGTATTTGCTCTTTCAATAGTTGATCTGTTTATACATGCTTATAGGTAATCCAAGTCTGCACAACGCGATCGCGATTCTGAAATAGATGTATTTGTTCTCTGTTTTCTATGTAGATAACCTGAAGATGCCTAAATAAAGTGAAACGCGTCGTTGAAAAATAAAAAACTAAAATTGCAACCAAGACTGCTTTTAACCAATATTTATGTATATGGAAGATCACAGCTGTCCTATCACACTTACCTGCCACGATACCCTTGCCTCTGATTAACACTTGCCGACTACATACTGGGTTCTGTTACTTTAGAAATCTCCAAGCGACTCACACATCTGGGAACCTATTCCGTACGCTCGTAACTTCGTTAAGTCTGAGGTAGGCCACCGTGTCAAACACTTTCTGGAAATCTTGCCTCCTCAGTCTTTAAGTGAGGTATCGTAGGAGGAAGGAATATATTCGCTCACTGTACTAGGAACACAGTTTAACAGTGAGCCACGTCGTGATGCACAACGCCTCTCTTGCAGCGTCTGCCACTTGAGTTAGCTTATCATGTCCGTAGCGCAATCGTACCTATCAGATAAACACATAACTCATCTTCGATTCTTCCTCATTTCCTGTACCAGTCCCATCTCGTAAGGGTCCAACATCGAGTAAAAATGCTAAACTACATCTACATCTACATTTATACTCCGCAAGCCACCCAACGGTGTGTGGCGGAGGGCACTTTACGTGCCACTGTCATTACCTCCCTTTTCTGTTCCAGTCGCGTATGGTTCGCGGGAAGAACGACTGTCTGAAAGCGTCCGTGCGCGCTCTAATCTCTCTAATTTTACATTCTTGATCTCCTCGGGAGGTATAAGTAGTGGGAAGCAATATATTCGATACCTCATCCAGAAACGCACCCCCTCGAAACCAGCCGAGCAAGCTACATCGCGATGCAGAGCGCCTCTCTTGCAGAGTCTGCCACTTGAGTTTGCTAAACATCTCCGTAACGCTATCACGGTTACCAAATAACCCTGTGACGAAACGCACCGCTCTTCTTTGGATCTTCTCTATCTCCTCTGTCAACCCGACCTGGTACGGATCCCAGACTGATGAGCGATACTCAAGTACAGGTCGAACGAGTGTTTTGTAAGCCACCTCCTTTGTTGATGGACTACATTTTCTAAGGACTCTCCCAATAAATCTCAACCTGGCACCCGCCTTACCGACAATTAATTTTATATGATCATTCCACTTCAAATCGTTCCGCACGCATACTCCTAGATATTTTACAGAAGTAACTGCTACCAGTGTTTGTTCCGCTATCATATAATCATACAGTAAAGGATCCTTCTTTCTATGTATTCGCAATACATTACATTTGTCTATGTTAAGGGTCAGTTGCCACTCCCTGCACCAAGTGCCTATCCGTTGCAGATCTTACTGCATTTCGCTACAATTTTCTAATGCTGCAACTTCTCTGTATACTACAGCATCATTCGCGAAAAGCCGCATGGAACTTCCGACACTATCTACTAGGTCATTTATATATATTGTGAAAAGCAATGGTCCCATAACACTCCCCTGTGGCACGCCAGAGGTTACTTTAACGTCTGTAGACGTCTCTCCATTGATAACAACATGCTGTGTTCTGTTTGCTAAAAACTCTTCAATCCAGCCACACAGATGGTCTGATATTCCGTAGGATCTTACTTTGTTTATCAGGCGACAGTGCGGAACTGTATCGAACGCCTTCCGGAAGTCAAGGAAAATAGCATCTACCTGGAAGCCTGTATCTAATATTTGCTGGGTCTCATGAACAAATAAAGCGAGTTGGGTCTCACACGATCGCTTTTTCCGGAATCCATGTTGATTCCTACATAGTTGATTCTGGATTTCCAGAAACGACAGTCCACAGCTCGTAGTCTTGCGGTAGCGTTCTCGCTTCCGGCGCCCGGGTTCCCGGGTTCGATTCCCGGCGGGGTCAGGGATTTTCTCTGCCTCGTGATGACTGGGTGTTGTGTGATGTCCTTAGGTTAGTTAGGTTTAAGCAGTTCTAAGTTCTAGGGGACTGATGACCATAGATGTTAAGTCCCATAGTGCTCACAGTCATTTGAACCATTTGAACCAAAAACGACATGATACGTGAGCAAAAAACATCTATAATTCTACAACAGATCGACGTCAGAGATATTGGTCTATAGTTTTGCGCATCTGCTCGACGACCCTTCTTGAAGACTGGGACTACCTGTGCTCTTTTCCAATCATTTGGAACCTTCCGTTCCTCTAGAGACTTGCGGTACACGGTTGTTAAAAGGGGGCCAACTTCTTTCGCCTACTCTGCGTAGAATCGAATTGGTATCCCGTCAGGTCCAGTGGACTTTCCTCTGTTGAGTGATTCCAGTTGCTTTTCTATTCCTTGGACACTTATTTCGATGTTAGCCATTTTTTCGTTTGTGCGAGGATTTAGAGAAGGAACTGCAGTGCGGTCTTCCTCTGTGAAACAGCTTTGGAAAAAGGTGTTTAGTATTTCAGATTTACGCGTGTCATCCTCTGTTTCAATGCCTTCATCATCCCGGAGTGTGTGGATATGCTGTTTTGAGCCACTTACTGATTTAACGTAAGACCAGAGCTTCCTAGGATTTTCTGTTAAGTCGATACATAGAATTTTACTTTCGAATTCACTGAACGCTTCACGCATAGCCCTCCTTACGCTAACTTTGACATCGTTTAGCGTCTGTTTGTCTGAGAGGTTTTGGCTGCGTTTAAACTTGGAGTGAAGCTCTCTTTGCTTTCGCAGTAGTTTCCTAACTTTGTTGTTGAACCACGGTGGGTTTTTCCCGTCCCTCACAGTTTTAGTAGGCACGTACCTGTCTAAAACGCATTTTACGATTGCCTTGAACTTTTTCCATAAACACTCAACATTGTCAGTGTCGGAACAGAAATTTTCGTTTTGATCTGTTAGGTAGTCTGAAATCTGCCTTCTATTACTCTTGCTAAACAGATAAACCTTCCGCCCTTTTTTTATATTCCTATTAACTTCCAAATTCAGGGATGCTGCAACGGCCTTATGATCACTGATTCCCTGTTCTGCACTTACTGAGTCGAAAAGTTCGGGTCTGTTTGTTACCAGTAGGTCCAAGATGTTATCTCCACGAGTCGGTTCTCTGTTTAATTGCTCGAGGTAATTTTCGGATAGTGCACTCAGTATAATGTCACTCGATGCTCTGTCCCTACCACCCGTCCTAAACATCTGAGTGTCCCAGTCTATATCTGGTAAATTGAAAACTCCACCTAAGATTATAACATGCTGAGAAAATTTATGTGAAATGTATTCCAAATTTTCTCTCAGTTGTTCTGCCACTAATGCTGCTGAGTCGGGGGGTCGGTAAAAGGAGCCAATTATTAACCTAGCTCGGTTGTTGAGTGTAACCTCCACCCATAATAATTCACAGGAACTATCCACTTCTACTTCACTACAGGATAAACTACTACTAACAGCGACAAACACGCCACCACCGGTTGCATGCAATCTATCCTTTCTAAACACCGTCTGTGCCTTTGTAAAAATTTGGGCAGAATTTATCTCTGGCTTCAGTACCGGTCGAACGAGAATGAAGCAAGCCCATTCCTCCGTGATTTTCTTAATATTCTCCTAATAAATAACGCGATACTAGTATGCATATTGCAACATAATAAATATATTTCTAGGTTGTCTCACAGTGGACGTTTTTGGTGTATTGTGGAACAAATTAACATGCCTCCCAGTTCTCCGTTAGGAAATGACAATATTTTGATGGATCCGGTAAGGAATCTAAAACCAAGATGTTTTTGACTGTGCCAGTGTTTAAAAAAGCACTCCGTTTTTCTCTCGAATGGTGGCTCACCATCAGCAGTGGTAAAAATAGCGACCACATCATTTGGAACTTCATCATTTTACGCTGGAGGTCTGAATGTTTAGTAATCGTAAGCATAAAAATTTATTTGTTTTCATTTTCCAATTTTGCACAATAATCCTTCATCGTAGTGAAAGAAAGCACTAAAGGATTAGCGCGTTCTAATTCAATTTCCCCCCCATGAACCATGGACCTTGCCGTTGGTGGGGAGGCTTGCGTGCCTCAGCGATACAGATGGCCGTACCGTAGGTGCAACCACAACGGAGGGGTATCTGTTGAGAGGCGAGACAAACATGTGGTTCCTGAAGAGGGGCAGCAGCCTTTTCAGTAGTTGCAGGGGCAACAGTCTGGATGATTGACTGATCTGGCCTTGTAACATTAAGCAAAACGGCCTTGCTGTGCTGGTACTGCGAACGGCTGAAAGCAAGGGGAAACTACAGCCGTAATTTTCCCCGAGGACATGCAGCTCTACTGTATGATTAAATGATGATGGCGTCCTCTTGGGTAAAATATTCCGGAGGTAAAATAGTAAAGGAAACAAAAGAAAAATTCGGAGTAGGTATTAAAATTCATGGAGAAGAAGTAAAAACTTTGAGGTTCGCCGATGACATTGTAATTCTGTCAGAGACAGCAAAGGACTTGGAAGAGCAGTTGAACGGAATGGACAGTGTCTTGAAAGGAGGATATAAGATGAACATCAACAAAAGCAAAACGAGGATAATGGAATGTAGTCAAATTAAGTCGGGTGGTGCTGAGGGAATTAGATTAGGAAATGAGACACTTAAAGTAGTAAAGGAGTTTTGCTATTTAGGGAGTAAAATAACCGATGATGGTCGAAGTAGAGAGGATATAGAATGTAGACTGGCAATGGCAAGGAAAGCGTTTCTCAAGAAAGGAATTTGTTAACATCGAGTATAGATTTAAGTGTCAGGAAGTCGTTTCTGAAAGTATTTGTATGGAGTGTAGCCATGTATGGAAGTGAAACATGGACGATAACTAGTTTGAACAAAAAGAGAATAGAAGCTTTCGAAATGTGGTGCTACAGAAGAGTGCTGAAGATAAGGTGGGTAGATCACGTAACCAATGAGGTGGTATTGAATAGGATTGGGGAGAAGAGAAGTTTGTGGCACAACTTGACTAGAAGAAGGGATCGGTTGGTAGGACATGTTTTGAGGCATCAAGGGATCACAAATTTAGCATTGGAGGGCAGTGTGGAGGGTAAAAATCGTAGAGGGAGACCAAGAGATGAATACACTAAGCAGATTCAGAAGGATGTAGGTTGCAGTAGATACTGGGAGATGAAGAAGCTTGCACAGGATAGAGTAGCATGGAGAGCTGCATCAAACCAGTCTCAGGACTGATGACCACAACAACAACAACAACAATTCAATTTCATGCATTTCATTGTTATCAGCTCTAAATGACTGAGTTGATTGTTTATTCAGTCTCTATCGAACAGTAGTGTCGACGTCATACGTGGTACACGGTCATACGAAGAACCCGTTGAATCTAACCTATAATACAAAATGTCGTGTTCTTAACGTGTTGCGCTCCACATGAAACTGTGTCTGAAATTTTGGTCTCAGAAGCGACTGCAGCAATTGCTGCATTACAGCTACGAATATTATTGAGATAATTTTTTGATTTCTCTTTGATAATCAGAAGCACGTTCGTGATAAAGTTTCCTGTTAGCGCTGACATATTTAACTTTTTTCCTTGCAACAACGCAATGGCGCTGTATCACATGCAGCAACCTCCGACGCAACATACGTTGCGTTACAAAATCTGCACTGTAAAATCATCAAACCGCAATTGTAACTGTCAAAATTAAGTGGAATTACCTTCAGTGTGCATTTAAATGTATCGATGAATAATGCAGTTGGTCACGCAGTGGAGATTTTAATGCGTGATAGAGACGTGCGGATACCGTCAGTCGTACGTAGCCACGAGCAAGGTTGAACCACATGAAGATGTCTGACAGTTTGATCCGAGGAAATATTGTGGAATTTGCACAACGTGATCCGGCGGCGAACCCGTTAAGACTATTTACTACATATCCGCCGGGAAAGCTTGAAGAGTCACATACGAGGGCAGTTCAATAAGTAATGCAACACATTTTATTTCTGAAACAGGGGTTGTTTTATTCATCATTGAAATACACCAGGTTATTCCCCAATCTTTTAGCTACACAACACTATTTTTCAACGTAATCTCCATTCAATGCTACGGCCTTACGCCACCTTGAAATGAGGGCCTGTATGCCTGCACGGTACCATTCCACTGGTCGATGTCGGAGCCAACGTCGTACTGCATCAATAACTTCTTCATCATCCGCGTAGTGCCTCCCACGGATTGCGTCCTTCATTGGGCCAAACATATGGAAATCCGACGGTGCGAGATCGGGGCTGTAGGGTGCATGAGGAAGAACGGTCCACTGAAGTTTTGTGAGCTCCTCTCGGGTGCGAAGACTTGTGTGAGGTCTTGCGTTGTCATGAAGAAGGAGAAGTCCGTTCAGATTTTTGTGCCTACGAACACGCTGAAGTCGTTTCTTCAATTTCTGAAGAGTAGCACAATACACTTCACAGTTGATCGTTTGACCATGGGGATGGACATCGAACAGAATAACCCCTTCATCGTCCCAGAAGACTGTAACCATGACTTTACCGGCTGAGGGTATGGCTTTAAACTTTTCTTGGTAGGGGAGTGGGTGTGGCGCCACTCCATTGATTGCCGTTTTGTTTCAGGTTCGAAGTGATGAACCCATGTTTCATCGCCTGTAACAATCTTTGACAAGAAATTGTCACCCTCAGCCACATGACGAGCAAGCAATTCCGCACAGATGGTTCTCCTTTGCTCTTTATGGTGTTCGGTTAGACAACGAGGGAGCCAGCGGGAACAAACCTTTGAATATCCCAACTGGTGAACAATTGTGGCGGCACTACCAACAGAGATGTCAAGTTGAGCACTGAGTTGTTTGATGGTGATCCGTCGATCATCTCGAACGAGTGTGTTCGCACGCTCCGCCATTGCAGGAGTCACAGCTGTGCACGGCCGGCCCGCACGCGGGAGATCAGACAGTCTTGCTTGACCTTGCGGCGATGATGACACACGCTTTGCCCAACGACTCACCGTGCTTTTGTCCACTGTCAGATCACCGTAGACATTCTGCAAGCGCCTATGAATATCTGAGATGCCCTGGTTTTCCGCCAAAAGAAACTCGATCACTGCCCGTTGTTTGCAACGCACACCCGTTACAGACGCCATTTTAACAGCTCCGTACAGCGCTGCCACCTGTCGGAAGTCAATGAAACTATACGAGACGAAGCGGGAATGTTTGAAAATATTCCACAAGAAATTTCCGGTTTTTTCAACCAAAAGTGGCCGAGAAAAAAAATGTGTTCCATTACTTATTGAACTGCCCTCGTAGATAAGTTTCATTGGCCTGACTGTATAATCATGATTAAAAATTGGTACCTGAGTTTTTATGTTCACGTGTTAACGTTATGATGGTCACTCCAGTTTAGATCGCTCCTGGTGGTAGTTGCTGTTCACACTGATTTGTCTTCAGTAGCGCAACCGAGCATTACTTGATCTCTCCGTCTGTTTGCGCCCAGTGCGTTACATTTCTTTACGTTCATAGCCAGCTGCTGGCCCCTGTGGGCGAATCGCTGATCCTCTGCAGATCTTCCGGCGTTTCGCTACAGTCTTCTGTTAGAGTTTCCCCCTCATTCCGGCGTTGCTCCTCCTAGTTTGCGTCGACAGCCGGCGATGTGTCAGGTTAAACCCTCATCTCCGCCTGCGCCATTCTCGCCTGCTGGAAGTTCATCTCCGCCACCAAATTCAGCGCCCATCTCCTCTTGTCAGCGTCCCAATCTCGCTACCAGCTATCGGCAGCTATTTCCATCGGTTTCGTAAATGCCATTTTTATTTTATTTTAGACTATCGGGAATCGCGTTAACAGTGCTGAAATTTCTCGCGAGTCCAGGAAACACTGGCGGGAGGAAATTTACAACGAGATCACTATTTTCTTTTGCCCTCAGTTCAGGTGCTTACGTTTTTTACTTTGTCAAATAATCATATCCTTTTCTTCCTGAAATACTTGGCCGCGCGGGGTAGCAGCGCGGTCTTCGGCGTCTTGTCACGGTCCGTGCGGCTCCCCCCGTCGTAGGTTCGAGTCCTCCCTCGGGCATGGGTGTGTCAGATTTCCATAGCGTAAGTTAAGTTGGAGTAAGTAGTGTGTAGGCTTAGAGACCGATGACCTCAGCAGTTTTATCCCATTAGACTTTACCACAAATTTACAAATTTCCGGCCGGCCGGAGTGGCCGTGCGGTTCTAGGCGTTACAGTCTGGAACCGAGTGACCGCTACGGTCACAGGTTCGAATCCTGCCTCGGGCATGGATGTGTGTGATGTCCTTAGGTTAGTTAGGTTTAATTAGTTCTGGGCGACTGATGACCTCAGACGTTAAGTCGCATAGTGCTCAGAGCCATTTGAACCATTTGTACCAAATTTCCGAAATACTTGTGTACGTAGACTTCAGCGTATTTATTTATAATGAGTGGGTCCGTTGGACTGGGCATTCAGTTGATGATACACTCCTGGAAATTGAAATAAGAACACCGTGAATTCATTGTCCCAGGAAGGGGAAACTTTATTGACACATTCCTGGGGTCAGATACATCACATGATCACACTGACAGAACCACAGGTACATAGCCACAGGCAACAGAGCATGCACAATGTCGGCACTAGTACAGTGTATATCCACCTTTCGCAGCAATGCAGGCTGCTATTCTCCCATGGAGACGATCGTAGAGATGCTGGATGTAGTCCTGTGGAACGGCTTGCCATGCCATTTCCACCTGGCGCCTCAGTTGGACCAGCATTCGTCCTGGACGTGCAGACCGCGTGAGACGACGCTTCATCCAGTCCCAAACATGCTCAATGGGGGACAGATCTGGAGATCTTGCTGGCCAGGGTAGTTGACTTACACCTTCTAGAGCAGGTTGGGTGCCACGGGATACATGCGGACGTGCATTGTCCTGTTGGAACAGCAAGTTCCCTTGCCGGTCTAGGAATGGTAGAACGATGGGTTCGATGACGGTTTGGATGTACCGTGCACTATTCAGTGTCCCCTCGACGATCACCAGTGGTGTACGGCCAGTGTAGGAGATCGCTCCCCACACCATGATGCCGGGTGTTGGCCCTGTGTGCCTCGGTCGTATGCAGTCCTGATTGTGGCGCTCACCTGCACGGCGCCAAACACGCATACGACCATTATTGGCACCTAGGCAGAAGCGACTCTCATCGCTGAAGACGACACGTCTCTATTCGTCCCTCCATTCACGCCTGTCGCGACCCCACTGGAGGCGGGCTGCACGATGTTGGGGCGTGAGCGGAGGACGGCCTAACGGTGTGCGGGACCGTAGCCCAGCTTCATGGAGACGGTTGCGAATGGTCCTCGCCGATACCCCAGGAGCAACAGTGTCCCTAATTTGCTGGGAAGTGGCGGTGCGGTCCCCTACGGCACTGCGTAGGATCCTACGGTCTTGGCGTGCATCCGTGCGTCGCTGCGGTCCGGTCCCAGGTCGACGGGCACGTGCACCTTCCGCCGACCACTGGCGACAACATCGATGTACTGTGGAGACCTCACGCCCCACGTGTTGAGCAATTCGGCGGTACGTCCACTCGGCCTCCCGCATGCCCACTATACGCCCTCGCTCAAAGTCCGTCAACTGCACATACGGTTCACGTCCACGCTGTCGCGGCATGCTACCAGTGTTAAAGACTGCGATGGAGCTCCGTATGCCACGGCAAACTGGCTGACACTGACGGCGGCGGTGCACAAATGCTGCGCAGCTAGCGCCATTCGACGGCCAACACCGCGGTTCCTGGTGTGTCCGCTGTGCCATGCGTGTGATCATTGCTTGTACAGCCGTCTCGTAGTGTCCGGAGCAAGTATGGTGGGTCTGACACACCGGTGTCAATGTGTTCTTTTTTCCATTTCCAGGAGTGTACATTAAGCAAGTTGGCAATGCCAACGGACTTTTTTTAGGACTTTGACGAGAATACTAGATCATGCACGACAACTCACCCTGCCATCTCCTCTTTATTGACATAAATTAAGAAAAGTAATCTCCCGTAAAACCTATTCATTTACAAGGGTCGTTCAACAAATGATGTTTCAAATCTTCTGCACGCGGGCGAAGTTTCGCACATTTCCGACAGATGGTGTAAGAGGTCCGAGCAGATGTAATTTTATGTAAGAGGTCCGTGCAGATGTAATGCAGATGTAATTTTATGCAAGAGGTCCGAGCAGACGTAATTTTATGTAAGAGGTCCGAGCAGATGTAATTTCGATGTATTGATCATGCGCTGCCTGCGATATGCAAGGTATAAGAGAATCGCTGACCAGAGAGCAGTGTTGACTGAGTAGGTACTGTGTAGCTGTAGCAGTAACTTAGTTGCTAGTCTGCGCTAGTCTGGTCTGGAGTCTGCTCTGGTCTGGTGTATCGTGTTGGCTGGGCCGGTCGCGGTGCAGCACTGCCGGAGCCTGAGTATTATTGTATAAGTTAAAAAAGCAGCCTCGCGCATATCTAGTAATGTTATGTGAACTCCCATGTAAATTAAAAAAAAAGTCCTAATAATAATCTTTCTGACATAAAGTAATTTTTAACAAGCATTCATTTCAATTTAAAGAATTTACTAATTTCTTCAATCCATGATCATTCCTATTGTTACAAAAGAAAAATCAGTTGCTTCTTTTCATAAATGACAAATCTATCGGCCAGCATTGCACAGAGCTGTGCCGGAAAAATTTTAGGTAAGAGCAGATATATTCGCCGTTTTTATTGAGGTAGGCATTTTTGCTTTTTTATTCAGAATGATCTTACAGGGCCATGACGCAGCACTGCTGTCGTCCAAAATTTACCAGGTTACTGAATTTATTTTTTATTACGAGGTTTGGGAATTTTTCTATTTCAAGCTTATATTAGATGAGAAAAGAATTTTGTGGGTACACAAAATTTGAAAGAACGAATATTGTGTGGAGGTTAAATGAGAAAGAATGTTGTTCTGAGGTTACACAAAAATTAGAATCATTAACCAAATAATATTTATTATTTTATTATTTTTTGTGGGGAGGTTACAATGGGAGAGACTAGTGCACTACGAAACGGCGTCTATACAGGGTGTTACAAAAAGGTACGACCAAACTTTCAGAAAACATTCCTCACACACAAATAAAGAAAAGATGTTATGTGGACATGTGTCCGGAAACGCTTAGTTTCCACGTTAGAGCTCATTTTAGTTTCGTCAGTATGTACTGTACTTCCTCGATTCACCGCCAGTTGGCCCAATTGAAGGTAGGTAATGCTGATTTCGGTGCTTGTGTTGACATGCGACTCGTTGCTCTACAGTACTAGCATCGAGCACATCAGTACGTAGCACCAACAGGTTAGTGTTCATCACGAACGTGGTTTTGCAGTCAGTGCAATGTTTACAAATGCGGAGTTGGCAGATGCCCATTTGATGTATGGATTAGCACGAGGCAATAGCCGTGGCGCGGTACGTTTGGATCGAGACAGATTTCCAGAACGAAGGTGTCCCGACAGGAAGACGTTCGAAGCAATTGATCGGCGTCTTAGGGAGCACGGAACATTCCAGCGTATGACTCGCGACTGGGGAAGACCTAGAACGACGAGGATACCTGCAATGGACGAGGCAATTCTTCGTGCAGTTGACGATAACCCTAATGTCAGCGTCAGAGAAGTTGCTGCTGTACAAAGTAACGTTGACCACGTCACAGTATGGAGAGTGCTTCGGGAGAACCAGTTGTTTCCGTACCATGTACAGCGTGTGCAGGCACTATCAGCAGCTGATTGGCCTGCGAATGGTTCATCCAACAATGTGTCAATCCTCATTTCAGTGCCAATGTTCTCTTTACGGATAAGGCTTCATTCCAACGTGATCAAATTGTAAATTTTCACATTCGACATGTGTGGGCTGACAAGAATCCGCACGCAATTGTGAAATCACGTCATCAACACAGATTTTCTGTGAACGTTTGGGCAGGCATTGTTGGTGATGTCTTGATTGGGCCCCATGTTCTTCCACCTACGCTCAATGGAGCACGTTATCATGATTTCATACGGGGTACTCTACCTGTGCTGCTAGAACATGTGCCTTTACAAGTACCACACAACATGCGGTTCATGCACGATGGAACTCCTGCACATTTCAGTCGAAGTGTTCGTACGCTTCTCAACCACAGATTCGGTGACCGATGGATTGGTAGAGGCGGACCAATTCCATGGCCTCCACGCTCTCCTGACCTCAACCCCCTTGACTTTCATTTATGGGGGCATTTGAAAGCTCTTGTCTACGCAACCCCGGTACCAAATGTAGAGACTCTTCGTGCTCGTATTGTGGACGTCTGTGATACAATACGCCATTCTCCAGGGCTGCATCAGCGCATCAGGAATTCCATGCGACGGAGGGTGGATGCATGTATCCTCGCTAACGGAGTACATTTGAACATTTCCTGTAACAAAGTGTTTGAAGTCACGCTGGTACGTTCTGTTGCTGTGTGTTTCCATTCCATGATTAATGTGATTTGAAGAGAAGTAATAAAATGAGCTCTAACATGGAAAGTACAGGGCTATTACAAATGATTGAAGCGATTTCATAAATTCACTGTAGCTCCATTTATTGACATATGGTCACGACACACTACAGATGCGTAGAAAAACTCATAAAGTTTTGTTCGGCTGAAGCCGCACTTCAGGTTTCTGCTGCCAGAGCGCTCGAGAGCGCAGTGAGACAAAATGACGACAGGAGCCGAGAAAGCGTATGTCGTGCTTGAAATGCACTCACATCAGTCAGTCATAACAGTGCAACGACACTTCAGGACGAAGTTCAACAAAGATCCACCAACTGCTAACTTCATTCGGCGATGGTATGCACAGTTTAAAGCTTCTGGATGCCTCTGTAAGGGGAAATCAAAGGGTCGGCCTGCAGTGAGCGAAGAAACGGTTGAACGCGTGCGGGCAAGTTTCACGCGTAGCCCGCGAAAAATTGGCTCATGCCACAACTGGAGACCGACAGCGCCGACTTCATCTTTCAGCAGGATGGTGCTCCACCGCACTTCCATCATGATGTTCGACATTTCTTAAACAGGAGATTGGAAAGCCGATGGATCGTTCGCGGTGGAGATCATGATTAGCAATTCATGTCATGGCCTCCACGCTCTCCCGACTTAACCCCATGCGATTTCTTTCGGTGGGGTTCTGTGAAAGATTCAGTGTTTAAACCTCCTCTACCAAGAAACGTGCCAGAACTGCGAGCTCGCATCAACGATGCTTTCGGACTCATTGATGGGGACATGCTGCGCCGAGTTTGGGAGGAACTTGATTATCGGCTTGATGTCTGCCGAATCACTAAAGGGGCACATATCGAACATTTGTGAATGCCTAAAAAAAAACTTTTTGAGTTTTTGTATGTGTGTGCAAAGCATTGTGAAAATATCTCAAATAATAAAGTTATTGTAGAGCTGTGAAATCGCTTCAATCATTTGTAACAACCCTGTAAGCGTTTCCGGACACTTGTCCACATAACATACAGGGTGATTCAAAAAGAATACCACAACTTTAAAAATATGTATTTAATGAAAGAAACATAATATAACCTTCTGTTATACATCATTACAAAGAGTATTTAAAAAAGTTTTTTTTCACTCAAAAACAAGTTCAGAGATGTTCAATATGGCCCCCTCCAGACACTCGAGCAATATCAACCCGATACTCCAACTCGTTCCACACTCTCTGTAGCATATCAGGCGTAACAGTTTGGATAGCTGCTGTTATTTCTCGTTTCAAATCATCAATGGTGGCTGGGAGAGGTGGCCGAAACACCATATCCTTAACATACCCCCATAAGAAAAAATCGCAGGGGGTAAGATCAGGGCTTCTTGGAGGCAAGTGATGAAGTGCTCTGTCACGGGCTGCCTGGCGGCCGATCCATCGCCTCGGGTAGTTGACGTTCAGGTAGTTACGGACAGATAAGTGCCAATGTGGTGGCGCTCCATCCTGCTGAAATATGAATTGTAGTGCTTCTTGTTCGAGCTGAGGGAACAGCCAATTCTCTACCATCTCCAGATACTGTAGTCCAGTTACAGTAGCACCTTCGAAGAAAAAGGGACCAAAAACTTTATTGGCTGAAATGGCACAGAAAACGTTCACCTTAGGCGAGTCACGTTCATACTGAGTTGTTTCCCGCGGATTCTCGTCGATTCACTTCTGCCGTACTCAATAACACAAAAAGCTTTCTGTTGAGCGGTCGCCATCTTAGCATCAACTGACGCTGACGCCTAGTCAACAGCGCCTCAAGCGAACAAATTTACAACTAAATGAAACTTTATAGCTCGCTTAATTCGCCGACAGATAGTGCTTAGCTCTGCCTTTTGTCGTTGCAGAGTTTTAAATTCCTAAAGTTGTGGTATTCTTTTTGAATCACCCTGTATTTTCTTTCTTTGTGTGTGAGGAATGTTTCCTCAAAGTTTGGCCGTACCTTTTTGTAACACCCTGTATAAGGCGTTCCTTGCAAGCAAAGAGCCGTTGTTGTATTATTAAAAATAAACTGAAAAAACTGCGCCCGACCAGGCCATGAAGGCCCAACGCCACCGACCGGCCGCCGTGTCTTCCTCAGCCCACAGGCGTCACTGGATGCAGATATGGAGGGCCGTGTGGTCAGCACACCACTCTCCCGGCCATATGTCAGTTTACGAGACAGGAGCCGCTACTTCTCAAGCAAGCGCCTTCTAAGTTTGCCTCGTAAGCGTTGAGTGCACCCCGCTTGATCTGAAGGTAATCGGTGTTACCACTGTGGCAAGGCCGCTGACGTGTTATCAGCTGCGACAAAGAAAGCACGCTGACCCTCCATAGACGTTTGTTTGCAGTGTATGATAATGACGCAGTTGACGAGAGTAGTGTCTGTGTGTGTGTGTGTGTGGAAGGAGGGGGGAGTTTACCGAAGCTCAACGACGAGGTTAACAGCGCCCTTGCAAATATTAAAAGAAATGAAGCAAACCTACAAAATGAGACTTATTCACTTACGCCCGCCTTACTCACGTTGAGCCGGACATCGCATTCACGAAAGCAGTCGAGCACGGTGCCGGGACAGCACACTACCTACTGCGAATATCGAAATTTTTACACGAATTCATTTTTAATCCGGTAGAAGTCATACTGTTATCTTTATATGCGTTTTTCTCGATACAGTGTTTTTCAGGCTGCCGTACCAGAATGCAGGCATACTGCTAAAACCATCTTTCTGAAATATGGCTGCACTACTCCTCGGGCATGTTCGCCAGGAGCAATAGACTATTTTTTTGTTTTCTAATTTATTCATTAGTTATTGCAAAAAAAGTCACCATACAGTACAAAACTACATTTTTGTTTCAAACGGCCGCTACATAATTTTTTCAAATTTCAAAGAACTGTGATATTATTACCCTCGCAATATCGCTTAGACTGAGAGAAATTTTTGTTTTCAGGAATCCGTAACTCAGTCGTTAAAACGGAACCATTATACGAGGTGCATTCGAGTTCTAAGGCCTCCGATTTTTTTTCTCCGGACTGGAAAGAGATAGAAACATGCGCATTGTTTTAAAATGAGGCCGCGTTCATTGTCAATACGTCCCAGAAATGGCAGGCCCGTACGGCAGATGGAATTTTACCGCCAGCGGCGAGAATGAGCTGTTGTAAATACTTAAAATGGCGACGTTTTCCTTACTTGAACAGCGTGCAATCATTCGCTTTCTGAATTTGCGTGGTGTGAAACCAACTGAAATTCATCGACAGTTGAAGGAGATATGTGGTGATGGAGTTATGGATATGTCGAAAGTGCGTTCGTGGGTGCGACAGTTTAATGAAGGCAGAACATCCTGTGACAACAAACCAAAACAACCTCGGGCTCGCACAAGCCAGTCTGACGACATGATCGAGAAAGTGGAGAGAATTGTTTTGGGGGATCGCCGAATGACTGTTGAACAGATCGCCTCCAGAGTTGGCATTTCTGTGGGTCCTGTGCACACAATCCTGCATGACGACCTGAATATGCGAAAAGTGTCATCCAGGTGGGTGCCACGAATGCTGACGGACGACCACACGGCTGCCCGTGTGGCATGTTGGCAAGCAATGCTGACGCGCAACGACAGCATGAATGGGACTTTCTTTTCGTCGTTTGTGACAATGGATGAGACGTGGATGCCGTTTTTCAATCCAGAAACAAAGCGCCAGTCAGCTCAATGGAAGCACACAGATTCACCGCCACCAAAAGAATTTCGGGTAACCGCCAGTGCTGAAAAAATGATGGTGTCCATGTTCTGGGACAGCGAGGGCGTAATCCTTACCCATTGCGTTTCAAAGGGCACTACGGTAACAGGTGCATCCTACGAAAATGTTTTGAAGAACAAATTCCTTCCTGCACTGCAACAAAAACGTCCGGGAACGGCTGCGAGTGTGCTGTTTCACCAAGACAACGCACCCGCACATCGAGCTAACGTTACGCAACAGTTTCTTCGTGATAACAACTTTGAAGTGATTCCTCATGCTCCCCACTCACCTGACCTGGCTCCTAGTGACTTTTGGCTTTTTCCAACAATGAAAGACACTCTCCGTGGCCGCACATTCAGCAGCCGTGGTGCTATTGCCTCAGCGATTTTCCAGTGGTCAAAACAGACTCCTAAAGAAGCCTTCGCCGCTGCCATGGAATCATGGCGTCAGCGTTGTGAAAAATGTGTACGTCTGCAGGGCGATTACGTCGAGAAGTAACGCCAGTTTCATCGATTTCGGGTGAGTAGTTAATTAGAAAAAAAAATCGGAGGCCTTAGAACTTGAATGCACCTCGTACCAATACCGTGACCTTGTTGTCCTTCTGTCTATATGTCTAGCTATCCGTCCCATTCAAAACCATTTGCATCAGGAATTACCAGATTTTTTTGAGTCATCACTCTTATGACTGTGTTACTTGCGCGTGGGGCACACAATTCTCATTAAAGCCTGTACTATGGTAAGTGAGCGGGGTTCACCTTATGAGAAAGGATTTTCTTACAGATATCGACCGCGTGTACCTGCATGGTGGCAAATCAGGCTTACACCCACTCTGTAATAACAATGATCCGTCAAGTAAGTTCAAAATGGAATTCCACGTCAGTATGTACCAAAAGCAGCACTGAAGATGCTACCAATTTGATAATAATACGGTCGCAGGCCTAATTAGGCATTAACTGAGTTTCTTCCCTGTACAAGTTGATGTATATTCATGCAAAACAACACGTAGTAACACTGCATAATATAGTAGAATTTTAGAACCAGAAAATCTATTGAACTGATAGTTTCACGTTCTGAACTGATATGGAAAAACGATGAATACATAACACTACACTATAATGTATGCCACAAATCTTCGTACTGTCTATTGATCTGATTAAAATCGGGCATAGGTTACCCTAGAAATAGCACTTTCGAGCCACACACAAAATGTCAATTTTGATAAAGATAAATCACTGATAAATTTTGACTTATATATTGACTTTAACTTTTGCTGGTCAAACCAATGTGGAACACTTCAGAATTCAAATGAGTAAAGGGGAGGGAGGCGGGGGGAAGGACCCTGAAACTGTTATGATCACTATATTAAAAAAATTGATTACTGAAATTATTATGCGTTCAAGATTTCCAGTATATAAGTTGCTACTCCTTTCATCTCATTTACTGCTCATTTAAATACCTTTATATATGTCTCTAAATAATTAAACTTCATTACTATATCAATATTAAAGTTATCTTTCAACTATGTTAGACCTTCGTTATTCATTTACTGGTTCATTAACAAAACAGTTCTTTAAACACCCTTCTAACATAACGAGGTCTGCAAGTAATTATTATTAACACAAAATTTAATTTTTCATTTCGGGACACTCGGTTTGCATAACATTTGGAAAGGACCCTGTCTAGGTTAGTTTTGAGGATAATTAAATGAGGGGAAAGTTCTGGTAAAATTTAGGTTATTATTGAACAGTTCACTCTATGGTCCATACGAATACAGTACTAAAAGTTTCAACCTGCTTGTATCGATGCGGCGGTTGGCGAGCGGCGAGATGGCGAGGCACAGAGCACACATACAACCACAGCTATGGCTCTTGACGTATCGGCACTTTAATTCTTCATAGCGTCGCAATACTTTTCCATTTAGTGCTTATGGAATTTTGCCATGCTGTGTGGGCGTTGGAACAGCATACCCGAGGCTCAGTGAAAATACGTCTTTCAGGAGAGCCTCCTCGCTCCAGAAGGTGTTGCTCAGACCAATACCAAACTCCAACTACTACTGCTGAGCCCGTTGTGCCGTGCAGTGCCCGCGTGCATTTCCCCGCGCTCGCCTGCCATCCACCTTTTACCGCTCCCTGACAGGCCGGGTATTCACCCGAGGTTTTGCATTCTACATATCCTAACACATTGCCTACGTATGGACCAGACGCACAATTACAATTTTAAACATCTTACAACAGTTTCAACATTTGTTACATTTCAATTCTATTACAATATTGCTTGAAATTTGACATAAACATTAATATTTACATTGAAACTTGTTTACAGGTTTCTTAACACAATGGCATGAAACAAAAAAGAAATGAAAGCAGAACATTAATTACACAAGTTTATCGAAAAATCAGAAGAAAAAAATATTAGATGTACAATAGGACAGAGTCGTTGTTGTTACAACTGGTTTGATGCGACCCGCCCCGAATTTATCTCCTGTGCCAGCCTCTTCATCTCAGAATAGCACTTGCAAACTACGTCTTCAGTTATTTGCTGGATTTATTCCTCTACAGTTTCTGTCCTATCAAGCTCTATATAGTACCATTGGAGTCATTCCCAGATGTCTTAACAGATGTTCTATTATCCTGTCCCTTCTCCTTGTCAGTCTTTTCCACATATTCCTCTCCGATTCTGCGCAGAACCTCCTCATTCTTTACCTTATCAGTCCACCTAACTTTCAACATTCATCTGTAGCAGCACAATCCAGATACTTAGATTATCTTCTGTTCTGGTTTTCCTACAGACCATATTTCACTACTATACAATGCTGCACTCCAAACGTACATTCTCAGAAATGTCTTTCTCAAATTAAGTCCTATATTTGGCAGACTTTTCTTGGTCAGGAATGTTCTTTTTGCCAGTGATAGTCTGCTTTTGATGTCCTCCCTACTCCGTTCTTCATTGGTTATTTTGTTACCTGAGAATTACAATTCTTTAACTTCATCAACTACGTGATCCTCAATCTTGATGTTCTCACTGTCCTAATCTCTGCTACTTTCGTTTTTCTTCGATTTAGTCCGTATTCTGTACTCATTAGACTCTTTATTCCATTCAGCAGATCATGTAATTCTTCTTCACATTCGCTCAAGATAGCTATGTCATCAGCGAATCGTAACATTGATATCCTTTTACCATGAATTTTAATCCCACTCCTGAACCTTTCTATTATTTCCATCATTGCTTCTTTGACGTAAAAACTGAACAGTAGGGGCGAACGACTACATCCCTGTCTTACGCCCTTTTTAATCTGAGCACTTTGTTCTTGGTCGTCCATTCTTATTATTCCCTCTTGGCTCTTATACATATTGTATATTATCCGTCTCTCTCTCTACAGCTTACGCCTATTTTTCTCCGAATTTCGAACATCTTGCACCATTTTATAAGTACATGTCGAACGCTTTTTCCAGGTCGACAAATCCTATGACCGTGTCTTGGTTTCTCTTTAGTCTTGATTCCATTGTCAACCGCAACGTCAGAATTGCCTCTCCGGTGCGTTTACCTTTCCTAAAGCCAAACTGATCCTAATCTAAACACTTCCTCGATTTTATTTTCTGTTTTTCTGTGTATTATTCTTGTCAACAACCATTTCTTTTTCGATTTATTCACATTTTTCATGCAGCCATCAGCCATTTCTGCTTAGCTTCCCTCCACTTCATATTTATTTCCTTCGTCAGCGAGTTGTATTTCTATATTCCTGAATTTCCCTGAACATTTTTGTGCTTCCTCCTTTCATCGATCAACTGAAGTATTTCTTCTGTTGCCCATGGTTTCTTCTCAGTTACCTTCTTTGTACTTATATTTTTCTTTCCAACTTCCGTGATTGCTCTTTTTAGAGATGTCTATTCCTCTTCAATTGTACTGCCTACTAAGCTATTTCTTATTGCTGTGTCTATGGCCTTAGAGAACATCAAGAATATCTCATCATTCATTAGGACTTCTGAATCCCACTTCTTTGTATATTGATTCTTCAGCCTACTTTTTATCACCACTACATCGCGATCTGAGTCTGCGTCTGCTCCTGGGTACGCCTTACAAACCAGTATCTGATTTCGGGATCTCTCTCTGATCATGATGCAATCTAATTGAAATCTTTCCGTTTCACGCAGCCTTTTATACCCCCTCCTCTTGTGATTCTTGAACAGAGTATTCATTATTACTATCTGAAATTTGTTACACCACTCAGTGAATCTTTCACCTCTCTGATTCCTTGTAAAGCCCATATTCTTCTGTAACTTTTTCTTCTACTCCTTCCACTACAACTGCATTCCAGTTCCCCATGACTATTAGATTTTCATCTTCCTTTGCATACTTTCAATATCGTCATATTCTTTCTCTGTCTCTTCATCTTCAGCTTGCGACGTCGGCATGTATACCTGAACTGTCGTTGTCGGTGTTGGTTTGCTGCCAGTTCTGACAAAAAACTAACTGAGCCGTGACGCGGCTGGCGCCAGTGTTCTCGCACTTACAGTGGCATCGTTGCCATCGATTATAGGGTCACCATCTTTGCCTTCCGCGATTCAGGCCGGTGGTCGGGTGGTTAACGGGGAGAGAAAAAAGAGAGAGCAGAGTGGATATTCGCAGGGTCGGAGGTGGCTTGTTGACGTTTACCGTGAGGCTTGTGGTACGACGCCTGCACGCTATGGGCAGGGTCAGCGAGAGATCCCGGCAGTGACCTCGGGTTTGGTATCGCGGTGGTGCACTGTTGTGTTTTGGGGCTTTTATGCCGCGAGGCTTTTCTGCTGGCCATTGAAATTGAGATGTGTCTATGGCGTGACGGTGGAAATGTGTGATGCTCGCTGCTGTTGCATGTGAAAACTCTTCGTCTGCCTTGTGCCGGTGCAGGAAATTATGTGAAGTAAATACCACGGCGACGTCTTGTTCTCACGCGTTGTTGAATATATTTCGGAATTACTGAATGGTGAAGATATCCCACGTGTAAAGCAAATGAAGCCATTTGTGCCATACTAAGATACTGTTTTATTCTGCTTCAATCTCTGTCAGTTACATGTGAATTTATATGTCCTTCTTTAGTTTCAGGAGTTATAGAAGTGTGTAAACAGAGAACTATGTGGAAAGGGATGTAAAGTTGAAACCCTTCCAATAAGTGAATACATTCGAAATCTGTATTACTAAAAGTGCCTTACCATACCAGCACCTGCCTTGGGTAATAAGTGTTATCCAGAGGTTGTCATAGTACTGTAAGTAATTATTATACACAAATGGCTCTGAGCACTATGGGACTTAACATCTTAGGTCATCAGTCCCCTAGAACTTAGAACTACTTAAGGGGCTCCGGAAAGGCTCAAAATCATGAAAAGTTCAATTTATACTTTTTTGCGTTTTCTGAATCTGCAGACTATTACCTTTTAATAGATATATAATTTATTCAATTCCGAAGACTACAACTATTTTTAAATTTTTTTTGAAATGTGTTCTACATGGGCGTGACTCACTGTGGCGCTGTTAAACTGCTGTCAAATGGTGTTATTATTAACCAATTATTAATAATTATTAATAATAATTAATAATAATAATAATAATAACTGAACTGTTGAAAAAGTGTATTCACGGAAAAACTCAAAACCCCAATGAAAGTGTAAATAGTGTTATATGGTCGAGAATCCCCAAGACTGTATTTGTTGGAATAGAAACACTGCACTTTGGTGTGTATGATGCTGTTGCGACTTTCAATGATGGCAACATTGTAAGGTGCAAGGTATTTAGAAATATGGGAATGAAGATAGGTTCTAACACGGTACGAGCGATGCTTGCTTTAGACAAGGAACGCCTTCGGGCTGCAGACAGGGCTGTAAAGAGTCTAGAAATACAAGCAAGAGTAAACAAGAGGAGGAACAAGAGGAAGCTGGAGGAGGAGTTTGCAGAGGATGAAGATAATCCATCCTATGGACCCGGAATGCACTAAAAAGTTAATCCAATCTTTGTCGCTCGATTCCCAAAATTTTTATTTTCTCATACTAATTACATGTTTTCTAATGATCTTCCAAACATATTTGTTTCAAACTTTCAGTAAATGTTACACAGTACCTTCTGCATAATTTAACACAGCCTTTTTCCAAAAAACTGTATATTTTTGAATATATAAATAAAAAATTGCAAAAAAATGTTGTGAATTTTCATTACAATGGAAAAAAATCATCTTTAATAACTGAACTAAAATTTTGTAAAATCCCTGTGTTAAGTTGTAGCCCATATTCCAATAAATAATCTGTAAAAAGTTCAACTTCCTACCTCAAATACTTTGTGAGGAAAGATGTAATTTATAAGCGTTATTTTAACATTGCAAGTATAGGGCGTTCCGGAGCCCCTTAAACCTAACTAACCTAAGGACATAACACACATCCATGCCTGCGGCAGGATTCGAACCTGCGACCGTAGCAGTCCCGCGGTTCCGGACTGTAGCGCCTAGAACCGAAAGACCACCGCGACCGGCTATTATACACAAAATTGTTTATTCTGATTATACTAAATTGGAGATGTAAGGTCGGTTGTGTGCCGCTGTAAATTACTATTGTCTCCTCTGTGTGGCAGTCTAGCGTTGTCAGTGGCTTCAATCATTATTCCTGACATATTTAGAGTTTTGTATTCTCGCGTTTGCTTAAGCTGATACCGTTGAGTGGTAAGACTTATAAACAGGCAAGTCAAGCTGAGTATTCTACGAGCTCAAGACGATATTCTATTACGTGGTACCTTGGTTTGTTATAGGTTAGAAGTATTTTACGTGTTATTAATATTCTGCTGTTTGCTTTGTCTAGAGAGGAGCTAGTTCTGTGAAGTAGTCGCGTATATTTTATTAGTGTGTTACGCGTTGTGCCTTTTCATGTTAATTGTTTTTAAGAAGCTACAGATGACTCTGTGTATGTTGCAGGTAGCTGAAACTGACGTGTTCACGTGGGTCGCGTCCTGACGGGGTCGATGGTGGCCCTTTTTACTACGGCACATCCGGCTATCCTCCTTCAGTAGATTTGTCTCGCTTATATCGTTACTACGTTTGTCGATTGGAATTAGTGCTTACTGTAATCACCTTATATGTTGAAGTTAAGTATCTCCCTTGCCAGGGCGCGAACCTTCGTGGATATAGTCGTATTCTCATCTGTAAAGATTGATAGTATTATTCATTTGTTCTCGTCACATGTATGATTACTTATATTATTATATTTAATGTCAGTAAAATGTAATTGTCAGCGAGGTCTGAAGTGGGGCTTTGTATTCTCCTCTTGTGGAAACAAATTTAAGTGATTTTATTCCTTTTTTAAGTAGCTTTTAGATGCGTTCATTTTGCCTCCATGTTTGGTGTTTTTGTGGCTTCCACGTTAATTAAAATTACAATAAAGGTAAATTTGGCAACGGAGGGTTACGTGTATTTATTAGTTTCTAAGTGGATCCTAACTTAAGCGCAGAAACTCTACCACTATCACTGAACTGTTCACAGTAACTCACTCCCTGCCCTACCTTAGTATTCATAACGAATCCTACGCCCGTTATACGATTTTATGCTGCTGTTGATATTACCCTACACATATCTGACCATAAATCCTTGTCTTGTTTCCATCTTACTTCACTGATCCCTACTATGTGTAGACTGAGCCTTTCCATATCTGTTTTCAGATTTTCTAGCTTCCCTACCAAGTTCAAACTTCTGAAATTCCGCCCCCCCCCCCCCCCCGATTGTAGAACGGTATCATCTCGCTGATTATTCAATCTTTTTTTCATGCTCACGTGCTACTTGTCAGTATTCTTCCGAAGAGCCAAATGGGGGACTAGTTCGGAATCTTTTGCCAATGAAGAGATCATCATGACACTTTTTCAATTACAGGCCACATGTCCTGTGGATACACGTTACGTCTTTAATTCAGAGGTTTTCATTGCCTTTTACATCCTCATGTCGATGATCATTGCTGATTCGTCAGCCTTTAGGGCAGTTTCCAACCCCTGGGGCAAGAGAGAGGCCCGAATATCTGGCCACTCTTGCGCCCTCTTTGATAAGCCGTTGGGAGAATGATGGTGACTTCTTATGCTGGAAGTGTTCGGCCGCCAATTTTGATTACGAAGCAAATATTTAGGCGGTAGCGGGTTTCGAACCCGCGACCGAGGACGTTTTGACTATTAATCAAAGACGATACCCCTAAACCACAGGTGCATAAGAAAAGACCTCCAAGGGTACTAAAAAAAAGTCCCTTAGCGGTGTAAACATCTGAAGCTTCTATGTCAATACAATCGAAAGACGCGCTCATTATGCCACATATTTAGATACTTGCAAACTCACTAGTCAAAATTTACAGGGTACTTCCCGTTGACCTTGAATCATGAAATTTGGCAGGAATCAAGGTTTCACACTACAATCAAAAGAAAAATTCGAAAACTGTCAGTTTTTAATCATATCACACGAAAAAAATATTCTTCTGTCATCGGTTATTCGACTTAAAACTTGGAATTAACATATTCCTGACAGTCTCGGAACTGTCGTGATCGATTTCCTGCCAGAGGTATCTTTGAGATCTTCACAAAAATCAGAAAATGTTGGCCAAGAAACAATAAATAACGTACAGAAAGATTTACGTTATTTACGTTATTAATTTCACCAAAAAACTTCGTAAAATTCGTTTATTTCATAGGGTGACGGAGGAGAATGAACTCTTAAGGATATTCTAAGTGGGACGCACTTTGAACATAATGACACAGTAATTCATGCAGTGAAAACATGCGTGCGAAGAGAAGATACTCAACGCTAGCGTTAGGCAGCTGAACATCATGGAAACTGTGTAGAAAAATATCACACGTACAACAACCGTTGACTGATGTCACAATATTTGCACACATGGACGGCGCTTCGCGACTCGTTGCATACTAACAATACATAAATGTATGTAATAGAATTTCATCACAAGCATAATGGACGTGAAAGGTGGGTGGTCGATTTGGGCAGGGGACGAAACAGCGAGGTCATCGGTCGCATCGGACTAAAGAAGAATGGGGAAGTCGGCCCTGTCGTTTCAAAAGAACCGTCGTGACATTTACCTGAAGCGATTTAGTGAAATTACGGAAAGCCTAAATCAGGATGACCGGACGTTATTTTGAACCATCGTCCTCCCGAATGCGAGTCCAGTCTGCTAACCACTGCGCCACCTCGCTCGGTGAGACGTCAAAGAATGGAAATTTCGGAACAGTTACATATAATTGCGTAGGCTTTCGCGGCCAGTCAGTTGACACAAACGTTTTCTGAGTATCGCACCGCGCCACAGTGTTAGAAAAAAACAGAAAAAAAATCCGAAAAAGCAATGTTTCAGCCACTGTCTTCTTCTTCTGAATGTAATGTAGTGATGTGGTTTATTTTTTTTTTTTTACTGTTGTTTAATCCCGCTTGCCCCATACAGTTCTCCGCTTTTCAGCCAAACGAATTAAAAAAATATATAATGTAAAACAGAAACAAAATTTGGGGCTGTTTTCTATTTGAAATTAAAAAAATATATTTTAAAACACATCGCTGGAAGGTGAAATTTTTCTGAAGCACAGCACTTTCATTTAAAAGCTGAAGTACCTGTTCTAGGTTGAGAAGTATTACCGGAGAAGAGAGTATATTCCATAGGGTTGTGGGATGGGTCCAGGAAGATAGGGGTCTGTTACATAGGAGGTAGGAGTTGACGTGGATAGTGGGAAATGTAGTCGGTGGGAAAGACAGAGGGTGAGGAGTAGGGTGTTGTGTGGGTAGGACAGTGGTTTCAAGAGGAAATGGATAGGGATGGTTGGAGACAGAAGCCGGCTGGGGTGGCTGAACGGTTCTATACGCTACAGTCTGGAACCGCGCGACCGCTACGGTCGCAGGTTCGAATCCTGCCTCGGACGTGGATGTGTGTGGTGTCTTTAGATTATATAGGTTTAAGTAGTTCTAAGTTCTAGGAGACTGATGACCTCAGATGTTAAGTCCCATAGTGCTCAGAGCCATTTTGGAGACAGAAAAGGAGAGAGGAGCCCTGAAGTTGAGTGGGGGAAGAGTTACAGTTGGTAGGACAGATGTATCGGGGCGGATCTCATTGTCTGGGAGAGGGAGCTTGTTGAAGTTGCTTTGGGAAAGTGTATGGAGTGTGTTTAGGTGTAGGGGTGGAAGTGTTTGTGACAGGATTGTTGATCAGCGGCGAGATAATGGGATTATAGTAACAGAGTTTGCGGAGGTGTCCGATGTGGGTGAGGAGAGGTGGGAATTCGACGACATGGTAGAGCATCCAGCTGGGAGAAGGTAAAGAGATGCAGAAAGCGAGACGGAGGGCATGGCGTTCGAGGAATTGGTGGGACTTATGGGACTTTGGTGGGGTGAAGATCCATGTAACATTTGCATAGCAGAGGACAGGCTGCTTCAGGATTTTATTGGTATGGGGAATAGTGTCATCGCCAAGCTTGACCTGTTAGTAGGTTTAGTAGTTCAAGTCTATTGTGGGCTTTCTGTAGGATGGTTAGTAGTTGAGGTTTCTACGTAAGTTGCCGGTCGAGGGTCAGTCCAAGATATTTTAGTGTGTTAATCGGACGAATAGGACGGTTGTGAGATAGAAGTGATGGAGCAGAAGGTGCGGGTGATCCGGCGCATAATTACTGACCGGGTTGAGGAGCGATTCGTTACACCAGAAGGTAGGCTGTCTGTGGTGGATTTGGAGGCATAGTTGGGAGTTCTGGAGTGTAGGGTAGAGAGCGGGGAGGTGGACTGGTGGCTGTGGTTTGGCATATCAGCAGTGTAGAGGAGATGTGAGCAGAGAGGACAGAGTGTTGGGGCACTTCTGCAGTGGCATGGAAGGTACGCCAATTGTTACTGTAAACAGTGACAAAGGATAGGAACGATGCAATAAGGCGGACACAGTTAACTGGAAATGCGTATGTCTGGAGTTTGGAAAGGCGGCTGGAATGCCATACAAGGTGGAGGGAGACATAAATTGCGGATTTATAGGATAGAAGATAAATCAGGTTCAAGAGCTGTCTTCCTTGTGCTTTGGCTGTGTGCAGTCGCCGTCTGTCCGCTCCTCCGCCGGCACAGTAGCTTAGCCTGTTTGATCAGATGGATGGTTGCCCTAATAAAAAAAAAAAAAACTGAGCACATGAATCAATGAAGAACTTGCACAGGTCTCAAAAATGGCTCTGAGCACTATGGGACTTAACTTCTGAGGTCATCAGTCCCCTAGAACTTAGAACTACTTAAACCTAACTAACCTAAGGACGTCACACACATCCATGCCCGAGGCATGCCACTCCGGCCGGCGACAGGTCTCACGTGACTTCCGACTAGACCAAATGCAAAGAATGATAAGGAACAAATTGAAAAAAGGGGGGTAGCGTCTATGAATAGTAATAAAAATTTTCTGAGTACCGGGTTCGAACACTGCTTAAATTTTGAATAATAATCATCAGCAGTGGCAGCCAAAGACTTCTGGGTTAGAGTTCAAGCACACGCTCAGATTGTGTCAAAGCCGTGCCATTTCAAAGGAACCATCTTGGCATTTTCCTGGAACGATTTAGGGAAATCACTGAAAACCTAAATCTGGATCGCCGGACGCGGGTCTGAACCGCCGTCCTCCCGAATACTAGTAAGCCCAGTGTGCTACCACTGCTCCATCTCGCTCGGTTCACCTGTGGTTGTCCTAGTAACTAGTGTAAACTACGACGTTTTGGTTGAAAGCAGACAGGGAGAATCGGACCGATTTTTTATTTTATATTTATTATTGCCGGTCCCAAGCCCGGATGAGAAAGGAGGAGGGTTAGAGGATGGGCCAACCCCCCATCCTCTGTAAAAAAAGATTCTGGTTAAAGAAAAAGACAAAAGGAAAAACTGGACGGATCAAAATGGTGACGAAACTGGATACGTAAATGGATTTTCTGGATTTAGAATTGGAACATGGAATGTAAGGTCAATCATGACGGGGGGAATGAAACAACTTGGAGGAGAACTGAGTAAATATCAATGCATAGTGGCAGCAATTCAAGAAACAAGACTTCCTCAGGGTGTTATGAAGATTGGAGATACTCACACGCTCTTTAACAGCAATGAGCTAAGCCCAGCCTGGACTTCTGGAGTTGGTTTTGCTGTACACAATAAAATGATATCGGCTGTCAACAAATGGTCTCCTGTAAACGACCGAATCTGTTGGATGATTTTACACGCTAAACCATATAAGATCTGCCTAGTCAACTGTCATGCCCCATCAGAGGATGCCGATGAAGAAACAAAGAATAACTTCTATCTAGAACTAGAGAATGTAGTAGACAAACTCCCAAGACACTCAATTCAGTTGATAATGGGAGACTTCAATGCCCAAGTGGGAAGAGAAGTGCAGTATCGTCCAACGATAGGGCCTGATAGTATCCATGAAACAAGCAACGAGAATGGTATCAAATTAATTAACCTTGCCGATACAAGGAGAATGATCGTTAGAAGCACATACTTCCCCCGCAAAGCAGTGCATAAAGTAACCTGGATATCCCCAGATGGAAGTACGATGAACCAGATCGATCACGTTCTTGTTGACCGAAGACATCATTGTAGTGTCGAGCATGTAAGATCCTTTCGCGGGGCAGATATGAATTCAGACCATTTCTTAGTGGTAGTCAAACTACGTCTGAAACTTTCAACCATGTGGAGAAGAAATTCTGAAATGATGGTCCGCTTCGACAAGAATAAGTTGAAAGATGTAGAAGTGAGACAGCGCTATCAAGAAAAAATTGCAGAACATCTCACAATAACAGAGAACCCTACCAGTGTGGAGAACGCATGGATGCTGCTGAGGAATGCAGTGTTAGAAAGTGCAAATGAAGAACTAGTTTGCGATGCAAAACGAAGAAGTAAACCTTGGTTCGATGAACAATGTCGAGAATCTGTTGAGATTAGATCAGCGAAGAGGATAAAATGGCTACAGCAACTCTCGGAAGAAGCAAGGGTAGCTTACTACGAAGCGAGGCGTAACACGGACCAACTCATGAGAAAGAAGAAACGGGACCACCACAAAAGTCTGTTGATTGCAGTCGAAGAAGCAAAGTCGTCACGCTCGTTTTTCCAGGCCTCAAGATTCGCCAGAGGCGCATACAGACAACGTACATTGGTCCTAACGAATGAGACGGGTGAAGTTGTACCGCCAGAAGAGCAAGCAACCCTATTTAAAAAACATTTTGAAAACCTATTGAATCCCGACAACCCACCAGTAGGGACAACACAGACGGATGCCCGTTTTGACAGAGTTGAAGTCCCTGAACCATCTGAGGAAGAAATCAGTGTTGCCCTAAAAGCACTCAAGAACAACAAGGCTCCAGGAGGTAGTGGTATCACAGCTGAGATGCTTCGCTTGGGAGGGGAAACACTGGTGGGTGCTTTGAAACGATTAATTTCTACCATCTGGGAAGCAGAAGTTATTCCTGAGGAATGGAAGGGAGCAATCATATGTCCCATATTCAAGAAGGGAGATGCTACTCATGTATCCAACTACCGAGGGATTTCGTTACTTGAAATTGGCTACAAAGTTTTTACAACACTGCTACTAAACCGCATGAAACCACTGGCTGAAGGAATTGTAGGGACCTATCAATGTGGGTTCGTTGCTGGACGATCGACAATTGATCACATATTTACTCTGAGGCAGTTGATAGAAAAATTCTACGAATTCAATAAGGATCTACACCTCATCTTCATCGATTTTCGACAAGCTTATGACAGCATTGACCGCGCCACGTTATGGGAAACGTTAGAGGAACTTGGCATCCCATCAAAATACATCCGCTTAATTGCTGCTTGCTACTCTCAGTCTACGGCCCAAGTGCGGTTTGGTAATCAACTATCACCATCATTCAGTATACAAAATGGATTGAGACAAGGAGATCCATTGGCGCCAATATTATTCAATTTGGCCCTGGAAAAAGTAAGCCGTGACACTTGTCGAACCAGAGAGATGGAGATGGTGGGAGCAGACACAATCTTGGCATTTGCTGATGATGTTGTGATCCTTGGCGACACTCTAGAGCAAGTACGCAGGGATACTTCCCGATTCCTCCACAATGCAGAGAAAATTGGGCTGGTGGTGAACGAGGAAAAAACTAAATATCTTGTTGTATCACGCCGCCGAGATCTCCCTCCTTCCATTGATGTCGACAGGCATACCTTCGAACGAGTTGAAGAGTTCAAGTACCTGGGCTCCATACTAACAAATAGAAGTGAAGTAACGAAAGAAGTACAGCAACGTATAACAAATGCTAATCGCATGTTCTTTAGCCTGAACAATCTTTTCAGATCTCGGCTGATATCGCAGAAGAACAAGATCCACCTATACACGACACTGGTGAGACCAGTACTTTTATACGGCTGTGAAACTTGGGCAACATCAGCAACAGCAGAAGAAGCAATATGTGCATTTGAAAGGAAGGTACTTCGGAAGATATATGGACCCATCTACAATGCCATGGAAGGTAAATGGGAACGAAGAAAAAAAGAAGATTTATACCAGCGGTATGGAAAGCCACACATTGGACGAATATTGGCACAGAAGAGACTCCAATGGTTTGGCCACATCCTACGGGCAGACGGATCCCTTCCAAACAGAGTCCTCCACTCTCAACCCACAGGAAAACGCCCTAGAGGACGCCCAAGAACTCGATGGAAGGATAGGATAACAACGATCCTGAAAGAAGTGGAACCAGCAGCCGTGGAGGAGGACGCCAACGACCGGATGAGATGGACTGCCATCTGCAACAGCTCCCTCCTCTCGTGTAATTGACAGACACTGCGTGTGTGTTTTTTTTTTTTTTTTTGTTTTTTGTTTCTGTAATGTATCCCTCTTGCCTTTTAAACCTTTGATTGAATGCCCTGTTTATTTTTTCGTTTCTTCTTTAAGCTGTAATGTACATATGTAACTTTTACTACTGTATAGAGTACTTTTGTAAGTCTTTTTGTCTTTACTTTTCCTTTTGTTCTTCTTGCTGTAGGCCTTAAAGGCCCGATAAGGCAATAAATGATGATGATATTTATTATTAATCTTTTTTCTAGCAAATGCTTCTCATTGTGAGAAGAGTGGCTGGTCAAGAGATTCACATCTATGTGCAGTTAGCATCAGTAACAAACAAAACAGAGAAAAAACGTAAGAACGGCCTCCCTGCGAAACAAAGAAAATGGCTTCTGCACGCCACCAACTTGTGGGTAGTGTAACGTCTAGTAGAAAAAAAAAACATATTATGTAGTAACGAGAAAATTATATGTATCATATTGTGTTATTGTATAAATTTATGTATTTTTTTTTTATTATTTATTTTAGAGAATATCTGCGTCGGCGAATAATGAAACTGCCACAGACGATAAATATCAAACAAAGATTGGAATAGGTAACTAGTATATAATACTTGATGAACATTAATTTCTCTGTCGTCTTCTTCTTCTTGGAGTTAAGCGAGTAGGATATCCTGTGACGTTGTATTGGACGCTAGCGTAGCATTTTTTTGTCAAGACTGAAAGATGTACGCCATTGCGTGCGCATTTTAAAGGTGTGTATTTAAATGTTTGAATAGAGTTATTTAAATGAAAACTTGCATTATTAATTGTTATAGCTTGCTTGCATATTATCCCATCCCGTTGAGACATTTTTCAGTTATTTAAATATTATCTGTGGTTCCGAGCTGCGCGGCGAACGAAAGAGCCGCTGCCGCGGCGTATTCAAACTACCTCAAATAGAATCTATCATACCGCAAGGAAGCGGGAAGGTAACAGTGAAATAATATTATTTCTTTTAGCTTCCGGACTTGCAGTGCAGAGCAGCAGATTTTATGATGTGTTGCAGGTTGACGCGGGCTGCTGATAATATATAGCTAACAGTACAAAAAAGATAATGTACCTTCAAAATCTAATAGGAATCTTGCTGTGCTCGGTTCTGATCTGGCAAACTTTATAGTGAAAACGTATTTTTTCAATAAGAGTCTCATGTTCTTGTGCTAGTCGTGGTATTGAATGGTGTTTTACCGAGAAACAAAATCCACTGCAAAATCTTGTTGTTGAACAATCATACGAACTGTAACATCAGTATTCATAACAAAGTAATTTTCATTTTTAATAACTATAAAGTAGGGAAGATATGTTGATTTTTAGAATGAGTTACAGTCACGAAAAATGTTCCTTTAATAGAAGGCCAGATACAGAACAATAAGAACTCAATATATTCTGTTTTGTTAAAAAGTAATGATGATAAAGAAATTCATAGCACAGCATTACTAAAAAATATTTCGCGGCTCTTTTCATATATGCGTTGTTACGCAAGCAATAGTAATAATAATAGAAAAGAAGTGGAACGAAAACCGGACGCGAAACTGTCGCCCAAAAACGTGGGGCACGAATTTGCAGTGGCCACAAAAATAAAATTTTTATGTATTTTCCTTTCAGTGTCTATTGTTATATATGTATATATGTATGTATTTAGTGATAAATGTATGTATGTGTATCATGATTAATGCAATGTATTAATGAATGTACAAACACTCTTTCATGAAAAAACGCACCACTGCAAGCGAGTCAGAGGAGACGATCCTGATAGTACTGAGAAACTGTAACGACTACGTTATCCGGGGGCAGCCGAACCCCGAGATCAGATAAACTAAAGGTAAGACTACAGTGTAGTTGTCCTGTTTGTAGAAGCTGAACTCCAGTGAAGTGATCTCAAATCGCTAGTGGTGTGCGTAGTTTGATGTTAGTGTTTATGACAGGACAAAGTTGATGGTAGATAGTAATTTTTAGTGTGCAGTGTAGTGTAGATAAATTAACGTATTTTGTATGCAAGTGGCAAAACTGTTAGATCTTGTGTTAGAGTAGGCAATTTAGGAATATGGTTAAATTGCGTAGTCAACGTCCGAGCAATATGGATACTGAGGAACAGCAATTAGTTAGTGCAGGAAATGTAGAAACGGGTACCTTAAGCAGTACAAGTACTCTCTTTGAGGATATACCATGCGAAAATGTGGGGGCAGGGGCACAGGAAGTGGTGCCACCGCCCACCAGTGTTCAAGGAGACGTAGATAAAGAAATTGCACCACCCCCAGAAAAGCAGGAACCAGAGAGTGGGAATCCGCCTGGTGGGTATTCACTTCAGGCGATATTAGAGCGCGTGCTGGATTACCAGTCAAAATTCGCACAACAACAAGCTGAAAAGGATGAAAAAATTGAGATCTTTCTCGTGCAGCAAGCTGAGCGAGATCGCCAGCAAGCTGAGCGAGATCGCAAGTTAGCAGAAAATTTACTTGCCCAACAAGCTGAGCGAGATCGCCAGCAAGCTGAGCGGGTTCGCCAGCAAGCTGAGCGAGACCAGCAACTTGTGCAATCGTTAGAAATTATGAAAAAAGAGATTGCCGGTATGAAACAAAATTATGAATCGATACCTAAGGCCGTGCAGGAGTTGACTGTACAGGTCAACAACCTGCAAGTAGCAAACACTAACAGGGTAGACGAGATAGGTGTCTTAGCTAACCGAGTAGAAAAGTTAGAAATAGATTCCACACAGCTTGTAGAGCAGAAGTGGAACGAACAAGCGACTAAAATTGAAACCGAATTCAACTCATGGCTAGAAGCGAAGGAGAGTGAGATCGACAAAAATATTAATTCTAAGGTACAAGCAGCCATGGTAGATAGAGAGGCTGAATCATTCAGTACCGCAGTAAATAGTCAGGTACAGAATGATGTGCAAACCATCAAACAAATACTCAGTGAGGATATTCCGCAGTGGTAAGTGAATATCAGTAAACGGATATCCGACTTGGAAAAGGGTTTAGCACAAACCAGAAAACATCTAGAATATGAAACTATGTCGCCAACAGCCAATGTTTTTGGCAACGCACAAACTTATACGCGACACAACAATGGTGAAGCTGTAGGCGATAATGCGAAGAGCCGTAGCTTCAGTTCGGAGCACACAGCCTATGTCCCAGGAGCAAATCCATATAGTCCAAAAATATTAATTGAAGAAAGTTTAATCAAAAATAGGCAGTTTCAAACGTTTACTACTGAACGGAAGTCAGTACACCCAGTAGTATTCATAAAAAGCTTTAAAAATATCTTGCCTAGTGTGTGGAACGAAGCACAGAAAATTCAATACGTAATGTCATACATTCAAGGTGATGCAGCGTTGTGGGCTACGGAAGTAGCAGACAGCTGCATGACGTATGAACAGTTCGAAAGGGCGTTTTTGTCGAAATATTGGTCGCCTTGTATACAAGAGCGGCTAAGAAAAGAAGTATACAATCCCGAACCGTACTCACCCCGTCTTGGGAATTTGAGACGGTATTTTGAAAAGTATATAAACAAAACGCGCTACTGGGACGAGCCGATATCACCAAGAGACATAATAAGACTCCTAAAATCACATTTACCCATTCACATCAAAGAGAAATTAATACACGTACCAGAGAGCGATATGGAACATTTCCTGTCTGTTCTAGATTCAATAGACTTAATCCAGGAGGACGCAAAAGCAGCGTGTGATCACTCGCGGAATAATGGATCAGGGTGTAAACATGACAGAAATAATAGTGCACAAAACCACAACCATGGAAATGGTGGGAGTGGTAACAAGCGGCAAGAGCATTCGCAAAATGGTAATAATGGGAAAAGTCAGAACGGGTATGGGCAACCAACCTATAACAAAAAGCGTCGATTTGACGACCGATACGACTCCGGAATGTCAGGGACCAACCGCTGGAAAAATGCGCGAGGTCAGTGGCATAGCAATTACAGTGACAGTAATCGCAATTGGAATCAAAATCAGCGAACAAGCCCAGAGCGACAAGGTAATGACCGGTACGACAACAACAGACCGCTACCGCAAAACGCGCCTATTGCGCAGTCGTGGCGGCCTACAAATCAAAGCGTACACATAGTAGAGGTTGCGGACAATAGCCGTCCAAGTACCTCACAAGCAAGCAATCCAACAAACTAGAATCGGCCTCGATATGCTCTCCATCGCTGGCCGAGGGGTGGAGTGAGAGCAACACGAATGACAATAATATACCTGGAATATGTATGCTGCGATACAACGACGGTATCAGTATGGATAAAGATCTACTGACCGAACCGCACGAATGTAAGAAAGATAACAACGAAAATGTGCAAGCCATAATAGAAGCGAAAATCAATGATGTTGCAGTGAATATAATCATCGACACAGGTGCCTCAGTAAGTGTAATGAGTATAGAGTTGTTTAAAGCGCTGGGGAAGGGACGTAGCATACCGACTTTCCCGGTTAATAATTGCAAGGTGTCTGGAGCCATAAGTGCACAGAGCCAATTAGTTAAGTACCAGGTGCAGGTGGAGATTTGTAAGGAGGGCGAAGCCATAGTGAGCTCGTTCCTCATTGTTAAAGGGTTAAAGGTGGCCTGCATTCTGGGAGTAGATTTTCTCCGTGAGAGGGACGCAGTGATCGACCTCTCCTTGGGGAAACTGAGCATAGTTAATAAAGGTAGGAGGATTGAATTGTCTATGATGAAATCGAAAGAGGTACTTGTGCCATGTTGTAATCGAATGAATATCAAATGTAGGAACCCCTGGGTACTACACCTCGATGATTTTTCACATGTAGCAGACCTCTATTACCCGAATTTAGAGGAAAGAAATTTTGAAACAAATGTTGAGGCATTTCAAACCAAAGTACAGGAATCTGAAGGTTTAAGCAATATACAAAAGCAACAGTTGACGCAGCTGCTATCGGAATATACCATGGTATTTACCGACCGACCAGGAATAGTCAAAGGGTACCACTATCACATAGAGGTGATGCCCCACAAAACATACTGTCGCGCAACTTACTCCATCCCATGGTCGAGGAGGGAAGTAGTGGCGAAAGAGATTCGGAAGATGCTAGAGTGGGATATCATTGAGCCCTCTTTCTCCCCATACAGTAGTCCTCTTGTAGCAGTGGCGAAAGCCAACGGAAAAATCAGGCTAGTAATAAACGTGCCACACGAATGTAGCTAGTTGTTAGCACATCCCCATACGGGGAAGATAAAAGGATTGTATCCACGTAAAGATGTAAAGTTATTTATTCAGTGACATGTCACATATAAGTAGTAATAGTTGTAAGAAGATTTCAATTGTGTTTTAGAGTATAAGTATGTTAGTTTTAAGAGAAATTTGTATGTAATTAAACTTGGAGGAAGTGGAATCAGTAAAGTGAGCAATAGCATACAAAGGGAAGACTTTGTTTACAGATAATTAGAGTCATTAAAATACTATATGCTCATCAAGCAACGAACAATCTTCTTGTTGATAAAGTGAGGGTTAATTTCTTGAATCATTTTCCATGTGTAGTATGTAAGTACAATTACTGATGCAATCTCATATAGTAAAGTAATAGATGTAATGGTATTAGAATTAAGAAACCCTGAGAGAGAGAGAGTCTCTATTAGCCAAAAATTGACTTTGTAATATGAAACAATTATGTGATGTAACGTTTGTTGCCAGTAGTGATCGACACTGGAGCAGGAGCTAATCAAAAACAAACCCGTTCCGTGTAAACTCCGCTTTGTATGTATCGATGCTTCAATTGAAGCCTGTGTACTTGGTACACACCCTTGAATATTAATTACGCGATACGCGAATCAAGTTAATCAATGCGGAACCTACACTGTAGTCACGTAGGAAAGATCATTAAAAATAATGCTAGTACAAAATGAAGTATTTATTGAGCAATATGCCCAAGTCAAGCTGTCATGCACATGGTAAAATCTGTTTGCTAGATGGGTGATAACCAGGCAAGCTACACTAAAAAAGGAAAGGAAAGCTATGTACCAAAAATCACACACCTTTAAAAAAAATTACAAAAAGGCCATATACGCCTAGTAATAGCATTAAAAGTGTGTAATGACAAAGTAAAAACAATGGACGCAATGTAGACGAGAGTGATTATGCTAAGAACAGTTAAGATGCATTAAAAAGAAACTGTGTGCATAAACAATTGAGGAAAGGACGGAATATTGTGTGTAGCAGGGACAGAAAATGACTGTTGTATCTGCACCAATATATACGTCGATATAAGTCAAGTGTTGAGTGACAGACTGTCATAGTGCAGTGCTCAACGAACAAGAGACAGTGTATAAAAACAATAGTTATTGATCCGTTCGGAGTCGATTCAAACAAACATCGCTCGACGGAGACATTTAGTATGTGTGAACCGAAACATTCTCGCGTGTTGAGAGACGCTCTGGCAGTGTATCAACCGTGAGAGCAGGTGAAAGTGTGTAGTACAATGTGCGTGTGACGAGCCCTGAATACCAGTGTCACATTGCCACAAGAAACCTGTTATCACGCCAAAACATCCTGTGCATACCAGTGAAGCGACGGCTTACTGAACAATAAACGCTTTTAAACAAGTTGCATTTTCTTCCACAGCTAGTAATCTGTGTCCTTAAAGACAGTACACCGTTGTGGAATATTTGTTTCATGCGCTACGACGAGGAGCCATGCGGAGAAGCAGAGACGAGTGCCGTGCCGCTAGCCAGCCGGTCGCGGTAAACCACTGCAACACGTCCACATTGGTGAATGGTTCGGCGCGGTACGCAACTGCTTGGGCGCCACGTCAGCACGACGTCGCTGTTACTGAGAGCCGGTCGTCGACCCCAGCGGTCGTCGGCACGCTGCGTTCCAGACGACGCTACTCAACAATTGCTTCCCGCAGCACGCTCCGTACATTGTTGTTATTTAAATGAACTATCAACTATGTGGTTAATGTACTAATATGAAAATGGTTTATTGGACACGAAATAACGTGACAAACATTTTTTTCTTTAGTTACTGGGTGCAGACTCAAGATATTCATTGGTTCAGTGATATATAGATATAATATGTTTTCGTCATGTGAATGAAGTAAACTCGCACGAATGCCAGAACATTATAGAACAATTGTCGTGAGTAAGTGCAGAGACAATCAATTACATTTCTGTAAGACTGTTTAATGATTGACTTTCATTGCAACACAGAACACATTGGTAAAAGGTACATTTGTAACAAAGAGACTAAAAGTTTAACATTTTGTCATAAATAGCCTTTGTTAGCTATGAACATTGGATAAAGTCTGAACTTTTTTGTGATGAACAATTAAACTGTGCGTAAGATAAACCAGGCGAGATGACCATGGCTCCGGCGCAGTTTTCCCAGGTTTTCTGACGGCACGTAGCCCGAATGGGGGAGCCAGATAACTGTATTGACCCTGGGACTAGGTTTACGGTCACCTCGCTAAGTGTAAGAACACTATAAAGAGTGTAATTAAAATTATAGTGCAAAAGAACTAAGAAGTGAAAAGTGGATGTTCCAATCAAGGTGACAGACAATAACCAAACAGACGTTAGTGGCAGCATATTGCCGAACATTCTTAACGTTAGTCAATTGCTGCCAGGGGGCATTGTAACGTCTAGTAGAAAAAAAAACATATTATGTAGTAACGAGAAAATTATATGTATCATATTGTGTTATTGTATAAATTTATGTATTTTTTTTATTATTTATTTTAGAGAATATCTGCGTCGGCGAATAATGAAACTGCCACAGACGATAAATATCAAACAAAGATTAGAATAGGTAACTAGTATATAATACTTGATGAACATTAATTTCTCTGTCGTCTTCTTCTTCTTGGAGTTAAGCGAGTAGGATATCCTGTGACGTTGTATTGGACGCTAGCGTAGCATTTTTTTGTCAAGACTGAAAGATGTACGCCATTGCGTGCGCATTTTAAAGGTGTGTATTTAAATGTTTGAATAGAGTTATTTAAATGAAAACTTGCATTATTAATTGTTATAGCTTGCTTGCATATTATCCCATCCCGTTGAGACATTTTTCAGTTATTTAAATATTATCTGTGGTTCCGAGCTGCGCGGCGAACGAAAGAGCCGCTGCCGCGGCGTATTCAAACTACCTCAAATAGAATCTATCATACCGCAAGGAAGCGGGAAGGTAACAGTGAAATAATATTATTTCTTTTAGCTTCCGGACTTGCAGTGCAGAGCAGCAGATTTTATGATGTGTTGCAGGTTGACGCGGGCTGCTGATAATATATAGCTAACAGTACAAAAAAGATAATGTACCTTCAAAATCTAATAGGAATCTTGCTGTGCTCGGTTCTGATCTGGCAAACTTTATAGTGAAAACGTATTTTTTCAATAAGAGTCTCATGTTCTTGTGCTAGTCGTGGTATTGAATGGTGTTTTACCGAGAAACAAAATCCACTGCAAAATCTTGTTGTTGAACAATCATACGAACTGTAACATCAGTATTCATAACAAAGTAATTTTCATTTTTAATAACTATAAAGTAGGGAAGATATGTTGATTTTTAGAATGAGTTACAGTCACGAAAAATGTTCCTTTAATAGAAGGCCAGATACAGAACAATAAGAACTCAATATATTCTGTTTTGTTAAAAAGTAATGATGATAAAGAAATTCATAGCACAGCATTACTAAAAGATATTTCGCGGCTCTTTTCATATATGCGTTGTTACGCAAGCAATAGTAATAATAATAGAAAAGAATAGGAACGAAAACCGGACGCGAAAGTAGATGCACCCACAATCCCAAGTAAAAGACGCATGATCCGGGCACGTCTACTCGAAGGCTATTCCATTTTGCCGCTACACTGGCTCAAGTCCTCGAACTTCACATTAAACTGAAATCTCCATCTCATACCCTATCTCCAGGTGTTTGGGGGGGGGGGGGGGGGGGGAGGGCGCGTTTGCAAGAAGATACTACCTAAAAAATTGGCATAGTAATGACGGTATCTCGAATTGTGCATGATAAAGGGAAAACGATCTTGCAGAAACATCCAAAAATCCAGAATGCTCTTATCCCCTTCATGAAACAAGTCAGAGAGCGACGGGCCTTTTATCCAATTCAGTGGTTCGTCTTCATGTGTGGGAAATAGTTCTCATCCGGGAGCGTT
Organism: Schistocerca cancellata; assembly: GCF_023864275.1. Taxonomy (NCBI): domain Eukaryota; kingdom Metazoa; phylum Arthropoda; class Insecta; order Orthoptera; family Acrididae; genus Schistocerca; species Schistocerca cancellata. The sequence goes on along the minus strand of NC_064637.1, from coordinate 120,210,947 downwards.
TGACATCAGCTCCACATTTTATTGTTGGCACACGAGTACTTACGTGGTACCGGTACTCGTACCCGGATTTCCCACTCATCGCGGATGGTTACCGCCCACATGTAATGTTGTCCATATACCCTATGCCCGTACTTTGTGATTCCTGCAGAGGGAGAGAAAAACCCGGTTAATTCGTTAAAAATAGCGACCGAGGGCTGGTTCCTTTCAATTCTAAAATTTTTCATAATAAAATGTGCAGCTGAACTTAAAACGTATTTGTAATTTACGAATCAATGTGGTAATATCTGCAAAAGTTGTGTATCGTCGAACCGCATATGTTCCTTCAGACACGCATGCGTGCTTGTAATGTCACGTACAGACACTGTATAAACATAGACATTGTCAAAATGAAATAGTCTTTATGGAATACTGCACTACACTGTAAAGTGAAACGTGACACCAATATTCAGCATTATCACCAAGTCTTTAGCGACAGTTGAATTCCACGACCATAAAAATCCGATCATTTGTCACGGAGCTGTTTTAGAACCGGTGTGTAAATCTGGTTGTCGTTCGAAAATTTCTCTCTCTGAGCGGATGTTCTTTCAGCGTGCAGAATAGATGGAAATACGAGGGCTGCCCAGAAAGTAAGTTACGATCGGTCGCGAAATGGAAACGACTATGAAAATCCGATAAAGCTTTGCAAAGATGTGTTGGGCAGTGTCTCTAGTATGACTCTAGGTAGAATTATGTCGCTCTTTTCATTCCTGAGCTCTTAGTGAGCGCGTAAAGATGTTATAGAAAATAGTGTCTCCCGCCAAGTACGAGGGCCTGGTGAGAATTTTCCCCTGAAGCTATGCAACCAACATTACATAATTGTGATGCGGTTTCTTCTTCAAGACAATTCTCAGCCTCACTCTGCAGGGGCAATGAAGATGTTCCTGCATCGTCTCAATTGGAAATGTTTTGTTACCCAAAATACAGCCCGTAATTGTCTCCCACTGAGTTTCATCTCTCCTCAAACGAACCGCTGCCTATGAAGACAACATTTTGGCACAGACAACGATCTTTAGGGCAGCGTAGAGAATTGTCGGAAAGCACTGGCGGCTGCCTTCTATGATGAGGGTATTGGAAAGTTGGTACAACGCTACGACGAATGTCAGAACGGCGACTACGTAGAGAAGTAGCTGAAAGGTGAAGCTAACTGTTACAAATGAAACGTTTCTGATTTTAATTGTGATTTTCATTTCGCGAGCAATCGTAACTTACTTTCTGGACAGCCCTCGTATATTACTGTGACCAGACTAAGCGCCTGCAACTCTCGCTTCCCGCGAAGCAGACCGGCACAGCGGGCCCCGGACTGAGTAGGGGTCAGCCTGGCCGGTCGTCCCGGAAACAGACGCTTCCCAGAGACCACCAGCAGGCGTCCACGGCGCCGCAAGAGGTCGCTACAGCCGCGGACCTCTTTCCTTCCGCTCGACACGTGACTGCAAATAGAGCCAGCCATATCCATGCGCCAAGCAGTATTTAGGCTGGCGCAGGAGCCTGGAGACGCGGTTCACGCCAAGCGAGCCCACTGGTGTCACCGTAGCCGCCGCGTCGTCGTCCACCGCCGCCAGCGTACCGGAGCCATCCTCGCATGACCTCTACTCGTCCTCGGACTCAGGTGACGGCAACGTGGACTCCGCGCCGCTCTTCAGGAGACGTCCGGGGCTTGGTATGGTGAAGTTGTATGGTTACTACAGACAGATTGGAAGAATCTCTGATTTAGTTATTGATAGGCTTGGAGGATCAGTCCTACCTCACGAATATTGTTTTGTAAATTTTGAAGAAAGACTTTAGTTTAAATAAAAACGCTATAACTCACACTCTGAGATTTTCCTATCCGCGGACGGTGCATATATTATACTGTATTATATATTGGTGCAAGACCTGGATTTCCCCATCGGCATCAGCCACGTCCGTGCGGTCTTTGTAAAATCGTTCACCCAATTTGATCACGGCCGGGACGCGACTGTGCATTTGGCCCGTATTCCGCAGGAATTTGACGGTGAATCAGTGCACAGCTAGGACGTGATGCCCTCAAGAATCGTACTTCAACTCTGGAGTGCGTTTCTGGTTGCCGCCCCATTTCACACCGACCCTGTGACGCACGTGTTACGCGTAGAGAGCTAGAAATGCCAGCAGGAGCCCCGGAACGTGAATTCTCCTCTGACAGTGGGCCACTTTTGTTGCGCAGTGGTTTTAGCGTGGGAGTTTCTCAAGCACATAGTTGGCATCCCGCAAAGCTTACTGCCAGAAAACATATGCGGCTTAGAACTGTCGGCAATACCAAGAGATTGGCTGCATTAATTTTAAAACTGGTAATGGCTTAGTGTTTTCCTTCTGTCTTTAAGTATAGAGAGAAAATTGCTGCTGTGACCCATTACTTTTTCGAAGATACACTGAAGTCATAGGATAGCGATAAACCCATATACAGATGGCGTCAGCACCGCGTACTCAAAGTACAGGGTGACACACGGTAGACGGACGGTTTTGAACTGCGTAGTACTGAGGTCGTGGTGGGGATAGTTCTGATCCACACAAGACGCCATTTCATTCACTCAGGCACTATGGAGCAGTGGGACTTGCAACGTCGAGTGTCTGTCTATGACAGTTTCGTGAAAAGTGGTGAGTCTATTATTGCTACGCAACGATTGTTTCGTGCGCCGTTTAATGTCGGTCGACATGGAGCTGTTCCGAGCCACCAATCCTCAGATGGGTGGAAAACCTCAGATAAACTGGAAATATACAGGATACGAAGCATCCTGGCCCGAGACGCAGAGTAACGACACCAGAAACCGTTGTAAGGGTAGGACAAGCGGCAGTCAGAAGCCCAGGACGGTCAGCTAGACGTCGTGCTAGAGAGTTACGAATCAAACGTGAATCGGTTAGACGAATTTTGCATAAAGAATTAAAATTCCATCCCTACAAAATGCTCATTGTCCAACAACTTAAGGAAACTGATTTTGCTGTACGAGAAGACTTCGCTTATAGAATGCAAGTGATTTTGGAATCGAATGAAAATGAAATTTTAATGATGAGCGATGGAGCTGATTTTCATTTAAACGGGACCGTGAATAAGCAAAACCTATGTTACTGGGCTCCAGAGCATCCACGCCTTATCCACCAGCGTCCTCTACACTCAGACACTGGTGTGCTCTAGGCTTTGTTGGCATTATTGGACCTTACTTTTTTTTTAAGAGAACGGGGCCACAGTTACGGTTAAGTCGGTTCGTTACATTCGTATGCGTGAAACATTCTTGAAACCATAACTAAGAAGACGACGAATCCCTTTAAAACACGTTCGGCTCCATCAGGACGGGGCAACAGCACACACCGCAAACACTTCAATGACAATTCTTAGACGCATGTTTGCTGGCCGGATTAGCTCACGTTTTGGCAATGTTCCTTGGCCTCCCAGGCCTCCCGACTCGTCAGTATGTGACTTTTTTCTGTGGGGGTACCTTAAGAAATGTGACTATAACCACAAACTACGAAATTTGGACGAGTTGAAGAACGCAATCATTCAAGAAATTGCTGCCATCCATGCAGAGCTTTTAGTCCGTGTGATGGAGGATTTTGAGAAGAGACTCGAGTCCTGCATTCGAAATGATGGACATCACCTTGACGACATTATTTTTCACAAATAACTTTGTTAACTAAAATGGGAAATAATGAGCTTGGATTTTGTGTAAATAAACATGCATCAATTTTAAAGTTGGCTGAGTCTTATTTCATTAAAAACCGTCCGTCTCGCGTGTGTCACCCTGTACAAAAGAGCAGGCGAAATTTGGCGCTAGTGTGTTATTGCAGCAGGCGATCGACGCTAGCGCCTTTGCTAAAAGCATTACATCACCTCTCCAGGACTCGTGAACATATCGGTTGGTAGCCAGCGGCTGGAAAACTCTGACCTGTTCAGCTGAGTCCTGTGGTGCAGACCCACGAAGTCTTGGACCCAAGTTGCCATCAAGGCACAAGGTATTGTGGCTCCATAATGGTGGATCCCCATTCCAAAGCAGGCAAATGCTACAAGATGTGAAAATTATAGGACAGTCAGCCTAGTTACTCACGCCTCTAAAATATTAACCTCAATTATCCTAAAACGCATAGAACAAAAAGTCGAAGCTACACTCTCCGAAGACCAGTTTGGATTCCGGAAAGGTAGAGGAACCAGAGAAGCAATATTTGCTCTAAAACTAATAATAGAGAAACGACTAGATAAGAACCTGAAAACATACATAGCTTTCGTAGATGTAGAGAAAGCCTTTGATAATGTTAAGTGGGATAAGATGTTTGAGGTACTCAAAAATGTAGGACTAGACCATAAAGATAGAAAAATGATATGGAACCTGTACAAAAACGAGACAGCAGTTATCCGTGGACGGACAAAACAAGAAGAGGTGCAGATAAGGAAAGGTGTCCGACAAGGTTGCGCACTATCCCCTGTTATCTTTAACGTATACATTGAAGAGGCGCTGAAAAAAGTAAGGGAAAATTCACAGACAGGTGTAGTAATTCATGGCCAACGAATAGATATGATAAGATATGCCTATGATATAGCTGTCCTGGCTGAAAGTGAAGATCTTGTAGTCCTACTGAATAGAATGGATAAAGTTATGGGTGAAGAATATAATATGAGAATTAATAAAGCAAAAACAAAAGTAATGGCATGCGACAAACAAGATCAAGTGAAAGTCCAAGTTCATGTAGGCAATGAACTGCTCGAACAAGTTGATAAATTTACTTATCTGGGCAGTAATATTACCAGGGATGGAAGGAGCAAGGCAGAAGTGAGAAGTAGAATAGCTCAAGCAAAGGCTGCTTTTAACAAGAAGAAAAACATATTAACGTCTACGAGCATCAGCCTTGAAACCAGGAAAAGATTTTTGAAATCATATGTGTGGAGTGTGGCATGCTATGGGTGTGAAACATGGACTCTCGGGACAGAGGAACAGCAGAAGCTAAATTCTTTTGAAATGTGGTGCTATAGACGCATGCTCAAAATAAAATGGATTGACAAGGTCACCAACGAAGTGGTTCTGGAAAGAGCAGGTGAGAAGAGAAGCTTCTGGAGTTTCATTGTTAAAAGAAGAGTGCAATTTACAGGCCATCTATTACGACATAAAGGACTCCTGAACACAATCATAGAGGGATATGTCGAGGGAAAAAGACCAAGAGGAAGACCACGACTGAGGTACATGGATCAAATCGTGAAAGATGCGGGATGTGACACCTATAAAGAAATGAAGAGAAAAGCTGAAAGACGCACAGAATGGAGACAAGCTGCTATTGTAGCTGTTGCAAACCAATCCTTGGATTGACCACTACAGAAGAAGAATGGTGTGGGCTGTGTTTACATGGAATGGAAAATGGTTCAAATGACTCTGAGCAGGTCATCAGTCCCCTAGAACTTAGAACTACTTAAACCTAACTAACCTAAAGACATCACACACATCCATGCCCCAGGTAGGATTCGAACCTGCGACCGTAGCAGTCCCGTGGTTCCGGACTGCAGCGCCTAGAACCGCACGGCCACCGCGGCTACTTGGAATGGACTGTGTCCTCTGGTCCGACTGAACCGATCATTGAGGGAAATCATGTGCGGCTCCTTGGAGACCATTTGCAGCCATCCATGGACTCCATGTTCCCAAACGACGTTGCAGATTTTATGCGCTATGTCACAGTGCCACAGTTGTTCGCGACTGGTCTAAAGAACATTTTGAAGAATCCAAGCGAATGATTTGGCCACTCGACGTGAATCTCATCCAGCATTTGTGGGACATAATCGAAGGGGCAGTTCGCGCACAAAATCCTGTACTGGCAATACTTTCGCAGTTATGGACGGCAATATTTCCGCAGGGGACTTGCAACGACGTGTTGTGTCTATACCGTCTCCCTCACTCCACCCCTCACTTTTTTTTTACCACTGGAGTTAATTTTATTCGGCTTGTGGTTTTATTTATTTAGATATGATTATATATGTGTAGCAGCAAGTAAGTTCTTACATGGTAGCTAGTAACTTTGCCTTACTACACTCCTGGAAATGGAAAAAAGATCACATTGACACCGGTGTGTCAGACCCACCATACTTGCTCCGGACACTGCGAGAGGGCTGTACAAGCAATGATCACACGCACGGCACAGCGGACACACCAGGAACCGCGGTGTTGGCCGTCGAATGGCGCTAGCTGCGCAGCATTTGTGCACCGCCGCCGTCAGTGTCAGCCAGTTTGCCGTGGCATACGGAGCTCCATCGCAGTCTTTAACACTGGTAGCATGCCGCGACAGCGTGGACGTGAACCGTATGTGCAGTTGACGGACTTTGAGCGAGGGCGTATAGTGGGCATGCGGGAGGCCGGGTGGACGTACTGCCGAATTGCTCAACACGTGGGGCGTGAGGTCTCCACAGTACATCGATGTTGTCGCCAGTGGTCGGCGGAAGGTGCACGTGCCCGTCGACCTGGGACCGGACCGCAGCGACGCACGGATGCACGCCAAGACCGTAGGATCCTACGCAGTGCCGTAGGGGACCGCACCGCCACTTCCCAGCAAATTAGGGACGCTGTTGCTCCTGGGGTATCGGCGAGGACCATTCGCAACCGTCTCCATGAAGCTGGGCTACGGTCCCGCACACCGTTAGGCCGTCTTCCGCTCACGCCCCAACATCGTGCAGCCCGCCTCCAGTGGTGTCGCGACAGGCGTGAATGGAGGGACGAATGGAGACGTGTCGTCTTCAGCGATGAGAGTCGCTTCTGCCTTGGTGCCAATGATGGTCGTATGCGTGTTTGGCGCCGTGCAGGTGAGCGCCACAATCAGGACTGCATACGACCGAGGCACACAGGGCCAACACCCGGCATCATGGTGTGGGGAGCGATCTCCTACACTGGCCGTACACCACTGGTGATCGTCGAGGGGACACTGAATAGTGCACGGTACATCCAAACCGTCATCGAACCCATCGTTCTACTATTCCTAGACCGGCAAGGGAACTTGCTGTTCCAACAGGACAATGCACGTCCGCATGTATCCCGTGCCACCCAACGTGCTCTAGAAGGTGTAAGTCAACTACCCTGGCCAGCAAGATCTCCGGATCTGTCCCCCATTGAGCATGTTTGGGACTGGATGAAGCGTCGTCTCACGCGGTCTGCACGTCCAGCACGAACGCTGGTCCAACTGAGGCGCCAGGTGGAAATGGCATGGCAAGCCGTTCCACAGGACTACATCCAGCATCTCTACGATCGTCTCCATGGGAGCATAGCAGCCTGCATTGCTGCGAAAGGTGGATATGCACTGTACTAGTGCCGACATTGTGCATGCTCTGTTGCCTGTGTCTATGTGCCTGTGGTTCTGTCAATGTGATCATGTGATGTATCTGACCCCAGGAATGTGTCAATAAAGTTTCCCCTTCCTGGGACAATGAATTCACGGTGTTCTTATTTCAATTTCCAGGAGTGTATCTCACTACGCGGATGCCACTTCATTTATTAATTCAAACAGAAATGATCAAGAAACTTCTGTATCACAGTCAGTTCTATCCAAAACCAGTCTGAAGTTTAATCACAGTACCGACCGCGGGACTTGATTATAACAGTTTGACATTCACAATACTCGTAAAGTAATCCACAGTATCTGTTTCCCTGTTTCTGCAGTTCAAAATACCGCTGCATTAGTCAAAATTAAACTTCAAATCATTTTTAAGTGAAACGAAACACTGTTGATTAAGGTCTTCACGTCATGGAATGCACTGCTAGATTGACTTAGTGACTTACTGTTACCTGCCTGTGACATACGCAGCGTTAATTTCAAAATTGCTAATGGCGTAGAAGTGCAGTAGAGTTTCGAACGGGCTGACCGCGCGGCGCAGTTTTTCCGCCAATGAGCGAGTTTGGAGGGGTGGTGGTGGTGGTGGTGTGGGAGGTTAAAGGGGGTTGGTGGTGGTGTTTTACGGGCAGTTTGCTGCGACTCTCGCCGGCGTAATTAAATGACGTGACCGCAGGTGGCGGGATGCGTGGGGTGGGCGGTCACACCAGGTGGGGTTGAGAGCCGTGGTGGGGGTGTCTATCTGATGTTCCGCCCACTAGCGGCGCGACGCGGCGATCGCAGGAACTGCGCATCGCTTCTGCTCGTGCTATACACAGCACAGCAAATGGACTCTCACCTGGGAACATTTCCACGTAAACACTCACATACTTTTACACGTATCAACAGACACATATGGCGCCAAAAATTCAACATTTATTAAAGATATTTAAAATCTATCTACGCAAGTACTAGGTTATGCATATATAGATCACCACTTCGCTTTGTATGAGAGACATACAATAAGTACCGCAGTACATTTTTAATGAAAGCCGACTGGTTTTATTCAGGATTGTAATGCACCATATTATTATCCACTCTTTTGGTTGCAAAATCCTATTTTTTAACATAACCTCTGTTCAATGCGACGTCCTTACACCACCATGCCCGCGTGGTACCACTCTGCTGGTCGACGTCGGATCTACACTTCAGTCCATTAAAATTGCTACACCAAGAAGAAATGCATATGATAAACACGTATTCATTGGACAAATATATTATACGAGAAATGACATGTGATTACATTTTCACGCAATTTGGATGCATAGATCCTGAGAAATCAGTACCCAGAACAACCACATCTCGTCTGGTTATTGAGTCAAACAGAGCTTCGTTGGCGTGTACAGGTACAGCTGCCCATGCAGCTTCAACACGATACCACAGTTCATCAAGAGTAGTGACTGGCGTATTGTGACGAGCCAGTTGCTAGGCCGCCATTGACCAGACGTTTTCAATTCGTGAAGGGTCTGGGGAATGTGCCGGCCAGGGCAGCAGTCGAACATTTTCTGTATCCAGAAAGGCCCGTACAAAATCTGCAACATGCGGTCGTGCATTACGCTGCTGAAATGTAGGGTTTTGCAGGGATCGAATGAAGGGCAGAGCCACGGGTCGTAACACATCTGAAATGTAACGTCCACTGTTCGAAGTGACGTCAATGCGAACAAGAGGTGACCGAGACGTGTAACCAATGGTGACATCGCGGTGAACGCACATTGGAAGCGTACCACCCGGCGTGATGGTATGGGGTGCCATTGGTTACACGTCTCGGTCACCTCTTGTTCGCGTTGACGGCACTTTGAACAGTGGAAGTTACATTTCAGATGTGTTACGACCCGTGGGTCTACCCTTCATTCGATCTCTGTGAAACCCTACATTTCAGCAGGATAATGCATGACCGCATGTTGCAGGTCCTGTACGGGCCTTTCTGGATACAGATATTGCTCGACTGCTGCGCTGGCCAGCACATTCTCCAGATCTCTCACGTTGAAAACGTCTCCTCAGTGGTGGCCTAGCGACTGGATCGTCACAATACGCCAGTCACTACTCTTGATGAACTGTGTTATGTTGTTGAAGCTGCTTGGGCAGCTGTACCTGTATACGCCATCGAAGCTCTGTGTGATTCAATGCCCAGGCGTATCAAGGCCGTTATTATGGCCAGAGGTGGTTGTTACGGGTACTGATTTCTCAGGATCTATGCACCCAAATTACGTTTATCATCTGCATTTCTTCTTTGTGTAGCAATTTTAATGGCCAGTAGTGTAGAATGAGAGTGTCCGCACGCTCCATCATTTCAGGAGTCACAGCTATGTGCGGCTGGCCGGCATGTGGTAATCGGACAGATTTGAGCGACATTATTGCGACGAAGACAAGCACCTCCACCAATGATCGACTCACCACTCTTTTGTCCACTGCCAGGTCTCTGTAGACATTCTGAAAGCGCTTATGAATACCTGCAATGCTCAGGTTTTCCGCCAAAACAAATTTAATCACAGCTCTGCATGGAACACACCTCCTTTAGAGACGCCATTTCGAAGGCTACGTATAGCAATTCATGAGACTATAGTGAGCAAATAGCATCATAGAGCCGGTTGGTGTTTTCAGCTATCTATCGAAGATATTTATCTGTGTGAATCACAATATTCTCCTAGATAAATTGGGGTTTTACGGTACTGATGGTACAGCCAATCTATAGCTAATGCCATATCTTGTCAAAAGAATGCAGAAAGTTATACTTAATAATTTCACCAATGAGGCCCAAGGATATTATTCTGACTTGGGGAAATCACATATGGGGTTTTCCAAGGCTCAATCTTATTTCCACTATTGTTCCTCATATGTGTTGTTGTTGTGGTCTTCAGTCCTGAGACTGGTTTGATGCAGCTCTCCGTGCTACCCTATCCTGTGCAAGTTTCTTCATCTCCCAGTAGCTACTGCAACCTACATCCTTCTGAATCTGCTTAGTGTATTCATCTCTTGGTCTCCCTCTACGATTTTCACCCTCCACGCTGCCCTCCAATACTAAATTGGTGATCCCTTGATGGTTCTAGGCGCGCAGTCCGGAACCGTGCGACTGCTACGGTCGCAGGTTCGAATCCTGCCTCGGGCATGGATGTGTGTGATGTCCTTAGGTTAGTTAGGTTTAAGTAGTTCTAAGTTCTAGGGGACTGATGACCACAGCTGTTAAGTCCCATAGTGCTCAGAGCCATTTGAACCATTTGATCCCTTGATGCCTCAGAACATGTCCTACCAACCGATCCCTTCTTCTCGTCAAGTTGTGCCACAAACTCCTCTTCTAATCAATACCTCCTCATTAGTTATGTGATCCACCCATCTAATCTTCAGCATTCTTCTGTAGCACCACATTTCCAAAGCTTCTGTTCTCTTCCTGTGCAAACTATTTATCGTCCATGTTTCACTTCCATACATGGCTACACTCCAAACAAATATTTTCAGAAACGACTTCCTGACACTTAACTCTATACTCGATTTTAACAAATTTCTCTTCTTCAGAAACGGTTTCCTTGCCATTGCCAGTCTACATTTTATATCCTCTCTACTTCGACCATCATCAGTTATTTTGCTCGCCAAATAGCAAAACTCCTTTACTACTTTAAGTGTCTCATTTCCTAATCTGATTCCCTCAGCATTACCTGACTTAATTCGACTGCATTCCATTATCCTCGTTTTGATTTTGTTGATGTTCATCTTATTTCCTCCTTTCAAGACAATGTCCATTCCGTTCAACTTCTCTTCCAAATCCATTGCTGTCTCTGACAGAATTACAATGTCATCGGCGAACCTTAAAGTTTTTATTTCGTCTCCATGGATTTTAATACCTACTCCAAATTTTTCTTTTGTTTCCTTTACTGCTTGTTCAATATACAGATTGAATAACATTGGGGAGAGGCTACAACCCTGTCTCGCTCCCTTCCCAACCATTGCTTCTCTTTCATGTCCCTCGACTCTTATGACTGCCATCTGCGTTCTGTACAAATTGTAAATAGTTTTTCGCTCCCTGTATTTTACCCCTGCCACCTTCAGAATTTGAAAGTGAGTATTCCAGTCAACATTGTCAAAAGCTTTCTCTAAGTCTACAAATGCTAGAAACGTAGGTTTGTCTTTCCTTAACCTTTCTTCTAAGATAAGTCGTAAGGTCAGTATTGCCTCACGTGTTCCAATATTTCTACGGAATCCAAACTGATCTTGCCTGATGACGGCTTCTACCAGTTTTTCCATTCGGCTGTAAAGAATTTGTGTTAGTATTTTGCAGCTGTGACTTATTAAACATCAAATCTCCGACATCACTGTGGCCGGAAAAAAGATCCTACAAGAACGGGACCAACGACGACTGAAGAGAATCGTTCAACGTGACAGAAACGCAAACCTTCCTCATATTGCTGCAGATTTCTATGCTGGGCCATCAACAAGTGTCAGCGTGCGAACCATTCAGCGAAACATCATCGATAGGGTTTTGGCAGCCGAAGACCCACTCTTGTACCCTCGATGACTGCAGTACACGAAGATTTACGCCTCGACTGGTCTCTTCAACACTGACATTGGACTGTTGATGACTGAAAACATGTTTCCCGGTCGGACGAGTCTAGTTTCAAATTGTATCGAGCACATGGACGTATACGGGTATGGAGACAACCTCATGAATCCATGGACCCTGCATGTCAGCAGCGGACTGTTCGAGCTGGTGGAGACTGTGTAATGACGTGGGGCGTGTGCAGTTGGACCGACACCCCCGGGATAACAAGGCCGCCCAGCAGTGTTAGTGACGTCACACTAAGCGGCCCATAGCCGACGCAGCAGTCCACGGACACCTCCGTACAGCCGCGCCGGGTGCTAACGACCTTCTGTCCGTCATACAGAAAGGAGCGAACTATAATTCGAACCAGAGAGCAAATTATATATATTCTTGTAAACAGCATAAAGGTTCATAACGAAATACCGATTACATATACGGGCAGGCATAGGTTCTAGAACTCCTCTGAAAAGTGTTTATCTTCAGTACCAGAATGAACATCAAATTGTCAGGTTTTCTAAATAGAAAAGCACTTTGTTAGTAACAGACAGCAATAATAAGACTTTCAGTTGGTGATTTCTACATGGAAAAGGAAATAAGCTGTAGGGAGATTGAAAATGGTAAGTAAAGAGAGCCTCAGCCTTTTGCTCACATTCTTACATTCTTACTTGGTTGTTTTTCATTTCCTTACCTTTCGTAACATTTTTAATATTGTTTCAAGAAGTGTATCTTCAATAGCACAGTGAGCTTCAAATTGTCAGGCTTTTCTTAAAGGAGAGAGCAGTCCCTTAGTATCACAGTGCAAGACAGAATCTTGTGTTCAGTGATGTCTATGTTAAAAGGAGAATATTTCATATCTATCTTTTGTTTCCATTCTTTATTACTGGTGATACACTTGTAAAAATTCTCGAAAAGAGCTGTCACCATGAACATACGAGTAAATTCATAATAGTCATGTGTTTTATGAGATAAAGCGAACTCTTGTTACCTTATTGTAAACGAAAGTTGTGAGGATTTTGCTATGTATGACAGTGTTTGAGATAATTTACTTTCAGTGTAATAGCTTGAAAGTGTTAAGTCCTGCTGTCAGTTGGCATTTGTCCGCGCCTGTATGCGAGTTTTAAAGCTAAATAGTGTTCTGACAACTATGAAATAGTGGCAAAGTTCCTCAATCGACTGAACTTATTCCTGCCCGTATATGTAATCGGTATTTCTTTATGAACCTTTATGGTGTTTACAAGAATATATATAATTTGGTCTTTGGTTCGAGTTATAGTTCGCTCCTTTCTGTATGACGGACAGAAGATCGTTAGCATCTGGCGCGTCTGTACGGAGGTGTCCGTGGACTGCTGCGTCGGCTATGGGCCGCTTAGTGTGACGTCACTAACACTGCTGGGCGGCCTTGTTATCCCGGGGGTGTCGGTTGGAGTGCTACGTCTAGATACGACACTGGCAGGTGACGTGACTTAAGCGTCCTGTCTGATCACCTGCATCCATTCATGTCCATTGTGCATTCCGACGGACTTGGAGAATTCCAGCAGGACAGTACGATGTCCCACACGTCCAGAATTCCTACAGAGTGGCTCCAGAAACACTCTTCGGAGTTTAAACACTACCGCTGGCCATTAAACTCCCCACACATGAGCATTATTGAGCATATATGGGATGCCTTGCAACGTGCTGTTCGGAAGATATCTCCATCCCCTCGTACTGTCACGGATTTATGGACAGTCCTGCAGCATTCATGGTGTCAATTTCCTCAAGTACTACTTCAGACATCTGTCGAGTCCACGCCACGTCGTTTTGCCCCACTTCTGCGTGCTCGCAGGGACCCTACACTATATTAGGCAGGTGTACCAGTTTCTCTGGCTGTTCAATGTATGATATTTGGGAAAGCATTCCATACAGAGCGTGACATTACACTTCCCACAGTATGTTCTAGGCTTCCCCTTTACAGTTCTCGTACTGACGTCATCTTTGCTTTTTACGCATCTGGACGACATGCATTTTCGGGGTAAATCGCCTGTCTGGTACTTTAGTCCTCGGAGATGAGAAGACCTTTGTTGATCTTTCCTTAGTTGAACTCATTTAAGACCTTTCTTCTGGTATATTCTGGCAATCTGTCTTCTAGATTCTTTCACTGAAAGATAAGTTCCTTCATTGCATCTCTTGGAAGCCAAGTATGCATTTACAACAATCATATCTTTAACATCGTTGTAAAAAGGCACCAAGACCATTTTTTTACCGTGCCCTGCAATTGTATATATTAGCCAGTTTTGACCACGAAATTCTTGTATGTATTCAATACATGCAGTTGTGATACACTGAGCTTTTTGTTCTGGAATGAACTCCATCGTTGGAGTGTGACGGTTCAAATGGTTCAAATGGCTCTGAGCACTATGGGACTTAACATCGTTGGTCATCGGTCCCCTAGAACTTAGAACTACTTAAACATAACTAACCTAAGGACAGCGCACAACACCCAGCCGTCACGAGGCAGAGAAAATCCCTGACCCCGCCGGGAATCGAACCCGGGAACCAGGGCGTGGGAAGCGAGAACGCTACCGCACGACCACGAGATGCGGGCGAGTGTGACGGTAGCGAGCACGATGTGAAAATTAGTTGCTCGTGCAACGTACACGTTGTCATTCCATTTTTGGAGCAAAATTTCCTTCTCGCGCTCTTTCAGAATAAACATGAGGAATGTCTTCGTTGTCTCTTTCACATAAAATTACAGTAATACCTGCACTATCGCTTACATGTAGATATTTCCTAACAAGTCATCTTCGTTATTTTCCTCATCTGTCTAGTTATCTGCATCTGAGGTACAGCTGCCACATCTGCTTGTATTTGTTCAGAAAATAGGTATTTTACTACCTCTTCAACAGATTCGACAATTTGGCAAGCCATGACAAATAAATCTGAAAAGACCGGAAAAAAAATAATTTTTACCACAGAAGAGCCGTGTCCTCAAATGAAGATCCAAAGATTTCATGCATTAGAACACAAAATGCAATAAAGTTTTTCGGCCTTCACTAGTACCAAAGATTAATACGGTACTGTATTGCGCAGCATTCAGGAAATGGCAGTGGTCTTACATCAGAGAGACACACGCTTATAAAAACAGAAATATCTGGCAGGCTCTGCAAACACAGGCTACTCTGCTTGACGGTCTTGAAGTGAATAACTGTAACAGAGAGATAACAGTACCCATTGTGGAAAGAAACCTTACTTTACCACATCAAAAACCCATTGTTACTTTGAAGCAGCATACGAGGGGTACCCAAAGAAACCGGAATTATTTTTTAAAAGCTATACGTTTAGAAATTGTTTACAAAACAGCCTCACGCCATTCAAAATATTCTCCATCGGGATTAATACGTTTGATCCATGGGTGTTTATACTGTTCGAAACGTTTTTTGTAGGGATCTATAGAAATATATAAGAAACTATCAGCCTCGGTTGCGGTAGTGAAACCAACCTTTACGGCGTCCATGGAGACGTGGCGCCCGACAGAGCTAAATTCTTGGTGTTGATTTAGTACTTGTGTACCGCATTTTTAAAGTGTGACTAAGCCTATTCACGTATATCTTCTGAAGAAGGCTCAATTATTTGGGCTGGAATCTAGGTAAAGGTTGGTTTCATTGTAAGACGTGTATATTTCTATTGTCTATTGTCAAACCACAATTTATGAAAGATGTTTATATTTTATTAGTAAGATTAAGTAGGAATAATTAACATTTGTCATTTTGGAAATAATTGTGGTAGCAGAGAATGTCTGCACCAAAGTATTGTTGGCAGGAGAGACCGCACATTGATACAATTTTAAACAGGGTGGGAGAGACTGCGTATGGATACATTTTAAGAAAAGAGCGGGAAAGACCACGCATTGATACATTTTGTAATCGTAGCAAGGATTGTCTGCACAAGAAAGCATTGTTGGCGTTCGTAGGAAGTCAGTAGTAAGCGAGATATGAAGCGAGTCGGTAGCAGGTCTGAAGCGAGAGGTTGAGAGGAGCGGTGTGCCAACCAGTCACCAGCTATGATTTACAAGAGATTATGAACGGATGTACAGAGTCATCAGCTAACTATTATCATAAGAGGAACTAATATTATTGAAATTTTTTTTTGAGACACTCAAGAATACTGAAGCTATGTTTGCGCAATGCTAGTTGTAAGATTATTGTAAAAAGTAAGTCCCATTTGAACGTTTGAAAATCATTTCATTCAGAATATAATTAATTTTTGCCAGCAATATTGCATTACTGATTATAATCCATCCCAAACACAATAAACGTAAAACTTTGCAAAATTTTATTGTTGTCAAGAGAAAGTTTAACTATGAATTACGTAAAGTCAGTGGAAATAAAGAAGAACGTCAGCTTTCCTATTAAAGAATAACGTCAGCTTTGGTAATAAATATAGACACTTATTATGACAGCCCACCAGCAGCTAATAGAGTATAGTAAAACAGAGTAAGTATATTCATGTCGCAGTTCGATGGAGCAGTCAGATGGCGATCCAGTAACAGTAAAAAAGGTAAGGAACAGTTTTGGGTAATTGCAGGTAACGACTGAGGGCCACGACGACGACACGTTCTACGTGTCGTCGAAATAATCAGAAAATCACTTTTAATAAGCAGCAAATTTGTATGCGAAGATTGAGAAAGAGAATTAATTTCAAAGGGAATATTTCATATTTCATTTGTTATTATTAAGCAAGAGAGAGAAAACCTAAGGGAAATTTTCATAGGTAATTGTAAAAGGGAAGGTTGCGTAACAAAAGAGATATAGAGGAAATGGGAAGGTTTCATCATTACCGCAATCGAGGCTGATAGTTTCCTACATATTAGACTATCACAATTGCTGACTAAGCTGCAATGTTGAAAGTACAAAAACCTTTAGAAATGACTGACTTGTTTCCTACAGTTCTTCAGTGTTGTCAAATCGGTGTCCTTTCATGCCCCTGTAAGTAGGCTGTTTATGTTTTCTTTATGTAAGTTGGCTGTTTATGTTTTCTTATTGGCAACGTTACGTAGCGCTCGGTGTGAAAATCACTGGCTGTGCTGTGTGCAGTCTGTGGCTAGTTTGCATTGTTGTCTGCCATTGTAGTGTTGGGCAGCAGCAGCTGCATGTGAACAGCACGTAGCGTTGCGCAGTTGGAGGTGAGCCGCCAGCAGTGGTGGATGTGGGGAGAGAGAAATGGCGGAGTTTTGAAATTTGTCATGAACTGCTATATATATTATGACTATTAAGGTAAATACATTGTGTGTTCTCTATTAAAATCTTTCATTTGCTAACTATCCCTATCAGTAGTTAGTGCCTTCTGTAGTTTGAATCTTTTATTTAGCTGGCAGTAGTGGCGCTCGCTGTATTGCAGTAGTTCGAGTAACGAAGGTTTTTGGTGAGGTAAGTGATTAGTGAAAGGTATAGGTTAATGTTAGTCAGGGTCATTCCTTTGTAGGGATTTCTGAAAGTCAGATTGCGTTGCGCTAAAAATATTGTGTGTCAGTTTAAGCACAATCGTGAATAATTTTTCTATGGGGAAGTTTCATAGCCCTTTTCATGCGTGAAAACAAGAGAAAGTCCCACGGAGCCAGATCAGGCGAACAAGGTGCGTGGGGCAGCTGAACCACGCATTTTTAGCCAAAAACTAATCTGGATGTGTGTGGAGGGCCATTGTCGCGGTGGAAGAGACAGTGTACTGTCTGCCCCAGACCGGGTCTTTTTTGACAAACGCTGTTGTGCAATCTTCTTAAAATTTCCAAATAGAAGATCCGCCGACTGGCTTGAGCAGACAAGCTCTCGAATTTTTTCAATATTTTCGTCGATTCGGACAGTTGATGGACTTCTAGAACGAGGTTTGTCATCAGTCGACTTGCCACCATTTTTAAATCGAGCAAACCACTCGTACACTTGAGTTTTTCCCATAACTACATCTTAGTACGCTGTTTTCAACCTAGAACAGTTCCAGCGACATTTTTATCAAGCAGAAAACAAAACAGCTGCACGTTGTTCACTTAATCTTGCCATCACAGGAAACGAAAGGAGAACGAAACAGCGTTAGCAAAAACAATCTGTGGGGGTGAACAGAACAATTCAGATCGACAAAACAGGCGGCACTGACCTGGCAATCAGCTGCGCTATATACGCCCTGCGACAGAAATCCGTACTACACAAGCCCCGCTCACGGCACTGTTATTCCGTTTTTTTATTTTATTTATTTTTTTATTTTTTTATTATAAACCCCCCTCGTAATACATAGCTCAGCACCAGGTCTGCCTCAGGTTGTAGTCTGCCAGTTTCATCTACATCTACATCTACATGGATACTCTGCAAATCACATTTAAGTGCCTGGCAGAGGGTTCATCGAACCACCTTCACAATTCTCTATTATTCCAATCTCGTATAGCGCGCGGAAACAATGAACACCTATATCTTTCCGTACGAGCTCTGATTTCCCTTATTTTATCGTGGTGATCGTTCCGTCCTATGTACACTCCTGGAAATGGAAAGAAGAACACATTGACACCGGTGTGTCAGACCCACCATACTTGCTCCGGACACTGCGAGAGGGCTGTACAAGCAATGATCACACGCACGGCACAGCGGACACACCAGGAACCGCGGTGTTGGCCGTCGAATGGCGCTAGCTGCGCAGCATTTGTGCACCGCCGCCGTCAGTGTCAGCCAGTTTGCCGTGGCATACGGAGCTCCATCGCAGTCTTTAACACTGGTAGCATGCCGCGACAGCGTGGACGTGAACCGTATGTGCAGTTGACGGACTTTGAGCGAGGGCGTATAGTGGGCATGCGGGAGGCCGGGTGGACGTACCGCCGAATTGCTCAACACGTGGGGCGTGAGGTCTCCACAGTACATCGATGTCGGCGGAAGGTGCACGTGCCCGTCGACCTCGGACCGGACCGCAGCGACGCACGGATGCACGCCAAGACCGTAGGATCCTACGCAGTGCCGTAGGGGACCGCACCGCCACTTCCCAGCAAATTAGGGACACTGTTGCTCCTGGGGTATCGGCGAGGACCATTCGCAACCGTCTCCATGAAGCTGGGCTACGGTCCCGCACACCGTTAGGCCGTCTTCCGCTCACGCCCCAACAACGCGCAGCCCGCCTCCAGTGGTGTCGCGACAGGCGTGAATGGAGGGACGAATGGAGACGTGTCGTCTTCAGCGATGAGAATCGCTTCTGCCTTGGTGCCAATGATGGTCGTATGCGTGTTTGGCGCCGTGCAGGTGAGCGCCACAATCAGGACTGCATACGACCGAGGCACACAGGGCCAACACCCGGCATCATGGTGTGGGGAGCGATCTCCTACACTGGCCGTACACCACTGGTGATCGTCGAGGGGACACTGAATAGTGCACGGTACATCCAAACCGTCATCGAACCCATCGTTCTACCATTCCTAGACCGGCAAGGGAACTTGCTGTTCCAACAGGACAATGCACGTCCGCATGTATCCCGTGCCACCCAACGTGCTCTAGAAGGTGTAAGTCAACTACCATGGCCAGCAAGATCTCCGGATCTGTCCCCCATTGAGCATGTTTGGGACTGGATGAAGCGTCGTCTCACGCGGTCTGCACGTCCAGCACGAACGCTGGTCCAACTGAGGCGCCAGGTGGAAATGGCATGGCAAGCCGTTCCACAGGACTACATCCAGCATCTCTACGATCGTCTACATGGGAGAATAGCAGCCTGCATTGCTGCGAAAGGTGGATATACACTGTACTAGTGCCGACATTGTGCATGCTCTGTTGCCTGTGGCTATGTGCCTGTGGTTCTGTCAGTGTGATCATGTGATGTATCTGACCCCAGGAATGTGTCAATAAAGTTTCCCCTTCCTGGGACAATGAATTCACGGTGTTCTTATTTCAATTTCCAGGAGTGTAGATCGGTCTCAGCAAAATATTTTCACATTCGGAGGAGAAAGTTGGTGACTGGAATTTCCTCATAAGATTCTGTCGCAACGAAAAAAGGCTTTCTTTTAGTGATTTCCAGCCCAAATCCTGTATCATTTCTGTGACACTCTTCCCATACTTCGCGATAATACAAAACGTGCTGCTTTCTTTGAACTTTTTCGATGTACTCCGTCAGTCCTATCTGGTAAGGATCCCACACCGCGCAGCTGTAATGTAAAAGAGGACGGACAAGCGTAGTGTAGGCAGTCTTCTAAGTAGGTCTGTTACATTTTCTAAGTGTCCTGCCAATAAAACGCAGCCTTTGGTTAGCCTTCCCCACAACATTTTTTGTGTGTTCTTTCCAGTTTAAGTTGTAATTCTAATACCTAGGTATTTAGGTGAATTTACGGCTTTTAGATTAGACTGATTTATCGTGTAACCGAAGTTAACGAGTTCCTTTTCGCACACATGTGGATGACCTCATACTTTTCGGTATTTGGGGTCAACTGCCACTTTTTGCACCATTCAGATATTTTTTCTAAATCGTTTTGCAGTTTGTTTTGATCTTCTGATGACTTTATTAGTCGATAAACGACAGCGTCATCTGCAAACAACCGACGACGGCTGCTCAGATTGTCTCCCAAATCGTTTATGTAGATAAGGAACAGCAAAGGGCCTATAACACTACCTTGGGGAACGCCTGAAATCACTTCTGTTTTATTCGATGACTTTCCGTCAATTACTTACGAACTGTGACCTCTCTGACAGGAAATCGCAAATCCAGTCACGTAACTGGACGATATTCCATAAGAACGCTATTTCACTACCAGTCGCTTGTGTGGTACAGTGTTAAAATCCTTCCGGAAATCCAGGAATACGGAATCTATCTGAAATCCCTTGTCAATAGCACTCACCACTTTATGTGAATAAAGAGCCAGTTATGTTTCCCAGGAACGATGTTTTCTAAACCAATGTTGACTGTGTGTTAATAGACCGTTTCCTTCGAGGTAATTCATAATGTTCGAACACAATATATGTTCTAAAATCCTGCTGCATATCGACGTTAACGATATGGGCCTGTAATTTAGCGGATTACTTATACTACCTTTCTTGAATATTGGTGTGACCTGTGCACCTTTCCAGTCTTTGGGGTCCGCAGCTCGTGGTCGTACGGTAGAGTTATCGCTTCCCGCGCCCGGGTTCCCGGGTTCGATTCCCGGCGAGGTCACCGATTTTCTCTGCCTCGTGATGACTGGGTGTTGTGTGATGTCCTTAGGTTAGTTAGGTTTAAGTAGGTCTAAGTTCTAGGGGACTGATGACTATAGCTGTTAAGTCCCATAGTGCTCAGAGCCATTAGCCAGTCTTTGGGTACGAATCTTTCGTCGAGCGAACGGTTGTGTATGATTGTTAAATATGGAGCTAATGCATCAGCACAATTCGAAAGGAATCTAATTGGTATACAGTCTGGACCAGAAGACTTGCTTTCATTAAGTGATTTGAGTTGCTTCACTACTCCGAGGATAGTTTCCTTGTAAGATGGTTACGACAGGGTGTACTTGACGAACTACTCCCTCTCGTGTGATCCATTCACAAGTAACGCTTTGGAACTAATTTCTCGGAGTATTGAACGGATGCAGCCTCTAAGGCAGGGGTTCCCTACCGGGGGGTAATCACAGAGGAGTAAAATAAACTTTTATGAGGGGTAAACACTAAACGATTCGATTCTCTTTCAGTTACGAAGCTAAATTATTTTCCAAATATCATTACTATTATCACAATTTTATAAGACCCTAATATTTCTTATGTACTGGCAGAAGTAAAGCTGTGAGTACCGGGCGTGAGTCGTGCTTCGGTAGCTCAGTTGGTAGAGCACTTGCCCGCGAAAGGCAAAGGTCCCGAGTTCGAGTCTCGGTCGGGCACACAGTTTTAATCTGCCAGGAAGTTTCATATCAGCGCACATTCCGCTGCAGAGTGAAAATCTCATTCTGGATTTCTTATGTAGGTTATCAATAACTACTTTTTCTCAATTAGCAGCAGGAGGGGGGTAATCACAGAGGAGTAAAATAAACTTTTATGAGGGGTAAACACTAAACGATTCGATTCTCTTTCAGTTACGAAGCTAAATTATTTTCCAAATATCATTACTATTATCACAATTTTATAAGACCCTAATATTTCTTATGTAGGTTATCAATAACTACTTTTTCTCAATTAGCAGCAGGAATGCGGTGGAGCTTACACGTTCCTCACATAGTTCACCAACTAGTGAAGTGAGACACATACGTAACAAATGCTGAATATCTCAAGAGAATGTCTTTTCCATGTTGTACATAGTAACTGCAGTAGTCCAGATATTGCTTCATTACTCACTTCGAGACAGATAAATGAATTAAGCGACAGCAGCACGACACAGCAGTAGCTACATTAGGGCTACTATAGTCTTGTACACAGTATTATTTTTATTATAAAGATATTTTGAAAAGGGAAGTTTCAACTCAACATATAGCGGAGCTGCTGAGTCGTAGATAGGCACAACAAAAATACCATCACAAATAAATAAAGCTTCCTGACAGTAAGGCCTTTGGCGGAACTTGTAATACGCGCCCAATCAACAACACAAAATCAGAATTATACCGATATCGACGTCATTTTTATGCGTCATGCTGATGGTAATTAACCTCTCCCACGTGACTGAAGATGAAAGAAATTTTAACATCACCGACCGCCACTCAAAAACTTTTCAAGCCCCCTTTACCTTTTATTAACAGAGGCTGAATTTTATTCGTCCTCTGAAAGTTGTCAGCAACTAAAATATCCCATAGAATTCAGGCAATAATTTAATTGTGCAGTTCTCAGAATTATTTCTTAGTTCATCCATGTTCAGGAACTGTATTTCTATCAACAGCAATAACCAGCAATCAGTTGAACAACACAAATTTTCTTTCCGTTACCGCTATCAGCTATAGCGTTATTGCGAACGTCAAAAGGTTTTGACACTTGAAAATAGTACGATAATTATAGCCTTCTGAAAAAGGGTGCTATGTGTTGGAAATCGGCAGAGGAAATAAAATTTCTTTTGTGCAGTAGTATACTGATTATTTCATTTAATAACATGATTTATCCTTCCGGAAAAGGTAAATGTGGGTTTACTGATATTTTTGTGTACGTGCAGTTACACACTAGAGCACAAATAAATCTTTTCTTGTTTCTCCAACGTTTTTTTGCGAACGAAAATATTTTATCGTCTCTGAAGGTGGTCAGCTGAGACTAATCGATCGAAGCAGCAGAAAGAGTAGAAAGGTACAGAGGCGTCACTGGCATGGATCTAAAACGATTTCCTCACGCTTTCCTCCATGGGTGGTGTGCGTACTGTAAGACCCTCAGTACACACACCATCAGATTATTTGACTTGTCGCTCTCACGTAGTAGGCGACTGTCAGCAATATGTCTGGTGGTCTTATCGTGGTGTGTTTATCTTCTGCCGTTAGGTCAGACGATAGAAATGCCACTTGCACGCTTAGAGTAGCAGATTGACGGTGACCAACTTGAAACATAACTTGATTAATTTTCTCACACATTTATTAAAATAATAACAAGCATAAAATTACTTAACTTGGTTCTGGATGCTATTTACAATTGACAATCTGAAGTTCCTTTGGTATTGGTACGTTAATCTTATTCTCACATATATCTCTGATACTTGACAAAAGTGTCTATACATTTATCTTCATGACTATGTACAGGAATATGGTAATCTTATTGGGCGCAGACTGAAACTTGACTATAGACTGGTACAGACAAATGGAGACTGGTATAGGCTGGTGCAGACAAATGCAGACTGACTAATTGGAGGTCTGTACCCTTGTCATAATACCTCGCGCATTCATGTATCATTGCACGTTTGTGATCCGCATGGAGAAAAGGTTCTACGTTAGCAGCAATCTCATTGCTGCGTTACATATTAATACGCGGATCGGTGGAAGCATAATTTGGTCCGTCTCTAAGGCAGCGCCATCTCGTAGTGCGGAGGCAGACGAGCGCTGCGCCTGTGCTGTTGTGCTTAGCGGGGCGTGCTCTAGTGGGAAAGTTGTGTACGCGCTGACTACGAGGAACTATGTACACGACAGGTGGAGATATCAGAAAATCCAGTAAACCAATTTAACCCACAAATCAATTAATTTCTCATGTTGTGCCAGGTGGTTATATTAAAGTTCACAGAGGTCCAGTGTGGACTGTAATTGTCGTATGACAGCGAAACGTGGCAGATTTAAATGTGGAACTGAGTTGCGATGGAAAAAAAAATTGTTGCAAATTTGGTCACCAGGTGAAAATCTGGCGCTGTCCACCATCTCGTCGATGTCTCTGGTGCTTATACTGAACCAACTGGGTAAGTAGCAGTTAACAATGAAATCAACAATTCTCTTGTTCGAGCTTTTCTGCACGAGTCCCATTTGCAATCCATTATGTACGGAAACATTTCCGTACGTCTTTCTTGCATTCACGCACCAGTTTCGCACCTGGTAGTGGAAACTGGAACTAAATCTCTGTGAGTAACTGCTCTTCAGTTATAACCACCAGCTATTTTATTTCCTATCCATGTATATGTAGCTGCACCTGCTATTTTATTTTCTATACACCTGTACCGCACGAACACGTAGACTCTCTCTCTCTCTCTCTCTCTCTCTCTCTCTCTCTCTCTCACACACACACACACACACACACACACACACACACACACACACACATGTAGACAAGAGCAGAATGGGCAGAATGGGTCTTGTACTACATCTGTTTGTCCGACACGTCCATCTGCGGTCTATTGCTGCTGACATTTTCGTCGCCGTTAACACAGTTCTTTATTGGACGACAGTGAATCCTGCTGACGCAGCAGCCGCCGCCACACATAAAATGCAGACGCTGACACGTGTACGCGTATGCGAGAGCGAGCAGGTACAATCTCGCCCTGCACATCTAGCAGTTCCAGCTCGCCCCCTCCCGGCTCCCGTCCGCTATCACCACCACACGTTGCAAACATGCAGCACACAGTATCCACAGAGACGAGCAGGCTTGCCAACCGCAATCTAATTACAAGTTGGCCGCTTTTGAGCGTGCGCCGCGGTGGCTGTATTCGTCGGTGCGGGGATCGACGCGCAAACACTGTCGGTGTGTCAGTGAAGAACCAGTTGCTGACGGTGGTACCTCCCTGCTGATGGCGAAACTCCAGTCCTGCTCAGCTTTTCCCTTCCGTGCGACCAACGCCTATTTTTCCTTGATTTTGGAAGAATACCATAAGAACGAGAAAAGAATTAAAGACAACTCATACAGCCGCTTGCTCAAGTCTGCAAATTTGTATGCGATTTTGCTCTGAATGTTTCTGGGCGATCCTAATAACTTTTATACGTTGAGTTCAGAAATGTTGACGATTTTACTCTATCATAATGTCTTTTCACAAAGCAGTGATGAAGATTCACAAAATTCATACAAAATATGCAAATAAATGTTTTTAACCCTTTGTTTCCTGACATAAGAAAAAATTTACTTTTTAACATTTTCTTTGCAGAATTTATGCTATTGTGGCCTCAAATGACGGTAGGATTTTTTGTAAAATTTTATTTTATTTTTCACAACTTTTTTCTCTCCTGGTACTTAGAAGTACCGTCAGACTCCATGTACAGAATCACAACATGCGCAGAAAAATGCTCCAACTTTTATAACTTGTACCTTATTCCACATAAATATTAAATATTTTTACATTAGAAAATTAATTAACCGAAATATGATATTTCTGAATTTTTTTTTTTAAATTTCGCATAAATTTATTCTAGAGCAACTTCACAATACATAGTAACTTAGCTATACATTTTTGACAGTATATACATATCACATATTTAGTGTTAGTGATACCTCATGAAATTGTAGGAAACAGTTCTTTTTCTCATTGCAGCACAAATACACTTTACATGTACTACATTGTGAATGTGGTCGCGACTGAATTTTATTTTTCGCACACATTTCGCATCGTCCTCTTTTACAACTGAACACTACAAAATGGTTTCCTCGGTTGCCAAGACGTACATCCTTCGGAACAGAAAAGTTATCCTTCCTTCTCTTTGGGAGAGTTATTTCATCTTTACCAGAGTTTCTCTTTTTGAGATTTGGCACTTGCTGTTCATTCATTAGCCCTAGTGCCACAGCACACCTGAATTCCAGCAGTGGCAGTGCCACATGTAGATCACTGAAAATGACGTAAGGATTGACAAAAGCAATATCTATTGCTCCCCAGAAGAGACAGTGCCACCATTTCTTTGATCGCTTGTCAAGACCATAAGTTGAATATAATCTGTCTGCATGATCCACACCACCTATGTTTTTATTGTAATCACATACAATAACTGGACATGGTATAGTCCTACTAGTTCCATCTTTCTGTTTTCTTGTCACTACGCTCTGTTCAGTGCCATGGAAGTTTGACGCAAAATACACTACATTATTTTCCTTCCATTGAAATACTGTTAGGTCTAAAGATGACTCTCTGTGATTTGATTTAGACATTTTTCTTTAGGTAAATTCCCTGGCAAACCTTTCCTGTTTGTTCGAATTGTTCCACAGGCAAATGTATTTACCGATTTCTGTGTGAGAAAAAGTGGACAGAACAACTAGTGAGAGGTAACGCATTGTTGCTACAATAGTGTTCGCACAACCTGACGGTACTAATAAGTCCGCTTTATATTTTCCACTTTATCTCATTCACTTGTAACGTAATGCTTCAAACTATTATAAAAAAACAAAGAAGGTAAGTACGTACAATGGAAAACTCAACGGAAGTTTCAATAAATTGCGCACAAACTCAGGCAACACCATGGAAACAAGCACATACAATCTTCTGTTTTCACAGCAGCGCGCGAAAAACAATTTCAAGCTCTGACCGCCAGACAGGTCTATGTATTGCACAATATCATCTATGAAACAGTAGAGCAGAGTTACTGTTACGTACCGACAGGCTCTCAGATCACGAAACTTCACCACGAGAAAATAATTAGAGTCAAAACTTACTGTTACTTTTAAGTACCGTCAGGCAACAAAGGGTTAAAATACTCTGAAGAGCCAAATAAACAGGTACACCTGCCTAATATCGTGAAAGGCCCCACGAGCACGTGGAAATGCCGCACCATAACGTGGCATCGAATTGAATAATTGATGAAGTAGTGCTGGGGGGAACAGACACAATGAATCCTGCAGTGTTGTCCATAAATCCGTAAGAGTACGAGAAGGTGATCTCTTCTGAACAGCACGTTGCAAGGCACCCCAGATATTCTTAATAATGTTCATGACTGGTAGTCTGGTGGCAAGCGTGAGTGTTTTAAACTCAGAAGTGTCTTTTTGGAGCCACTCTATAGCAATTCTGAGCATGTGGGGTGTCCTGCAGGAATTGTCCAAGGCCTTCGGAATGCACAGTGGACATGAATGTGTGCAGGTGATCAGACAGGATGCTTAGAGTCGTACTTACACGTATCAGGGTCCCATATCACTCCGACTGCACACGCCCCACATCGTTAAGTTACGTTGTGCAAGACGCGACAGTTGGCTGCGACTGCGACGCTGCCCCCTCCTCTTTTCCCAACCTGGCAGACGGCGACACGGCCGCAACACGACTGAAGTCGTCGCTGTTTCCCAAGCTCCGGTCGGCGGCGGCGGATTCAAATAGATAATAAAAATAAGAATTCCGATTTTCTTGCTGTAAAAAATACTGTATGTTAATGCAACAAAGTTACATCGGCTCCCAGAGTTAGTTTTTCGATACAGATTCTCCTTTTACTTTAAAAAATTGAAAAGTATCTCTTCCGGTTTTGCGTGTTTTTTTCGCTGCATATTACTTCTCTATCAATTGTGAGGAAAGTAAAATGCACAAAAAATTGATGTTTGCGTATCTTACAGTTTCACATCACAGCTTGATAATGAGGTGTCTATTTTTCCGATATTCGTCACAGATATTTCGATACTTAATTTACAAGTAACGTACTGCATAAAATTTGAATTGTGTACAGTGAAAAATGTGGTCGCTGGCTACTTTACGTATGGTTCACGTTAGGTCATACATCGTTGCCGATGAAAAGAAGCTAACATATCGGAATTATTTTTAAAGTTGAGATCAGAATGATATCGATCTCCGTTTCCGAGATTTGGGCTCATATATCTCCGGGAGCGTCGCGACTAGCCGCCAGTTCTGTCGACGCGCAACGAGAATCGTGTGGTCATCACACGATAGAGAATGCATTTGTTTTGTTTCGCTGACACATTTGGACCTAATGAAACCATTTTATGTCATATATTTCTCCGGTATGAGTTACTAATATTTCTCCATATGCTCTTGACAATTTCATTTAAAATGCCGCGAAATGTAGGTTTCTTACAGCCAAGTGATCAAGCAGAACCCATTTTCTTTGTTTTTCTGAGGCATCTGAAACTGTTCCAAGCTTTCTTTCTCCTTTATTTCTCTGATACGAGTCCCGAATATTCCTCCATCTGTTTTTGCACATTTCACCTAAAATTCCAATGAAAGATGGGTTTATTAACAATAAGCGCACGCTAGCGTCATTGCATTGTTTCAAGTTCTTGACAACAAGATAGGGTTACACCTTAAACATCTCTAGAATTTTCATTCTGAACGTCTACAGTATACACTGGCAGAAATGTGGAAGAATAATGTCCGTGCTTGTTCACAAAATTTCTCCAAATTATACTTGTCAGTTTCTCCCATGCAGAAACTTTTGGAACAAGCTAAGGCAACTTTCATAGCCGACTGACTCTTTTTTCCCATCCAAATGAACTTCCATATTCTTATATTCTGACAGCATACATCGTTATGGATGACATGAACATTTAATCTTGCCAAGCTGCACTCAAAAGATGACTCCAGGATTTACAAAAGACGAATTTCAATTGTGAACTGTGTCAGACCAGAAGGGACTTGTAAAATAGTAGTGCACTTTTGGCACAAGTTTTTTGAGCACTATCTTCTACCAATGAATTGAAGTGAATGTGACAAATTACTTATTGCAGCATACTGTTTGCGCAATCTGTTGAGAAACGCCTTCCTCAAAAACGAACATCTATTGATTACAGAAAGCTGTACAACAATCTGGTGGCGGTTTTTCACAACTAGAAGGTATCATCAAGACACCAATCGACCGTTTACTTTCAAAATGAAGGTATTGTAAAATGTAATTTTCTCGTTGTACTTTAGATTGTTCACTTTATAATGTACTTGCCGTTATCAATTTTTATCGTCACAAAAAAGAGTAATGCGAAAATTGTCCTTCAAGTTCATCTTCATCATTCTAATTCTACATCTGCATGAATTATACTGATTTTCATAACAGGCCCGAAAAATTTGCATTAATGGGAAAATACTATATATTTCACTCACCTGCCAGTTTCAACTGTGCACCAATTTCTTCTCAAATTCTGTCTCTGTACATAGTGTCTATATTTAGGGTTCTTCAAATCATAAAGGCAAGGATGTTGCGAGACCAGCTCACAGACCATCACATCCTGTGAGTGGCTCATTTCAGTTTTCCTTGACTGGCTCGACATCTTCCTGGCAGCCGCACGTCTTTGTGTCATCCGACTTCCGTCGCAACACTGCTCACTGCTGCAGTGCTGCAGCAGCTGCCGCAACAGTCGCGCGTCGCATCCCAAACTCGAACTGCGCATGCGCCAGCAGGCAACTTCTGACGTCACGTAGCGACTCGTCGCAGTCGCTAGTGTGCGTCGCGTCTTGGACAACGTACCTTTAGGGAGCCTCCACCAACTTGAACAGTCCCCCTGCTGACATGCAGGATACATGGATTCATGAGGCTGTTTCCATACCCGTACACGTCCATCCGCTCAATACAATTTGAAACGAGACTCGTCCGACCAGGAACACGTTATCATTCATCAACAGTTCAATGTCGGTGTTCACGGGCTCAGACGAGGCGTAATTCTTTGTGTCGTGTAGCCATCAAGGGTACACGAGTGGGACTTCGGCTCCGATAGCCTATATCGATGAAGTTTCGTTGAATGGTTCGCACGCTGACACCTGTTGGCCCATCATTGAAATCTGCAGCAACTTGCGAAAGGGCTGCACTTCTATTACGTTGAACGATTCTCTTCAGATGTCGTTGGTCCCGTTCTTGCCGGATCTCTTTCCGGCCGCAGCGATGTCTAACATTTGATGTTTTACCGGATTCCTGATATTCACGGTATATTCGCGAAATAGCCGTGCAGGAAAATCTCGACATCACCGCTACCTCGGAGATGCTGTGTCCCGTCGCTCGTGCGCCGACTATAACTCCACGTTCAAATTCATTTAAATCTTGATGACCTGCCATTGTAGCAGCAGTAACCAATCTGCCAACTGCGTTAGACCCTTGTTGTCTTATATAGGCGTTGCCGACGCCAGCTCCGTATTCTGCCCGTTTACATATATCTGTATTTGAATACCCATGCCTATACCAGTTTCTTTGGAGCTTCAGTGTAGAATTGATCTGTTGTCCGTCTGTCCGAGTGCTGAAAATCTTTTTTCTCAGGAACAGTTGGACGTATCAAGTTGAAACTTCACTCACACAGTGAAGTCTATGGTTTCCTAGGCGGTGTAAAAAGTTGAAGCTTTAAGCCTTTGCAGTCGGAACCTACTGCCATTTATGTCACGTATTTTAATATTCATAAACTCATTCATCAATACCGACAGGGTACTTCCCGATGGCCTAGAATCATGAAATTTGGTAGAAAGGAAGGTTTAACAGTACATCCATAGGAAAAAATCGGAAAACTGAAATTTCCTCGTTTTAACACAACAAAAAATATTTGTTTTTTCTTATCTTACTGTTTGTTCGTCCATTTGTTACGAACTCTCTTTCTTAGGAACGGATTGACCTATTAGGTTGAAATTTATGTCTTATACTAATGTCTGCAGGTCCTTTGCGGTGTAATAGATGTAAGCAACCAAAGTGCAACCAAAAGCTACGGCAGTTTATGTCACATACTTTGATACTCGCAGGCACTCTCATGCAAACCTGTAGGCTGCTTCCGATGGACCTAGAATCATGAAATTTGGCAAGAAGCAAGGTTTCACAGTACATACAAGAAAAGGAAAAATTCGAAAATTGTTAGTATGTAATTATACGAGGGTGAGTCAAATGAAAACCTTAAATATTTTTTTAAATATTATTCATTGTGCAGGAGTGGTACAAAGCCGTATCATTTTTAAACATAATCTCCCTCACGCTCAATGCAAGTCCTCCAGCGGTTACAAAGTGCATAAATTCCTTCACAAAATAATTCTTTTGGTAGTCCGCGCTACTACTCATGCACCGTGTGGCGTACCTCTTCATCAGAACGGAACTTCTTTCCTCCCATTGCGTATTTGAGTGGTCCAAACATATGGAAATCATGGGGCAAGGTCTGGTGAGTATGGTGGATGAGGAAGACACTCAAAATGCAGGTCTATGATTGTTGTAACTGTTGTACGGGCAATGTGGGCCTTGCATTGTCATGTTGTAAAAGGACACCTGCTGACAGCAATCCACGTCGCTTTGATTTGATTGCAGGCTGCAGATGACTTTTTAGGAGATCTGTGTATGCTGCACTGGTGACAGTGGTCCCTCTAGGTATGTAACGCTCCAAAACGACGCCTTTTTCGTCCCAAAAGAGAGTCAGCATAACCTTCCCTGCTGATGGTTCTGTTCGAAGCTTTTTATGTTTTGGTGATGAGGAATTCCTTGCTTGCTCTCTTCGTTTCCGGTTGGTGGAAGTGAACCCAGGTTTCGTCCCCAGTAACGATTCTTGCAAGGAAGCCATCACTTTCTCGTTCAAAGCGCCGAAGAAGTTCTTCACAAGCATCAACACGTAGTTCTCTCATTTCAGGAGTCAGCTGCCGTGGCACCCATCTTGCAGACACTTTGTGAAACTGGAGCACATCATGCACAATGTGGTGTGCTGACCCATGACTAATCTGTAAACATGCTGCAATGTCATTCAGTGTCACTCGGCGGTTTTTCTTCACTATAGTTTCAACTGCTGCAATGTTCAGTGGAGTCACAACTCGTTGTGCCTGACCTAGACGAGGAGCATCTTCCACTGAAGTCACACCATTTGTCAACTTCCTACTCTATTCGTAGTCTTGCTGCTGTGACAAACATGCATCACCGTACTGAACCTTCTTTCGTCGATGAATTTCAATAGGTTTCACACGTTCACTACGCAAACACTGAATAACAGAACGCTGTTCTTCCCTGGTGCAAGTCGCAAGTGGGGCAGCTATCTTTATACTGATACTGCGACAGTATGTGTGCATCTGCACTATGCTGCCACCTACAGGCCATTCTGCACGCTGTTTTTTGCACGCTTACCAACAGGATAACGGAGCGAAATTTCGATTTGTTATTACAAATTTAAGGTTTCCATTTGACTCACCGTCGTATCACAAGAAAAAAAATTCTTTTGTGATTTGTTGTCCAATGTCGAACTTAAAATTAAAAAGTCTGTGGTTCCGCATTCAGGCTGACTACATCGCAATGTTCCGAGTCACACTTGAGGCGTGGAACGACGATATTGTTCGTATGACGAGCTGTAATTGCTCTTGAATGTCTGGTATGGATAAATTCCGATACTCGTCATATGAGCAATAAAAGTCATTCCATGCCTGATGTTTGACTTTCACCATTGCGACCCAGTCAGCCTGAAAGCACAACTACTGATTATTATAGTAATGGTCACCTGTCTCCTGCAAGACTTTATGTTACATTTATATAATTGAAATTAAATCTTTCTCGAAAATCGAGGAATCCCTGGGACCAATATCTCGATAAATGTCGGTAAGAGACAAAAATGGTAAAAATTCTCGATTTCCGGTGTGGATGAACTGTCTGTATAGCCTGTTAAGTTTGTATGGAAACACACAGTGCGAGAGTCCTACTCGCACGTGCGTAATTTCTTTTCTTAAATCTCAAATCTTCCGTGCGCTGCCTGAGCGGCATTCAGGAGTAGTCAGCTATCTCGATGACGTCTCATCGGTGCTGATAGTCCCGTTCCATTTACTTAGTTAGTTTCATGCTCCCTAGATCATTTGAACGATTATTTTGGAAGGGTACAGTACCACTCGACAATGAAAATAGGTACAACATTCTTCGTTATTCTTGTCAGAACAACATATTTTTTGTAATAATAACTCAATTTCACTTAATACACCGAAGCCGGATACCAGTGTAGGAAAGAATGACAATTTGTTTATTTAATTGATCACATGTACACGCCCACAAAATAAATCCCTACATCCAGTTTGGTGAGATCTGCGAAATGAATGAATGAATGGTCGTCTGCTAACCGCAGATAGTGAATGTGCAATATATGATCATCTTTGAGACGGTCCATTTGTCACCTTTGGTGGAACCAAAGAGATGAATTTACCCTGATCTTTGAGCGCCTGAAATGTGGCTGACCAATACGGTAGCAAGATGCTCCCCCCACCTCGACGGAGGTGCGAGATGACCTGAAGAACGGCCATGTTTCAGGACTCTGGCGCTGGATCTTGTGTTGGTAAGACCTGTCTTCGGTGTGCTCCGTAAAGACAAAAGAGTGGAGAAAATGGTATGCATGTGAAATACTTAAGAGTGATTTGGAATAATTATTTCTCTGTTTCAGGAACTTTTGGGGGGGGGGGGGGGGGGGAGAATTAAATGACAGGCAGGTAATATTAAGGGGATCGTAGTAATCTTCGGAAGTGACCAACGGTCACAGTGGAACCACATGTAGCAATAAGTTGAAATACTTGCGAGTGCTAATACTATGTTGGAATACTTGCGAGTGCTAGTACTAACTTGAAATACTTCCGAGTGCTAAAGTTAAGCTGAATTACTGGCATGTGTACTGTAAGTTGGAAATATTTAAGAAATGGCGTGTGCAGGACTTGAAATTAGAGACGAGTACTTCCACGTGGTGAGTACTGTGTGAGTCTCAATCTGTGTATGAGACAAAGGATAAAGACAAGTACTCGTCCATGGTATCAGTTGAGGACTCGCGTTTGTGACGAATATGTTCTTAATATTATTCTGCGTGTTATGTTTCCGTGTGACGCTGGATTCAAAATCTAATACTCTGAGAGAGAAGCAAGGTGAGTCAGCCGTCTATCCAGCAACGCCACTTGGCTTGCATTGCACAGGACAGACTCCTCCAGAGTTCGTAGTAGGAAAGAAAAGTTACGAAGTGGGGTAGTGTCGTGTGAAACTGGGATGAATACTAATTGAAGTGGGAAAGCTGAAAGTGAAGTGATTCTAACGTTGTGACTATTCTTTGTGATGTATGTTGCCAGAGTGATGTATTTCATGTAATTTAAGTATGTGTGGTTTGCATGGGAGAGTAGCAAGATAGGTTCAGAGGCAGTGGGTTATGCATGTTCCTTTTGGTACCGCTCGGTCTGGAGTAAATTTTCGTGATGATGGGTGTGAGAGACGAAGTGTGAGATATAGCAGAAGATCCACCAACCTATCCAGAAAGTGCACTGTAGCGTTAGATAATTACGGGACCATAAGATAGAGAATCACCAATGTAAAGCCATACCCACTGGGCGGAGTTTCTCATGTGTAATTATTGTATACAAATGTAGTAATAAAATAATAGAATTTATCGGAATAAAAAAAAGAGATAGTGAAAAGAAAAAGATTGGTGGCCTTGTTCTTCGAATAGTGTGTAGTCATGAAATCCAGAATTTATAATGTGTGCGCCATTCACATTCAGTGCG
The DNA here is from genome assembly GCF_023864275.1 of Schistocerca cancellata. NCBI lineage: Eukaryota > Metazoa > Arthropoda > Insecta > Orthoptera > Acrididae > Schistocerca > Schistocerca cancellata. Next base: position 120,176,344 of record NC_064637.1, on the reverse strand, counting down.
ATGGCCACGTGTTGATCAAAGCTGTTGAGTAAGAAAGAAAATGTGGTATTGCCAGTGCGTAGTGAATAATCAGAGTTGTATAAATTACTAATAGTCAGATGTGCGTTATCCGTTTCCGTTGCGTAATGTTCAAACATGAGAATAATTTGTAGCTTAATTGTGAGTACTAGAGCTCATAATCAGTCATTGATGTTTTGCGATAAATAGGAATAAATCCACTCGCTTGACAGACCACTCATCTTGCAGGCCTGACTGCTTGATGCCACAGTATGAGCAAGGCATGTGGGTGCCTCTCAATTTTATTGAAATGATGAGGAGCGTGTCAGTTTTCAGGAGGTGTGTTCATGATTAGTGCTAACACTGATGAACGCGTTATTTTATATGTTCATACTCAGACAGATACACGTAAAACAAATTTTAATTCTTTTTTACTGTTCATTTTAAGTTGGATTCGGACTTTGCTTTATTGCCTGCCAGACGTTTTATATTATTCGGCAAATGATCGAAGATTTTTGTTGGTGCACATTGATGTCCTTTCTAAGCCACCGATAGCTTTAATAAGGTAAAGGTCACTTCTGCCTGTGGTGCTGTAGGTATGGACATCACTGTTCTTTCAAACTGCAGTCGATTATTTATGACGAATCTTATTAGCTATTGTATGTATTGTGACGGCGTGTTTAAAATGCCTAAATTCTTATAGATGTACCTACACAACGAACGACACCATACATTACTCTTACTGCTCGCTTTTGTGCAGTCAGTACTTACTTTCTATATGATAAGTTACCCCAGAAAATTATTACATAAGACGTTAGAAATATGTGAAACCCAGCTCGCGCTATTCGTCCACAAGACTCAGAGGGCGATAGACACGGGTTCCCAGGTAGATGTCCCGCGTCCGGCCACCCTGATTTAGATTTTCCGTGATTTCCCTAAATCACTCCAGGCAAATTCCGGGATGGTTCCTCTGAAAGGGCACGGCCGACTTCCTTCCCCATCCTTCCCCAATCCGATGAGACCGATGACCACGCTGTCTGGTCTGCTTCCCCAAAACAACCAACCAACCAACCAACCAACCAGGTAGATGCAGTGTTTCTTGACTTCCGCAAGGCGTTCGATACAGTTCCCCACAGTCGTTTAATGAACAAAGTAAGGGCATATGGACTATCAGACCAATTGTGTGATTGGATTGAAGAGTTCCTAGACAACAGAACGCAGCATGTCATTCTCAGTGGAGAGAAGTCTTCCGAAGTAAGAGTGATTTCAGGTGTGCCGCAGGGGAGTGTCGTAGAACCGTTGCTATTCACAATATACATAAATGACCTTGTGGATAACATCGGAAGTTCACTGAGGCTTTTTGCGGATGATGCTGTGGTATATCGAGAGGTTGGAACAATGGAAAATTGTACTAAAATACAGGAGGATTTGCAGCGAATTGACATATGGTGCAGGGAATGGCAATTGAATCTCAATGTAGACAAGTGTAATGCGCTGCGAATACATAGAAAGAAAGATCCCTTATCATTTAGCTACAATATAGCAGGTCAGCAACTGGAAGCAGTTAATTCCGTAAATTGTTAGGGAGTACGCATTAGGAGTGATTTAAAATGGAATGATCATATAAAGTTGATCGTCGGTAAAGCAGATGCCATACTGAGATTCATTGGAAGAATCCTAAGGAAATGCAATTAGAAAACAAAGGAAGTAGGTTACAGTACGCTTGTTCGCCCACTGCTTGAATACTGCTCAACAGCATGGGATCCGTACCAGATAGGGTTGATAGAAGATATAGAGAAGATCCAACGGAGAGCAGCGCGCTTCGTTACAGGATCATTTAGTAATCGCGAAAGCGTTACGGAGATGATAGATAAACTCCAGTGGAAGACTCTGCAGGAGAGACGCTCAGTAGCTCGGTACGGGCTTTTGTTGAAGTTTCGAGAACATACCTTCACCGAGGGGTCAAGCGGTATATTGCTCCCTCCTACGTATTTCTCGCGAAGAGACCATGAGGAAAAAATCAGAGAGATTAGAGCCCACACAGAGGCATACCGACAATCGTTCTTTCCACGAACAATACGAGACTGGAATAGAAGGAAGAACCGATAGAGGTACTCGAGGTACCCTCCACCACACACCGTCAGGTGGCTTGCGGAGTATGGATGTAGATGTAGATGTAGATGTCAGGAGGGTGATTCGTTTCTTTCCAAGTTTAGCAATTATATGAAGAGCAAAAGTAAACGGAACTTAATTGTTTGGAAAGTTCAGTATTACACTTCTTCCAGTCCAGTACACCAAAAACTTTAGAGCATTCTACCGTACCTACTGACTCTTGTTCACATGCTGCCTCGGTCGTTGGTATGACTAGTTGTGATACATAACTCAATACAGTGTGTTTTTTTTTTCGTAATTTAGGGAGAGTCCATTTTCTGAAAAACACTTCGTAATTATTTGGAAAATATCATTTAGCAACTTCTTTGTTGGTTTCTCTCTAGTAGGATTTACTCTAATACTAATATCGTCTGAAAGAAGAACCAAATCTGCTTGTTGAGCCGTAGCGACTCCAGATCACTTTGTCGTCCCGGTAGTGCTTCCTTTCATTGGCGCCCCGATAGGGGGCTCGAATTTAACTTGCAGTTTTCGTAAAAGATCGCTGGCTTAGAGAGCTTGAAATAGGCCGCCAGTGAGTTGTGAGGTGAGAAGTGGCAGGACGGGCGCAGCGTAAAGCCGTCGGCACACGGACCGTGCATCCGAACACTGAGCGTTGAGCGTGCCGAGTTTCTGACGCCATTGCGTGCAGTAGCACGTTCGGGAGTCTTTTAAAACGTGCAGAGTAGACTTGACCACTGTTTCTATGTTTAGATACAGTGTATCGATACGTGGAACTGTTTCAGTGTTTCGGAACGGCTGTGGTTCACTGTTTCGAAACAGTGGTGTTTCATTCCGCCCCTGTTTCGGATAACCGCACCAGATTCGATCTCGAGCCAGACACAGAAACTGTATTGTTGTTTCAAAATAAGGCTGTTTCAGTCCACCTGCGCTTGGAACGGACTAATTGTATCGAAACAGTGATGTTTCATTCCGCTCTGTGTCGTACGAGATTCGGGCTCGGCACAGATACTGAAACACAACATAACACTTCATGAAACACTTTCAAGAGTGTCGAATTCTTTTTGACAAGCAATAGAATGAAGCTTAAGATATCCAAAAATAAAGCTTCGTTTCTAGCTGACTGTCCTATTTTGAAATGGCGTAACATCTGCTTTATAAACACTAACCAAACAATGAAACAACGCATACTATTCCCATTCAAAATAATAAATATGTGAAAATCATTCGATTAAATTACACTTTCTTTTATAACATACGCTTCTCTTTTCATGTACAGTAATCGTATTAAGAAACGCAAGTAAGCCTACAACATTTTGAATAAAAAAGGCTTAGAGTGACAGTTATTAGACATATACATAAATTTGATCTAGGTATAGTTGCAAGCAATCTGTTTGACATATCACTGATAGTGTAATGGTGAACGGGAAGGGCTGGGACGCATGGTGACTTTATAGTAAAGGTTCGAAACACCTTGAAAGACAAAATTTTTTTCTGTTATATTTTGTCATTTATTCGAATTATTTGGCGTTATTTGTGAGTCTATAGTCACTGTGCCTATTATCCACAATGATTCCCTTTGCATGCATGGAAATTAGCAGGATGGGTATATCACCCATACTAACGGAATGTGGGAATCCCAGTAGCATATCCGTTGTTTCTGCAGTTTGCTCCCACCTCCATTTCCGTTCGTGGAGGTTCTTCTGTTTTCAGCTATGGCTGTCCTCAGCCAATTGAAAGTATGAAAGTCACACAACACGAAAGCAGCGCATTTGCTGCAGGAAATACGAAACTGCCAAGACGCCCAGGTGATAGTTTCATACTTTCTGCGAAATGATTAGCGCTCTCGCACCTCATTTGTGTTTATAAGGACATACTTATACAGTAGACATTCAAGATAATTAAATGTGTACGTTTATTAGAAATACAAAACACAAACTGTTTCACTGTTTCGAAACAGCGTATCGAAACCTTACATTGTACTGTTTCATTTGTTTCGAAACAGTTAAGTGTTTCAGTTTGCCCATCTCTAGTGCAGAGCAATTATCTAGCATGTCAGATGTTCTGAGCGTGCGCTTCAGCGTTGACCAATGAGATGGCACAACGCCACCTACGTCACATGCATGCCATCCAGCACAAAGTTGTAAGGCGCCATATTGGCATTAATTTCAAGCGTATACGTATATATGCCGTTTCTGAGCACCAGAAAATTGAGAATCACTAGAAAACCCTTTGTTAACTGTGTGATCCGCTGCAATAAAACAATGAGAAACATCATATTCGTATCAAAAGAATAATTGTAACTTGCGTGTTATGAGAGTATGCTATTTGAAGGCAGCAATACACTGAGGATGCACCCAAAACGCATTATTTTGGTACAATTTGTTATAATTAAATTTCAGTTAGTAACATAGTTACGATTAAAGCTTTCAGCAAGTGGTGACGTTGGTAAGATCCTGTAAACGGCGGTTAATTTTATGATGCTGGTGTAGCGTGGTGAGTAGAGTCACTGACTCGTGAAATCTTTATGTTTGGGCAGTGGTTCACTGCTCGCCAGTACATAATTTTTTTCCTAACATTTGCGTTTTTATTAGGTTCTTTCACTTTATTATTAATTTAATATAAGTAAATAGTAAATTTTTGATGTTATGTAAATATAAGTTCACCTTTCTTTGGGTGTTCGATTGGCTTGACCTACAGGACAGCTTGCGCTACTTGCGTAAAGCTATTTTGCTCCTTTTTCTTTTACGCTTCGTAATTCACGTTTTGCAAAGATTCTGCCACTGCGTAGGAACAGCGATCAAGTAAGACTGACCTTGGGGTTTTACTAAAATGTGGGAATGATGAAATAACATTCATCTTATGTGAAGAAGTATTGCAAATTTGTAATGTTTTGTAATGGAACTTTTATAAGCCTGTGTCCTTATTGATTGGACATGGTACTTTCCTTTTCGTGGACAATGGAGGAAATGTGCGTTTTAATAGAGCTAACGTGGGAATTTTACGCACGCCCGTTTAGTAAACAGTGTGATTTACGAACTAGAAACTTCCCGCAACAGCTGCCGGATTGCGTTGCGATAGCGTATACCACGTTGGGGCCCACGTACCGCATACAAAGTCGCATCCTTCCTGAGCGTTCAGCAGCACGTTGAACTTGGCACGCTCAACGTTAACGTTCGACAGCACGGTCCGTGTGCCGACGGCTGAAGGGTACGAACCGTGGGTTTTCGCGCCAAACAGACCTTTCGGCCGTTAGTTCTGTTTGTGCCGAGAGGGTCTTGTCACGCCTTTGAGCAGTGGCAGTCCCATTGCTGTATCGACTGTGTCATCCTACAACCTGCATTGGATTTGCATTCCCTGTTTATACATGCTTTGTGGGCCTGGACGCTTGGAATTTCGCCCTCATCGTTTCCGAGTATGCGGGGACCCCTACCGGAAAATTTTGCGGTCAGTATTGCTCCCGCTCTGGTGTTTATGCCTTACGGATTACTGGAACATTTTAATTTATTGTTATTAACCTTGGCCGCAACGGCGTTGTACGTCTGCATTTATTTCATTAGTGGAAATTTTTGATGTAAATTAGCGACTGTCCGTGCGTTGGCGATAAAGTGTATCTCTGAGAACACTACTTGCTGTGGATTGTCAAAGCCGAAAGCCGTGCAGCACTTTGAAATTTACCAGTTTACTACTGCAATGTAGCTTTCAGATTACGTGTAACGCAATTTTGGGTTTGAGCTTTAGTGTTTGATGAAGTTCTTTAGTCAATTTTACTTACTTAATCATGAGCCGTCTGGCATAACTCCTGTTCACTGAGTTCGAGACATCTTACGTTTTGTAAAGTTTGTAATTTTGCCTTTTCATTATTTTCAGGGGAATTCTTTCAATTAATATGGATGCTTTCGAAAATAGATTCTACAGGGTTGTGAAACTCGATCACTGATTGAAGGAAACATTGTTTTAATGCATAGTCACTAACTATTCCCTTGGAGGAGTAAGCTTAATCTTTTACTGTTTATGTCTGTCTGATTCAAGTATGCACCTGGCCGTACAGTGTTACTGTAAAGTTTATATGAATTATATGCATGAAGGTAGAATCTGTGCCGGCCGGGGTGGCCGAGCGGTTCTAGGCGCTGCAATCTGGAACCGCGCGACCGCTACGGTCGCAGGTTCGAATCCTGCCTCGGGCATGGGTGTGTGTGTTGTCCTTAGGTTAGTTAGGTTTAAGTAGTTCTAAGTTCTAGGGGACTGATGACCTCAGAAGTTAAGTCCCATAGTGCTCAGAGCCATTTGAACCATTTTTTCTTTTTTGTAGAATCTGTTCCCGAAAGAACAGATACCATTGATGACCGTGTAGCTTCTCTAGAATCAAATGATAATTAAATCGACACCGTAGCTGCAAACAGGCGTTAATATACATCATTGAGGACATGTTGAAAATGTGTGTCCCGACCGGGACTCGAACCCAGGATCTCCTAGGACATCTGTTAGTAGTAGTAGTTGTGTGGACATGTTGGGAATGTGGGTCTCACGGGGTAAGTCTCTGCAGGCGCACCATCCTCTGTGCCCTCGGTGGCTCAGATGGATGGTCGGCACAGTAGCTCAGCGTGTTCGGTCAGAGGGCTGTGTGCACTCTCTAATAAAAAAAAAAAAAAAAAAAAAAAACTGAGTCAAGGAATCAACGATCAACTTGAACGGTTGTCTTATGACCTCCGCCCAGACCAAACGCAACGAACTATATCGAACAAAATGAAGAAAGAAATATGGATAGAGCGTCTGCCATGTAAGCAGGAGATACCGGGTTCGAGTCCCGGTTGGGACACACATTTTCAACATGTCCACAGTGATGCATATATCAACGCCTGTTTGTAGCTAGGGTGTCGATTTAATTATGATTCATATGAATTGTTTGGAGAGACGTTAATACTTATAGTTTTATATTTTCTCAACAGTAATTTTACACTACTAGCTATTAAAATTGGTACACCAAGAAGAAATGCAGATGATAAGCGGGTATTCATTGGACAAATATATTATACTAGAACTGACATGTGATTACATTTTCACGCAGTTTGGGTGCATAGATCCTGAGAAATCAGTACCCAGAACAACAACCTCTGGTTGTAATAACGGCCTTGATACGCCTGGGCAATGAGTCAAACAGAGCTTGGATGGCGTGTACAGGCACAGCTGCCCATGCAGCTTCAACACGATACCACAGTTCATCAAGAGTAGTGACTGGCGTATTGTGACGAGCCAGTTGCTCGGCCACCATTGACCAGACGTTTTCAGTTGGTGAGAGATCTGGAGATTGTGCTGGCCAGAGCAGCAGTCGAACATTTTCTGTATCCAGAAAGGCCCGTACAGGATCTGCAACATGTGGTCCTCCATTATCCTGATGTAATGTAGGGTTTGGCAGGGATAGAATGAAGGGTAGAGCCAAGGGTCGTAACACATCTCAAATGTGACGTCCACTGTTCAAAGTGGCGTCAATGCGAACAAGAGGTGACCGAGACGTGTAACCAATGGCACCCCATACCATCACGCCCGGTGTGGCGATGACGAATACACGCTTCCAATGTGCGTTCACCGCGATGTCGACAAACACGGATGCGGCCATCATGATGCTGTAAACAGAACCTGGATTCATCCGAAAAAATGACGTTTTGCCATTCGTGCACCCAGGTTCGTCGTTGAGTACACCAACGGTACGCATTTCTCCTGCTTACACGAGGCATCACAACAACGTTTCAGCGGACAACGCCGGTCAACTGCAGTTTGTGTATGAGAAATCGGTTGGAAACTTTCCTCATGTCAGCACGTTGTAGGTGTCGCCACCGGCGCCAACCTTGTGTGAATGCTCTGAAAAGCTAATCATTTGCATATCACAGCATCTTCTTCCTGTCGGTTAAATTTCGCTTCCTTAGCACGTCATCTTTGTGGTGTATGTAATATTTTTGGGTATAATATTTGCTACCTTATTTTATGAGGGCGTGTGTTGTTCATGTAATTTGTATTTCTGCAGCCTGTGGCTCATCTGCATTGCCTGTGTGGTGTCTGTTAAGGGGCTCCGGAAAGGCTCAAAATCATGAAAAGTTCAATTTTTACTTTTTTGCGTTTTCTGAATCTGCAGACTATTACCTTTTAATAGATATATAATTTATTCAATTCCGAAGACTACAACTATTTTTAAATTTTTTTTTGAAATGTGGTCTACATGGGCGTGACCCACTGTTGCGCTGTTAAACTGCTGTCAAATGGTGTTATTATTAACGTCCGTGTTCATCAGGTACATTTTAGTGATGTGAGATAAAGTATGTGTTGTGGCTAACCTGTGATGGTTCAATATATATCGCTGGTGTGATTGTAGATTGTTTCATGTTTATTTACTCTGTCGTTATCTCGAAAATATTCGTAATTAATTCTGTTTCTTGAGTCTCTGTTTTGTTGAAGTATAATAATGAGTAAAAGTAAAGTTGTTGTTGCGACTTTCAATGATGGCAACATTGTAAGGTGTAAGGTATTTAGAAATATGGGAATGAAGATAGGTTCTAACATGGTACGAGCGATGCTTGCTTTAGACAAGGAACGCGTTCGGGCTGCAGACAGGGCTGTAAAGAGTCTAGAAATACAAGCAAGAGTAAACAGGAGGAGGAACAAGATTGGTTGGTTTGGGGAAGGAGACCAGACAGCGTGGTCATCGGTCTCATCGGATTAGGGAAGGATGGGGAAGGAAGCCGGCCGTGCTCTTTCATAGGAACCATCCCGGCATTTGCCTGGAGTGATTTAGGGAAATCACGGAAAACCTAAATCAGGATGGCCGGACGCGGGATTGAACCGTCGTCCTTCCGAATGCGAGTCCAGTGTCTTACCACTGCGCCACCTCGCTCGGTAGAGGAGGAACAAGAGGAAGCTGGAGGAGGAGTTTGCAGAGGATGAAGATAATCCATCCTATGGACCTAGAATGCACTAAAAAGTTAATCCAATCTTTGTCGCTCGATTCCGAAAACTTTTATTTTCTCATACTAATTACATGTTTTCTAAGGATTTTCCAAACATATTTGTTTCAAACTTTCAGTAAATGTTACACAGTACCTTCTGCATAATTTAACACAGCCTTTTTCCAAAAACTGTATATTTTTGAATATATAAATAAAAAATTGCAAAAAATGTTGTGAATTTTCATTACAATTGAAAAAAAATCATCTTTAATAACTGAACTAAAATTTTGTAAAATCCCTGTGTTAAGTTGTAGCCCATATTCCAATAAATAATCTGTAAAAAGTTCAACTTCCTACCTCAAATACTTTGTGAGGAAAGATGTAATTTATAAGCGTTATTTTAACATTGCAAGTATAGGGCGTTCCGGAGCCCCTTAACGACGCCTGTGAAGCGCGAGCCCGACACTCCAGCTGCTGCCGGGCGCGAGGGTCTGCTTCTGCTGTGCCGCTGCACTTGCCTGCCGGCTGTGTTTGAGGCGTGTCCGCTGTTGCTACAGTGGAACTGTTCACCTTGGGGACTTGCCTTCTTTAAGATAAGTTTCGCCTTTCCCTTCTTACGTCTTTGATGTACTTGCTTTAGCTTCTAAATATTCTGCCTAAAGGCCTATATGTGAGCGACGTTGTAATTAAATTTTGAGGTACTTCCTTTGCCTGCTCAAACATTCGTGTACATAGTAGGTGCGCTGAGCAAAATTTTAATATCCGTTCTAATTACCATCCCCATGGATTTTGTAAGTAGGCTGTTTATGTTTTCTTATTGGCAACGTTACGTAGCGCTCTGAACGAAAATCACTGGCTGTGCTGTGTGCAGTCTGTGGCTAGTTTGCATTGTTGTCTGCCATTGTAGTGTTTGGCAGCGGCAGCTGGATGTGAACAGCGCGTAGCGTTGCGCAGTTGGAGGTGAGCCGCCAGCAGTGGTGAATGTGGGGGGAGAGATGGCGGAGTTTTGAAATTTGTAAGACTGGAAAATCATGAACTGACATTATATTATGACTATTAAGGTAAATACATTGTTTGTTCTCTACAAAAATCTTTCATTTGCTAACTATGCCTATCAGTAGTTAGTGCCTTCCGTAGTTTGAATCTTTTATTTAGCTGGCAGTAGTGGCGCTCGCTGTATTGCAGTAGTTCGAGTAACGAAGATTTTTGTGAGGTAAGTGATTTGTGAAACGTATAGGTTAATGTTAGTCAGGGCCATTCTTTTGTAGGGATTTTTGAAAGTCAGATTGCGTTGCGCTAAAAATATTGTGTGTCAGCTTAAGCACAGTCATGTATAATTTGTTCTAAGGGGACGTTTCAATTTCTATTTTTAATCTTAACTAGCTATTCTTTGCTTGAGCTTAATTTGTCGTTGTGTCCGAACTATAGACGTAAAAAAATTTGTCAGGACTGCTATGTTGGGTGTTTGTTCTAAATTACCAGTTCATAACTTAATAACAGTGATTGTTTAACAGGATTGTGCAAGAGTTATCTTTTACTTACTTATTCTTCAAGACAGGTTTTATATTTATTTTTTTATGTATTGCTGTCTTTGATTCCTTGGAGTAACAAGAATTGAAAGTTTAGTAATGTCAGTCTGCGGTTAAAATTTAAGAAGGCTTATTTTCAATTAATAATCTCCCATGTTCAGACATATTTGGTCATTATTGTATTTTATTTTTTGCGATCGTGTGCACTGTAAATTAGTGTGAGCACTCAAAAGACAAATGATGCAAGAACAGTGGACCAACCCTTCCGTGTGAATCTTTTCCTATCCCAACCTGTACATTGAGGTTTCACTTCTTGAATGTTAAGTGGAAGGGCATTCATATACAGGGTGGTCCATTGATCGTGACCGGGCCAAATATCTCACGAAACAAGCGTCAAATGAAAAAATTACAAAGAACGACACTACGAAACTCTTCTAGCTTGAAGGGGGAAACCAGATGGCGCTATTGTTGGCCCGCTTGATGGCGCTGGCATAGGTCAAACGGATATCATCTGCGTTTTTTTAAACTAGGAACCCCCATTTTTTATTACATATTCACGTAGTACGTAAAGAAATATGAATGTTTTAGTTGGACCACTTTTTTCGCTTTGTGATAGATGGCGCTTTAATAGTCACAAACATATGGCTCACAATTTTAGATGAACAGTTGGTACCAGGTACGTTTTTTAAATAAAAATACAAAACGTAGGTACGTTTGAACATTTTATTTCGATTGTTCTAATCTGATACATGTAACTTTGTGAACATATCATTTCTTAGAACGCATGCTGTTACAGCGTGATTACCCTGTAAATACCACATTAATGCAATAAATGCTCAAAATGATGGCCGCCAGCCTCAATGCATTTGGCAATACGTGTAACGACATTCCTCTCAACAGCGAGTAGTTCGCCTCCCGTAATGTTCGCACATGCATTGACAACGCGCTGACGCGTGTTGTCAGGCGTTGTCGGTGGATCACGATAGCAAATATCCTTCAACTTTCCCCACAGAACGAAATCTGGTGACGTTAGATCCGGTGAACGTGCGGGCCATGGTATGGTGCTTCGACGACAAATCCACCTGTCATGAAATATGCTATTCAATACCGCTTCAACCGCACGCGAGCTATGTGCCGGACATCCATCATGTTGGAAGTGCATCGCCATTCTCTCATGCAGTGAAACGTCTTGTAGTAACATCGGTAGAACATTACGTAGGAAATCAGCATACGCTGCAGCATTTAGATTGCTATCGATACAATGGGGCCCAAATATGCTTCCTCCCATAATGCCGCACCATACATTAACCTGCCAAGGTCGCTGATGTTCCACTTGTCGCAGCCATTGTGGATTTTCCGTTGCCCAATAGTGCATCTTATGCCGGTTTACGATACGCTGTCGGTGAATGACGCTTCGTCGCTAAATAGAACGCGTGCAAAAAATCTGTCATCGTCCCGTAATTTCTCTTGTGCCCAGTGGCAGAACTGTAAACGACGTTCAAAGTCGTCGCCGTGCAATTCCTGGTGCATAGAAATATGGTACGGGTGCAATCGATGTTGATGTAGCATTCTCAACACCGATGTTTTTGAGATTCCCGATTTTCGCGCAGTTTGTCTGCTACTGATGTGCGGATTTGCCGCGCCAGCAGCTAAAACACCTACTTGGGCATCATCATTTGTTGCAGGTAGTGGTTGACGTTTCACATGTGGCTGAATACTGCCTGTTTCCTTAAATAACGTAACTATCCGGCGAACGGTCCGGACACTTGGATGATGTCGTCCAGGATACCGAGCAGCATACATAGCACACGCCCGTTGGGCATTTCGATCACCGTAGCCATACATGAACACGATATCGACCTTTTCCGCAATTGGTAAACGGTCCATTTTAACACCGGTAATGTATCACGAAGCAAATACCGTCCGCACTGGCAGAATGTTACGTGATAGCACGTACTTATACGTTTGTGACTATTACAGCGCCATCTATCACAAAGCTAAAAAAGTCGTCCAGCTAAAACATTCGTATTTCTTTACGTACTACACGAATATGTAATAAAAATGGGGGTTCTTATTTTTAAAAACGCAGTTGGTATCCGTTTGACCTATGGCAGCGTCATCTAGAGGGCTAACCATAGCGCCATCTGGTTTCCCCCTTCAAGCTAGACAAGTTTCGTTCTTTGTATTGTGAGCGTGGGGTTGATCTGAGATTCTGTTATTCTGCGCAACGGATTAATCTGAGATGTACCCTGTAACCTGTGGCTCCTGCAAGATGCAATTTCCACCCCCCCACTACTACAGAAGTCAGACAGACGCTGCTAACGTTCTAAAGAGAAATGCCTGAAAAACTTTCAGCAATAAATATCTTCTGCAGTCGTCCGCTGTAAGGAAATGACACAAAAATTCACAAAATTTCTTACGTAACTAGTGGGATACTTGGGTACTGGAGTAGTGCTAGTTAGTGTAAGAAAAACATGAAACTAACGAAAGTTATTATTTATTTTGCAAAAAATTCTAAGAAATCACAATGGCACTTTTAGTTACGAATTGAGCAAGTTATATCCTGGTTCTTTTCGGAATGTGAAGTTACATCTCAAGGATAGGATTCGCTAATGAAATTTCTATACAAAGTTTAAGATGCTTGTTAACTTGGCAGAATGGCTGAGAGGTGCGCTTACTCATCTTGAATAATTATCCTTTAGAATGTTGCTAGGTACGGTCGAGGCTGTTGCGTGTGAAATGCAGTGAAGTGTACTGTTGTGGAGGAAATATGGGGCTCGCAATAGCTGTAGTGCACAATACCGTAAGCTGCGATGACTGCTGTCTGCGCCAGTTGTTGCTGACAAATAAGATAACTCTCGTTCTATCTGGACTGACTTTCGCCAATCAAACTCCCCCTACACCTTGATGAAGTAAAGGATTCCTATTCGGCCCTAGTCTAACTATTGGCGTGGTACACCGGTCAGATAACCAGTTCACCGCGATGTCAGTCAAAAATTCGCACGCAAGCGTTTAACTATAACTCTGTCCATTCACACCGCACAATAAGTGTGTCAGCCAACACAATGAACAACGCTTAATCGCAAGGATTCAATATAAAGAGTCGCACTTCGATTCGCTCTCGACAGAGGCGCTCTCCCAGTGAAGTACTGAGGAGGGACTTGTTCCTTGCTCCAAGAGCGACAACGGAACGGTGTCTCTCCACGCCAGACACGAAGGGGTATATCTTTCGGTCTCTTCCATCACTCCTTCAGCTCAAGACGTCAGAAATGTCGTCTGCCAATCAGCATTGCTCTTCCAAAAAGAGGAGAATGACGTTTCGTTTAAGGCGACCGATCCGGAAACCTGTAGTATCAGCGTTTGGCGTTTGCTGTGTCCCTATGAAAATCTCTGAAACTGCGTGCTATGTGTAAAAAATGCGTAGGCTGGCCGTTCCCATACAATGTAGCGGAATTTGCGTTGAAGCTGAACGTGGGGTCGTTCCTCCTTTCCCTCGGGCAAACGCTGTGCGCTCCACGGGCGGCCACCGGCCGACGTAGATGGGTTGTCACCGGCCTCCTGGCGTGCGGTTGCCTCTCTCGAACTAAAAGCTCCTGTGACCGTCGTGTCTGGAATGTATGTGTGTACGCCAGCCTCGAATATTTCAACCACGGTGTGCACTTGCGATTTATTAGTTATTAGCATAATGTTTACATGAATTGATACAACACTGACTTCATCTTATCGACTTTGGGTTCGAATGAAGCGTCTTGATGTGCGAAATATGATTGTGAGAGCGGAATATGTAAGCAATGAAGGACAGGAGGCCACGACGTCTTACAGTAGTTATTTCGTTTGAAGCTTATTTTGTGAGATATTTGGGCCGCTCACGATCAACGGACCACCCTGTATACACTGATGGAAAAAAATCGCTTCATCAAAAAATAATTAATGTAGGGTAAGTAGAGTAATGAAATTTCGGGAATACATGTGGCTAGGTGACCCATTTAAGTGAGTAACATTGCCACATCACAGGTTAATGTAAGCGCGGTATACGCCATTGCTAATAAAGGGACTGTTAACGCTAGTTGTGGATGACGCTGGAGCTGTCTGATATTGTCTTGTGTGCTCGACTGGAAACCGATGAGGTGAGGGAGCAGGCCATGGCGACATGTCTACACACTGTAGAGCACGTTGAGTTACAACAGCGGCGTGTGGGCGAACGTTGGGAAATACAACCTGCACTGCTGTTCATGAACGGCAATACAACAGGTCGAATCACAGATCGACATACAAATTTGCAATCCGGGTGCGTGAGACGACGGCGAAAGCGCTGCTGCCGCCATGATTCGAGGTGTAGGTCCATTGTGCCTAGATTGCAGACGGGTTGGTTGCAGGTCCTCAAGTGGTCTTCCACTAACCAACACGCGGCCATCACTGACACCGAGGCAGACCCAGCGTTCACCGGAAGAGACAACAGACCTCCACCCTGTCCTCCAGTCAGTTCTCGCTTGGCACAGCTGAAGTTGCAAACGGTGGTGGTTTGGGATTAGTGGAATGCACGCCATAGAGAGTCTGGCTAGAAACTATCCTTCAGGTAACTGATTTGTAACAGTTCGCTGCGTCACTGTGGTGCCAACTGCTGCTCACACTCCTGCTGCAGATGCAGTACGGTGCGGCAGAGACACGTGGCGAATACGGTCTTTCGGTTATGCCAAGACGCCGTCCGGGGCACGGTCTCCTTACGACATCTACATCTACATCTACATCCATAATCCGCAAGCCACCTGACGGTGTGTGGCGGAGAGTACCTCTATCGGTTCTCCCTTCTATTCCAGTCTCGTATTGTTCGTGGAAAGAAGGTTTGTCGGTATGCCTCTGTGTGGGCTCTAATCTCTCTGATTTTATCCTCATGGTCTCTTCGCGAGATATACATAGGAGGGAGCAATATACTGCTTGACTCTTCGGTGAAGGTATGTTCTCGAAACTTTGACAAAAGCCCGTACGGAGCTACTGAGCGTCTCTCCTGCAGAGTCTTCCACTGGAGTTTATCTATCATCTCCGTAACGCTTTCGCGATTACTAAATGATCCCGTAACGAAGCGCGCCGCTCTCCGTTGGATTTTCTCTATATCTTCTATCAACCCTATCTGGTACGGATCCCACACTGCTGAGCAGTATTCAAGCAGTGGGCGAACAAGCGTACTGTAACCTACTTCCTTTGTTTTCGGATTGCATTTCCTTAGGATTCTTCCAATGAATCTCAGTATGGCATCTGCTTTACCGACGATCAACATTATATGATCATTCCATTTTAAATCACTCCTAATGCGTACTTCCAGATAATTTATGGTATTAACTGCTTCCAGTTGCTGACCTGCTATTTTGTAGCTAAATGATAAAGGATCTATCTTTCTCCGTATTCGCAGCACATTACACTTGTCTACATTGAGATTCAATTGCCATTCCCTGCACCATACCTCAATTCGCTGCAGATCCTCCTGCATTTCAGTACAATTTTCCATTGTTACAACCTCTCGATACGCCACAGCATCATCTGCAAAAAGCCTCAGTGAACTTCCGATGTCATCCACCAGGTCATTTTGTAAGTAGGCTGTTTAGATTTTTATATGGGTAATGCCACGTAGCGCTCTATATGAAAATCACTGGCTGTGCTGTGTGCAGTATGTGGCTAGTTTGCATTGTTGTCTGCCATTGTTGTCATGAACTGCTACAGCTGGATGTGAACAGCGCGTAGCGTTGGGCACTTGGAGGTGAGCCGCCAGCAGTGGTGGATGTGGGGAGAGAGATGGCGGAGTTTTGTAATACTGGATGTCAATTATGAATATTAAGGTAAATACATTGTTTGTTCTCTATTAATATCTTTCATTTGCTAACTATCCCTAGCAGTAGTTAGTGCCTTCTGTAGTTTGAATCTTTTATTTAGCTGGCAGTAGTGGCGCTCGCTGTATTGCAGTAGTTCCAGTAATGAAGATTTTTGTGAGGTAAGTTATTTGTGAAAGGTATAGTGTAATGTTACTCAGGGCCATTCTTTTGCAGGGATTTTTGATAGTCAGATTGCGTTGCGCTAAAATTATTGTGTGTCAGGTTAAGCACAGTCGTGTATAAATTGTTCTAAGGGGACGTTTCATATGGCGACCCTGCCAGGATACCTCACTGGAATCTTCTGATTTTTTCTTGTAGTTTGTGTATTTAGTGTAGCTTTTGTTTATTGCTAGCGCGTAATTGTAGAGAGAATCTCCTTTGTAGTTGCAGTCTTTCATTGTTGTAATGTAAAACAGTTGTGGCATGCATGTAGATTTGCAACAAGTATTTCGCAGCTGCGCTTGTAATTAACTACATATTATTTTCAGTGCTATGTTAATGTGTTCTCTTATTTTTGCTATTCAAATTGTGCTTTTCTGTGTTATCGTGTGAAATATTGTGACAATAATGGCGTGTGAAAAACGTAACACTAGGCTCCAAGCTAAATTGAGAAATAATAGTGACGACGAGCGTAGCTTATCAGCGCCGCCGAGTAATGAATTTACTAATGTTCAAAGTAGTAATTTGGTAACTGTGCATAGGGAAATGGAGCGGGCGTCAAACAATGGCGTAGGCAGTGAAACAGGTAGTGAACAGGGAAGCATTATCGATCGATCGGTCGGCAACAGCTCGCCTCAGGAATCCGAAATGGTAGGACACAATTTTGCAAATACTGTAGATTCAGGTTTTGCGTCCTCACCGTTTTCTCAAGTAAGTCAAGACACATTTTCAGCTTGTCAAAATGTGAATGTTGCCGGTGCAAATTCACTGCCGAAAAGCACTGAGGAAAATGTTTCAGACACCACTGCATTGTTATTACAATTAATGCAACAAATGGGAGAAAAGCTTCAGAAGTTAGACACAATGGAACAACACCAGAGACAAACACAGCAACAGTTAGACGCAGTGGAACAAAATCTTAAAAAGTTAGACACGATGGAACAAAATCTTCAAAAGTTAGACTCATTGGAACAAACTCTCGAACAAACACGTGAAGATTTAACTGCTGAGTTACATAACATTGAATCGAAATGTCAAAAGGTCTGTAATGACGTAAAAACACAAATTTGTGAGCATTTTCAGCCTATTTTTTCGCGGCATGAAAATGCATTACAGAATCACGAAGCAGCCATAAAAGAGCTGCAAACTATTGTTCATGAAAATCATGAGACCTTGTGGGCTAAAATTGACTCAGTTGCATCTACCGATTCGGTTACGCAACTGGCAAAAACTCAGGAAAACTTAAAGAACACAGTAGATTCGATTTCAACACAAATGGACACTCTGAAACTTGGTTCAGAAAAACACACTGAGGAAATGTGTTCACTATCGGAGAAAGTAGCTGAACTTTCGGATCAGGTCACTAACTTATCTACAAAGGTAGATGATGATCTGAATGACACAAGACCCGTAGCCTTCACTGACACAGAAGAGTATGAACAAATTAGAAAATTCAGACAAAATCAAAATCAAATCAATACACAGTACAAAAGAGAAATCCGGGAAGTACAAGATCAGTTGACACAGGTGATACAAGAATTACATATTTCAGAGGACACTCGCGCTCCAACACGGGAAGAGGAACTTAGAAATACGGAAAAGCCACAAAATAATAACACAGGGCATTTCGGTAATTATGAAAGAAATTGGCAAGGTACACCGAATTTTGAGATGGAACCGCCGGCACGACGTAACAATGACCGACATGCGACTCGCCGACATGATGATTTTGATTATAAGCTGTTCATTACTACACGTAAATTCAAAACGTTTAAGAATTCTGCCAACGACATTCATCCACAAGCGTGGCTCCATCAATTCTCTCATTGTTTCCCTCCCAACTGGTCATTGGAGCACAGGTTAGAATTTATGTGTGGCTACTTAGAGAATGAACCAGCTGTAAGAATGCGATCGGTCATTCACGATTGCCACAGTGAAGGAGAATTTTACCATGCCTTCCTCTCAGCATATTGGTCTCAAGCCACAGAGGACCGAGTAAAACATAGCATCATGATGATGAAACACTTCGAACAATCTGAATTTTCCAGTCTTGTGAAATATTTTGAAGACATGTTGCACAAGAATCAATACCTGTCAAACCCATACAGCCCCTCAGAACTCATCCGCATTTGCTTAATCAAATTACCTGAACACTTACGGCATATTATTTTAGCAGGACGTTGCAAAGACGACATTGAAGCTTTTCAGGGACTGTTACAAGAACTGGAAATTGACACAGACAGTCGCGTGATGCGAAAACAGGAAAACAATCATTACAGGTCACATCCGTCACAATTCCGTGACGACAGAAACAATAAATGGCCACGACAAACCTATTCTTACAACGTAAATCGTGACCAAAACAGACACCACCCATATGATAACCACTGGCAGAGTAATAGTTACAGGGAAAGATCACCTTTCCGCGGTAATGACTATCACAGAGACAATCAGAGAAACAGACAATATGGGAACCAAAATAACTATTATCAAGGAAGACAGAATAACTTTAGACGCAACGGTCCAGCGCGTAGTTACGATTCAAGGAGAAATTCTCCACCATGTGACCGACAAGAAAGAAACTATGGGAACTACCGACATGACGACAGACGATATGATCGTAACGACAGACCTGAAATGCATCAGAACTGGCGAGATTTAAACAGAGCAGAGCACTCTCGTCACGATGAATTTGTAGAAGTTAGGTCTCCAAATCCCAATAACGACGCGCGCCAACAAAGAGACAATAGGCGATGACTCACACCACTGGCAGCCACAAGACGTACTTATGAAACTGATGACGCAGCTGCCGTAGCTAGTAATTACGTAAAAATGGAAGACATTAGAGACATCTTACTCCAGGAACACGACGTAAAACATAATAACATTGCATATCCTGTGATTCACATTACTGTAAATGACGTAAAATTTACGGCAGTACTTGACTCTGGCAGTCCCATTTCAGTAATTAGTGAAACAGCTTTTAGCAAATGCAACAAATCGAACGATTGCCCCACACTTCCGTTACGTAAGATTAAATTACAAGGTGCAATCTTTGGAAAAAGTGTAGATGTACGCCAACAAACCAATTTAGAATTCTTTTGCCAAAGCCACAGCTTCTCTATGAACTTTCTTATTGTTCCATTATTGTCGACGGAAATTATACTGGGAGTAGACTTTTTGAATGAATACAAAGCAGTCTTAAGCTTTCACGATGCTGAAATAAATTTAGAGAAAGAAGGTAAGTCAATAGCTTTGAAATTTGAAGACTGGCTCTCAAACCATGATGAGGAAATTAATCGGCTTTACCTTCTGTTAGATAACAGTTCGGAATTTTCTACGAAACTAGACACTAACAATCACTCTGCAAGTACTGACAGGGATGATATCGACGGCATGTTTGAAATTAATGAGTTAATTCAGAATAAAATTCAAACAATTGAGAATTGTAATGACACTGATAGGCAGGACCTTTTTGAGATTTTACAAGCACATTCCAGAGTTTTTACTCACAAAACAGGAACAATCAAGGGATTTCAATACCAATTTCGTGTTCGTGAGCATACTAAATTTTGTGTTAGACCATACGTAATTCCAGCACATTATAGGGACCGTGTTAGAACAGAAATACAATCTATGCTTGACGAGGGCATTATTGAGCCTGCAGTAAGCTCATACAACAATCCGTTACATGTTGTTGAGAAGAAAAATGGATCGATCAGACTTGTCTTAGATTCGAGACAAATCAATACTATCATTATTCCTGAAACAGACAGGCCGCAGACGATGGAAGAACTTCTTCAAAATTTTAATGGTGTAAAAGTGTTGTCTTCCATTGATCTCAGATCCAGCTTTTATCAGATCGAACTTCATCCAGAATGCAGAAAATACACAGCTTTCCTTTGTTTCGGCGTTTGTTATCAGTTTCGGAAACTTCCTTTTGGTTTGAACATTTCTTCGGCAGCATTCATTCGTGGGTTAAATTCCATATTACCTGAGTTCTTAAAACGTCACATCACCTTATATGTGGACGATATTCTAATAGCAGAAGCTTCATGGGAACAACATAACCGCATCCTCAACAGTTTGTTACGTATTTTTGCAGAATCTGGAATTACAGTTAACTTGGAAAAGTCTGAATTCGGTAGGTCAAAGGTGAAGTTTTTGGGACATATTATTTCTTCTGAAGGCATTCAGCCGGATCCTGAAAAGTTAGAAGCAATCAGAGCCATTCCAGTTCCATCCACAAAAAAACAAGTCCGTAGTTTTCTAGGTCTCGTAAATTTTTATCGTCGTTTTCTGAATATGCATATTCTAGTTACACCAAAACTTTGTTCTCTCACTGGAAAAGTACTATTTGGAACTGGGACGAACAAGCACAGTTGGAATTCAATTCTTTGAAAGAAGCGTTACTTCACGCGCCAATACTAGCTCATCCAGATCTGTCACAAGATTTCTGCCTTAGCACGGATTCTTCTAAAGTCGGTCTTGGTGCCCACTTGTTTCAAGAAGCTATAGAAAATGACACTACTGTTCAGAAAACCATTGCTTTTGCTAGCCGAGTGCTAACAAAATCTGAAAAAAATTATTCCGTTACTGAATTAGAAGCTTTAGCTATCGTTTGGGCATTTAACAAATTCCGTTTCTTTCTTTCTGGTAAGCACGTAAAAGTATACAGTGATCATCGTGCATTACAATTTCTTATGTCTTCAAAATTAAATCATGACAGGTTAAAACGTTGGGCATTGTTTCTGCAAGAATTCCGCTTCACAATAGTCTACATTCCCGGCAAGGAGAACATTGTTGCGGACGCGCTGTCACGCGCACCGGCTGGGCTTGAGAAAAGTAACACAGAAGGCAACCTTGAGAAAAATTTCAGTATTCTTTACATTCAGAAAGTCGCCTTTGAAAACTTCATCACCACATCTTTAAAGGACATTGCTCATGAACAAGATAAAGATCCGATCTGGAAAGTCATCAAAAGTAAATGGCATGAAAAGACACACACTCAGATTCGGCATTATTACCTGGTTAGAAACAACATACTCTTCAAACGCTGCACTGTTGATGACAAGCTATGGGTACTTTGCATTCCAGACGATTTTGTTAATAAGCTCATTTGGTACATTCATTTCAGCTACGCACATTTTGGTCCACGAAAATGTTATCATATTCTTCGAACGACTTGTTATTTTAACAATATGGAAAAGAGAATTCGAAGAGTCTTGTCTATTTGTAAACTTTGTCAAAAGGCGAAACCATCTACTGTCTCCCATCGTGCTCCGCTGTTTCCTATCATTCCTTCTAAATTAAAAGAATTTGCTGCTGTTGATCTCTTGGGACCGCTTGTCAGAACATCTAATGGATTTGCGTACGTTCTAGTCGCTGTTGAACTTACTTCAAAATTTGTTTCTTTCACTCCGTTACGTAATGCCACTGGACGGTCTGTATCCAACGCCTTTGTTAAAAATTTCTTACGTGAAGTTGGACACGTTAGTAAAGTCATTTCAGATAACGGACCGCAATTCAGATCTGCTGTTTGGTCACGCATGCTTCGGAATCATAAAATCAAACCTGTTTTTATTTCATTGTATTCACCACATTGTAACCCGTCTGAACGGATTATGAAAGAAATCAATAAGCTTTGCAGACTTTATTGTCACAGAAAGCATCAGAATTGGGACAGATATTTACACTTATTTCAAAATGTGCTGAATGAAATGCCTCATGATTCCACTGCTTTACCACCTACTCTTGTACTGAAGAATGTAGAACCTCCGAACAGAATCAGAGAGCTTGTACCTTTCCCGAATACACGTAAACTTCGACACAAAGACATAATTGATTTGGCTCTTAAAAATATAAAATCTGCAGCAGACAAAAGGAGAAAACTACACGGTAAAGCAAATGCAAAGAAATTATATATTGGTCAGAAAGTTCTCATTAAAGCTCATTCATTGTCACATAAGAAGAAACACTTGAGTCACAAATTCTTTCTAGTTTACAATGGACCTTACAGAATCCGACGTATACCACGTGATAATTGCGTTGAAGTTGAAACTCTGCGTACTAGGAAGAGTAAAGGTTTACACCACATTTCACATGTAAAACCGTTTATTGAAAGATAATCTGCTTTTAACTTTGTCTTTGCCATAAAACTTTTCACTTCACATTTCTAGTATGCTTTGTCAGACTTAAGAAACTGTTAACATGCAACATTTTGGTTTGCTTACGAGTGGATTCTGGATTTGAGGTGCTTTCTGTGAAATGCCAGATGACACAGTGGTTGGTTTGTGTGACACCTACACGATTATATCACGACGTTACTAATGAGTGACAATTTACAATGTTGCTTTTGCGGTGTATCTGTTTTATATCTGCACAGTTTTTTCTGAATCCTTATGGAAAGCAAAACATGTTTTAGTAGTAACTTTTGTGGTATTGCTACAAGGAGACAGCCTTTTCCGTAGGACAACAATACGTTACAGCACAGTACTTTCCTCATTACGGCAATAAGCGTAATAACTAAGTTATCTATATGCAAAGCATTTCACTTTTGTGTATCATGAGGTAAGTACATTGACTTCTGCAGAACTTAGCTTTCGGAGGACAATAACTACGACACTTCCCAGAGATTATCTTACAGCAAGACGCACATTTAGCGCTACAGGACATGTATTTGAGTGATTAATTTTGTACTTAAAACATTTATTTTTAGAGATTTTTGAATTACAAAGAAAGTTTTTCGTGATACATTTCATTCCATTGCTGTAAGCTGTAATACCTGAGGGTACAATTACAATAATCCTCAGGGGGGTACACGCCTACTTTGTGTATCATGTGTTTGGCAAGCACAAGGAGCCCTAGCTAATATGGTATTTGCTTATACAACTTTACACATCGGTACCATATTTCTCTAACACATAAATTACACAGCTATCTGATCATTTAACAGAAAAACAAACATCTTTTTTACTACGTCAGTGACACATGTTTACGTAATTACACCGTTGGATATCTTCACATTTAAGAAATTGTATTTTGTCTGTACTGTGTGAACTGTTCATATTTTTTGGTACCATTGTGATACTATGAGAGCTTTGAATGATGTATTTGGTAAGGGAGCATAATTTTAAAGTACGTTGGAGGCAGATGACACTTTTGACATGAGCAGAGAATTTTGTTAGGTTTTGAAATTATTGGAGGAAGCTACGACGATTTTGAGATTTGACTGAGGTTTTATGATGTTATTTTTACGACGACGATGTGTATTATGCTGTTGAGGTATGTTTATGTCAATAAAATTCTCGACCTGTGAAATGTTTATATGAGACTGTCTCTGTAGCGAAAAAATGTCGTAAATATTTCCATAAGAAAGTTAAGTGACCACCTGCACGTGCGTCGTCGGCACACAGCTGTGTCAAACACCTGGAGAACAAGCCATTAGGGTGTGCCTTTCATCGCTAATGCGACACCCTCGTTACTTGAAAACATATGATTTTTGTAATGCGTTGTGGGCACACAGCTGTGTCAAACACCTGGAGAACAAGGCATTAGCGTGTGCCTTTCATCGCTAATGCGACACCCTCGTTACTTAAAAACATATGATTACTCGCACTTTGTGCTAATTATTGAAATGCTTATGAATTGATGGGAAATATTCGTACATCTGCACACCTGATTATGACAAGTGTCTTTCTCCGAGAGTTGAGTGCTACTGACTTACGAAATGCCACATGACTATTGAATGATATTTTTATGCTTTGCTTTTCATAGTTGCTTATTTCATTTAATATCTGGTTTCCAGCTGTGTTGCAGCATTAGTTTTATAAAATAAACTTAGATGCATTTGCTAATGTGAACTCTTTCTGTCAACAGATCTATTAAATAATTATTTTATGATCCACATTCTTTAAAAAAGGAGCACTTGGAAAGGAAAGAACAATAAGAAGGAACTAGTAACAGTAACACATAATTTTCTTTTCAAGTACATGGTAGTATTTTTTTGCAATCAGTTGTTATGGTGCACCACTTTAATTACATAGACATTAAGATGTGAATATGCATTTCCCTTGTCTGCATTGTTGTTTCCTGTAATATTTTTTCTGCTTGAGCTATGTCATGTTTAGGTATAAGTTGCTGCTGTTTGTCAGGCATAGTGTTACTGAATTTGACTTTGTGTTACTCTTCTAAGCTAGTTTTTCTTGTTTCCTGCATTGCCTTATATTAGTTGTAATATTGCACTTGCTTTGCTAATTTATGCTGCTTGCTTTGCCATTTCTATATTTTGTCATTGATGTTTGTGTTAATTATTTTTTTTTGCTGCATTGCCTCGTCCCTTGGTATATATATCTGAGCTCAGTAGATTTAAGTTAGCTTAAGAGGGGGTAGACTATATAAGAAACTGACTATGGAGAATAGGTAAAGAATGCATTGCGAAGAAAGATTTGGGCCCCAATGAGTATTGTACAATCAGAAATAATTATTTTGAAAGAAATATGAATAGAATACAGGAAGGAGGTATAGGTAGGATTATCTTGGAAATAAATAATGAGGTAAGAAATATGTGAACACATAAATACAGAAAGCATGCTTGGATAGGATTTTTTTGGTGGAAGCAAAGGTTGAAATAAGACGAACGATCTATGGAATGAAGGGAGATCTCCAAGCAAAATACTGCAGTAAAAGAAACCCTGTCCTTTCCTCTTTGCTGCTTTTTCCCAATATGTAATTGTGTGTTGTCCTTTCCATTTGTGTTATCCCACTGTGTGTATTTGTGTTTTTCCTGTCTTTATGTGTTTAGCTGATGAGAGCTATGTTGTAGAATTTTTCTAATACTCTGTTATTTTCTTTGTAAAGATGCTTAGACATTATTTATTCTGTTTTGTTTTAATGCTCATGTGTGAAGTTGACGTTTCAAAAGTGATTCTGATCTTTTATTTTTGTACTCATGTCATCATTCCTGTAACACTGATGTATATGTTTATTTCTATTCTTTTGTAAAGCCGGTACTACAAATGTTATCTGTATTGTTATGTTTTTAATTATGTATTTTGTACCTTTGTCATTGTATTCTAATGTTATAATATTGTAATTGACACCAGTTCATCAATTTAAGTAACTTGTACGTTACATTTCACTGCACACGTTTCTGTTGGTCACAGTAATGCACAATATGTGAGAAGTTGGGACTGTTGTGTTTGCATCTGTGTTAATAATTCAGCAAGGGACTGGATAACAGCATTGCTGGTTCTAAGGACAATTCCAAAAACTTTGTGAGTGCACAAGTGGTGGTTATGGACTTGCTATGTTATCCGCAAGACTCTTCAATGGTGATTGTGCACCTGCACAGTTGCAACAGATGGCTGCTGGCCGTCTCTACAAGGACTACAGTGGGTCTGCATCTTTGATGGCCCACCAAAACCATTCTCTCTACAAGGACTACAGTGGGTCTGCATCTCTGGTGGCCCACCAATACCACAATCTCTACCAGGACTACAGTGGGTCTGCTCTGTGATGACCTACCTACCAATATTCGTCAGAACTTCGAATGACTCTGTGGGTTTGCTCTGTTGTGGCCCATTACCTGTCAGCATGTCAAGAGTCAGCACTGTCTTACTGTTGGAAGGACAATACTACTTCTTCAAGACTGCATGGAAATCCACTACTTCCGTGTGCATTGTATTCTACTGCTCAGACTTTGAGCAAACAAACTGCAGGTTTACACTTATGATGAATGATCGGGACTGTCTTTATTGACTGTGAAAACATTTTAGCTGTTGACCAACATTGTATCAATAAGTGTGTGCATTTGATATCTTTGTTATTGTAATTATGAAAAATTTTATCAAATCTTTATTGGCCACTGCCCAAAAATATTTTGTAAAATTTTTTGTGGGGAGCATGGGGGCTATGTAAGTAGGCTGTTTAGATTTTTATATGGGTAATGCCACGTAGCGCTCTATATGAAAATCACTGGCTGTGCTGTGTGCAGTATGTGGCTAGTTTGCATTGTTGTCTGCCATTGTTGTCATGAACTGCTACAGCTGGATGTGAACAGCGCGTAGCGTTGGGCACTTGGAGGTGAGCCGCCAGCAGTGGTGGATGTGGGGAGAGAGATGGCGGAGTTTTGTAATACTGGATGTCAATTATGAATATTAAGGTAAATACATTGTTTGTTCTCTATTAATATCTTTCATTTGCTAACTATCCCTAGCAGTAGTTAGTGCCTTCTGTAGTTTGAATCTTTTATTTAGCTGGCAGTAGTGGCGCTCGCTGTATTGCAGTAGTTCCAGTAATGAAGATTTTTGTGAGGTAAGTTATTTGTGAAAGGTATAGTGTAATGTTACTCAGGGCCATTCTTTTGCAGGGATTTTTGATAGTCAGATTGCGTTGCGCTAAAATTATTGTGTGTCAGGTTAAGCACAGTCGTGTATAAATTGTTCTAAGGGGACGTTTCAATTTATGTATATTGTGAATAGCAACTGTCCTATGACACTCCCCTGCGGCACACCTGAAATCACTCTTACTTCGGAAGACTTCTCTCCATTGAGAATGACATGCTGCGTCCTGTTATCTAGGAACTCTTCAATTCAATCACACAATTGGTCTGATAGTCCATAGCCTCTTATTTTGTTCATTAAACGACTGTGGGGAACTGTATCGAACGCCTTGCGGAAGTCAAGAAACACGGCATCTACCTGTGAACCCGTGTCTATGGCCCTCTGAGTCTCGTGGACGAATAGCGCGAGCTGGGTTTCACATGACCGTCTTTTTCAAAACCCATGCTGATTCCTACAGAGTAGATTTCTAGTCTCCAGAAAAGTCATTATACTCGAACACAATACGTGTTCCAAAATTCTACAACTGATCGACGTTAGAGATATAGGTCTATAGTTCTGCACATCTGTTCGACCCCTTCTTGAAAACGGGGTTGACCTGTGCCCTTTTCCAATCCTTTGGAACGCTACGCTCTTCTAGAGACCTACGGTACACCGCTGCAAGAAGGGGGGCAAGTTCCTTCGCGTACTCTGTGTAAAATCGAACTGGTATACCATCGGGTCCAGAGGCCTTTCCTCTTTTGAGCGATTTTAATTGTTTCTCTATCCCTCTGTCGTCTATTTCGATATCTACCATTTTGTCATCTGTGCGACAATCTAGAGAAGGAACTACAGTGC
Organism: Schistocerca cancellata; assembly: GCF_023864275.1. Lineage (NCBI taxonomy): Eukaryota > Metazoa > Arthropoda > Insecta > Orthoptera > Acrididae > Schistocerca > Schistocerca cancellata. The sequence goes on along the minus strand of NC_064637.1, from coordinate 120,148,571 downwards.
AATCTTCCTCTGTGAAACAACTTTGGAAAAAGACATTTAGTATTTCGGCCTTTAGTCTGTCATCCTCCGTTTCAGTACCATTTTGGTCACAGAGTGTCTGGACGTTTTGTTTTGATCCACCTACCGCTTTGACATAAGACCAAAATTTCTTAGGATTTTCTGCCAAGTCAGTACATAGAACTTTACTTTCGAATTCATTGAACACCTCTCGCATAGCCCTCCTCACACTACATTTCGCTTCGCAAAATTTTTGTTTGTCTGCAAGGCTTTGGCTATGTTTATGTTTGCTGTGAAGTTCCCTTTGCTTCCGCAGCAGTTTTCTAACTCGGTTGTTGTACCACGGTGGCTCTTTTCCATCTCTTACGATCTTGCACGGCACATACTCATCTAACGCATAATGTACGACGGTTTTGAACTTTGTCCACTGATCCTCAACACTATCTGTACTTGAGACAACCTTAGTGACGACCGCAAATTCTCGTGACTCGCGCTGCCACCAATTACGTTCAGTGGCTACGTTCCTGCCAAGCCTTTCTGCAATATCGTAAGAGGATCATCCAGCTTCTCGTACCTCTATTACACGACCTCATTCAAACTCAGTGAGGTGTTGATATCGGCGTCTTTGTCGCCTTAAAGCCATTTTTGACTAACATCAACTCACCACGTCCAATATCAAAGATGACTAGCGCTCACAGCCAGTTCAGTGTGTAATCTCATATGACTCCTCGTGGGTACGTTGCTAGCGCCATTCTTTTGCGACGCGCGAGATCTGAACAGACATCAAGTCTCATTCGTAGAAAGACACATATCGTGTTTCATTTTTGTGGAACAGCTCTTTCTTAGCCGGCCGATGTGGCCGTGGTACAAGACAGTTAACAACATAGTTAGCACCAATGAAAGACTGCACGCAGTCGGACTCTGTGAAACAAATTTATGTCAACAATGCCATCTAGTTGACACAGTAATTCATCGATATACTTGCAGTGGTCACATGAATAGTTGGAAGTGGATCCGGGAACAAATAGCTCTGATTACAAGAACATCCCCTGAGTATATATCGCTGTCATTGATACACAGGCCTGAAGCACGCTATTTCCCAGAAGCAAAAAATAACGCTGTGTACTGGTTGCTGGGAAATTTTGTTAACTACGTCCTTAACAAATTAGGATCCGATAGCATCATAGAGTTCAAGGTACACATTCTGTGTGAGTTCCACAAAATTAGAAGCTATTCGAATCACAAGAAAAAGTTCGGTAATATGCTAAAAATTGTATTTGAAAGAATGGGCATTGGTTAATATAAAAAAGAAGACTGTGTTGACAGTGATGTATTGTAGTTACCTTAAGGATACTATTTAAGATTTTACAGTATATTTATGATGTGTGCTTTCGCTACTTCAGAGAGTAGTTTTTTGAAGTTTATAAGCTAATGTACAGAACTTATGTGACATTGAGATTGTGTGTCTAATAGTGCCAAACACAAAACATGAAAGGTGCATTATTGGCTTATACTAGAAATTTGGAAATAGACAGTTTTTATAGAAATCTCCTTATCGATTGGTTAAAACCATAAGATTCTATCCGATAAATGTAATATTCAATGGCTGGCACATTGCCCTGTTCATTTTTGCAGTGAAAGACTGATTATATAGATCTGATCACTTCAAATACTTAGATTCAATTAATGTCCAGAAAGTGTAGTTGGAAGGCTAGTCAACTTTATTATGTATCTCCTTTCCGCCATTCTCAAGTATTTATGTTTAATGTAATTCTTTCTGGTGATTTAGTCAGTAACACAATCTTCTGTTGTCTTTCCTTAATGTCAGCGCAATTGAAATGATCAAACCGTTTTGTTTAAATAACTTCATGTATGTGTAACTTAGTATGTATTTGCAATGTGTAACATTGTTTTTTTTAATAAAGGTTTTATATATAAAAAAAAGCGGTTCTAGGCGCTTCAGTGCGGAACCACGCGACCGCTACGGTCGCAGGTTCGAATCCTGCCTCGGGCATGGATGTGTGTGATGTCCTTAGGTTAGTAGTTCTAAGTTCTAGGGGACTGATGACCTCGGAACCTAAGTCCCATAGTGCTCGGAGCCATTTTTTTCGGTATATGTTTTTCACGGAAATATCAGTTCGTCGCACCTATATCAGGATTTCGCAAACATTGATAAACCTTAGTGACCCTTTCTCACTTACCAAATGAATCGGTAACGAAAAGTGCTCTCCTTTTCTGGATCTCCTCTGATTCCTCTATTATGGGTCTCCTCTGCTTCCTCTATTACTTCTAACTGGCACAGAAACCCATATCTACAAGCAATATGCAGTTACTAATCGACCGAGGGTTTCGAAATCTACCGCATTTGTTGATGGTCTAGCATCCCTGGGGATTATTCTAATAATCTCAGTCTGACATTTGCTTTACCCACGATTAATTTCGTGTGGTAGTTCCACTTCAGATCACTCCGTATACACACTCCTAGATATTTTATGGAAGTAATTGCCTGCAGTGACTATTGTGAAATCGTTATATCCTACAATAAAGGGTCGTTCTGTTGTTTTGTTTTTTGTTTTTGTTGAGAGCCACCTGCCACACTCTACACCGGACTGTCGATCCTCTGCAGGTCTTAACGCATTCCGCTGCAATTCTCCACCGTCGCAGCTTCTCTGCATAAAACAGTATCATCCGCGAAAAGCCTCATGGACATTTTCTGCTGGGACATTTACACGTATTGTGACAAGTAAATGTCCTTCTGAAGACTTCCCTCTAATTGGAATCACATGTTGTGTTCTGTTTGCTAGAAATTCTTCAGTCCAGTAGCACAGATGGTCCGATAATTTCCTCATATTCCTCATTAGGAGGCAGTGCGCAACTGTATCAAACGCCTTCCGGAAGTCAACGTACATGCCATCTACCTGGTTGCCTGTGTCTACCATTTCCTGAGGAACAGAGCGAGCTGGGTTTCACACGATCATTGTTTCCGGAAGCCATGTTCACTCCTACAGAGGAGATTTTTGGCCTCCAGAAATTTAGTAATACCCGAGCATAGAATATGTGTCTCCAGTATCTAAGGAAGGTGAAAAAACGGATCCGCAGAATTACGGACCAACATCCCTGACTTCCGTTAGCTGCAGAATCCTCGGCCATATTCCCAGTTCGAATACAATAAACTTTCTTGAGACTGAGAAGCTCATGTCCACAAATCAGCACGGTTTTAGAAAGCATCGCTCATGCGAAACGCAGCTTGCCCTTTCCTCACATAATATACTGCTAACTATGGATGAAGGGCAACAGGCAGATGCGATGTTCTAGGTTTCCGGAAAGCGTTTGACACGGTGGCCAATTGCAGGTTGTTAACGAAGGTAGGAGCGTAGGGAACAAGTTCACAGATACGTAACGCACTCTAAGACATCTTAAGTAGTAGAACCCAGTATGTTGTCTTCGACCGCGAGTGTTCATCAGAGACAAGAGTATCGTCAGGAGTGCCGCAGGGAAGTGTGACGGGTAGCATCTTCATACACTCTTCTCGGGTATCCCAATGCGGAACGCAGGTGGTACGCCATCCTGCAATATCCAAAACATAAAAAAGCCTAGATAGCCATTGCCATCGATAATGTAAACATAGTTCGTACAAACACGTACATTGCCATTTGTCTTTGTCGTTTCTCAACTTGTGCACAAGCCTATATTTGTTTTTACCCTGACAAGGAGACCTCACTGGACGTGACCTAACTTATTACTACAAGCAAGCCTTACTTTCTCCAATGCACCCTGATCCTCAAATATTTTCTTATTTAGCCTGTCATCAAGTGTTAGTCTCTCTACTCTTACATTAATCCTATAGACATATGTTACTATTTTATTAATAATTACAGAAGCATATTTATTCGCAAAGAAATTAAACTCATCAGTAATGTCATAATGCTTAGGTGTAGTAAAGTTCAAACCGTTTTCATCATATTTCTCTGTAGCACCCATTTTCCCATATTCAAATCGAAGACCGTCGGACGTGGAGGCCGAAGCGGAGTCTATTTGCATATCGTCTGGTGAAGACGATGAGCCGGTATCGCCATGCACGTCCGAGGCGTTGGATACGCCGACGGAACATTCTGACTAGGCCATATTTCGGCAGAATGTGTAAATGGCGTACGGAGTATACTCAGTCTGACGGTCTTCGATTTGAATATGGGAAAATGGGTGCTACAGAGAAATATGATGAAAACGCTTTGAACTTTACTACACCTAAGCATTATGACATTACTGATGAGTTTAATTTCTTTGCGAATAAATATGCTTCTGTAATTATTAATAAAATAGTAACGTATGTCTATAGGATTAATGTAAGAGTAGAGAGACTAACACTTGATGACAGGGCAAATAAGAAAATATTTGAGGATCAAGGTGCATTGGAGAAAGTAAGGCTTGCTTGTAGTAATAAGTTAGGTCACGTCCAGTGAGGTCTCCTTGTCAGGGTAAAAACAAATATAGGCTTGTGCACAAGTTGAGAAACGAGAAAGACAAATGGCAATGTACGTGTTTGTACGAACTATGTTTACATTATCGATGGCAATGTCTATCTAGGCTTTTTTATGTTTTGGATATTGCACGATGCCGTACCACCTGCGTTCCGCATTGGGATACCCAAGAAGAGTGTATGAAGATGCTACCCGTCGTGATGAACAAACCAAAACCAACCAACATAACACAAATACTATTGCAGAGACAGATGGGAATGTCGAAGAACCTTCATAACCTTTGACGACGGATGGGAGGTGCCGCTGCCGCTGTCGCGCTTGCCAGCGCACATACTCGGAGTTGGAGAATCATCCTTTGCTCTCTATGTACATAAATGACTTGGCGAACAGGTGGGCAGCAATCTGTGGTTGTTTGCTGACGATACTGTGGTGAACGGTAAGGTGTCGAATTGAGTGACTGTTTTAAGGTACAGGGCGATTTAGACAAAATTTCTAATTGGTGTTATGAATGGCAGCTAGCTCTAAATGTGAAAAAAAAACGTAACTTAATGCCTATGAGTAGGAAGAAGAAACCTGTTGGCACAGTGAAGTCGTTTAAATATCGCAGCACAACGTTGCAAAGCCATACCAAATGATGCGAGCATGTGAGCATTCTGGTAGGGAAGGATAATGGTCGCCTTCAGTTTACTGGAGCAATTTTAGGAACGAGTGGTTCACCTGTCAAGGAGATGGCATATACACTCCTGGAAATGGAAAAAAGAACACATTGACACCGGTGTGTCAAACCCACCATACTTGCTCCGGACACTGCGAGAGGGCTGTACAAGCAATGATCACACGCACGGCACAGCGGACACACCAGGAACCGCGGTGTTGGCCGTCGAATGGCGCTAGCTGCGCAGCATATGTGCACCGCCGCCGTCAGTGTCAGCCAGTTTGCCGTGGCATACGGAGCTCCATCGCAGTCTTTAACACTGGTAGCATGCCGCGACAGCGTGGACGTGAACCGTATGTGCAGTTGACGGACTTTGAGCGAGGGCGTATAGTGGGCATGCGGGAGGCCGGGTGGACGTACCGCCGAATTGCTCAACACGTGGGGCGTGAGGTCTCCACAGTACATCGATGTTGTCGCCAGTGGTCGGCGGAAGGTGCACGTGCCCGTCGACCTGGGACCGGACCGCAGCGACGCACGGATGCAGGCCAAGACCGTAGGATCCTACGCAGTGCCGTAGGGGACCGCACCGCCACTTCCCAGCAAATTAGGGACACTGTTGCTCCTGGGGTATCGGCGAGGACCATTCGCAACCGTCTCCATGAAGCTGGGCTACGGTCCCGCACACCGTTAGGCCGTCTTCCGCTCACGCCCCAACATCGTTCAGCCCGCCTCCAGTGGGGTCGCGGCAGGCGTGAATGGAGGGACGAATGGAGACGTGTCGTCTTCAGCGATGAGAGTCGCTTCTGCCTTGGTGCCAATGATGGTCGTATGCGTGTTTGGCGCCGTGCAGGTGAGCGCCACAATCAGGACTGCATACGACCGAGGCACACGGGGTCAACACCCGGCATCATGGTGTGGGGAGCGATCTCCTACACTGGCCGTACACCACTGGTGATCGTCGAGGGGACACTGAATAGTGCACGGTACATCCAAACCGTCATCGAACCCATCGTTCTACCATTCCTAGACCGGCAAGGGAACTTGTTGTTCCAACAGGACAATGCACGTCCGCATGTATCCCGTGCCACCCAACGTGCTCTAGAAGGTGTAAGTCAACTACCCTGGCCAGCAAGATCTCCGGATCTGTCCCCCATTGAGCATGTTTGGGACTGGATGAAGCGTCGTCTCACGCGGTCTGCACGTCTAGCACGAACGCTGGTCCAACTGAGGCGCCAGGTGGAAATGGCATGGCAAGCCGTTCCACAGGACTACATCCAGCATCTCTACGATCGTCTCCATGGGAGAATAGCAGCCTGCATTGCTGCGAAAGGTGGATATACACTGTACTAGTGCCGACATTGTGCATGCTGTGTTGCCTGTGTCTATGTGCCTGTGGTTCTGTCAGTGTGATCATGTGATGTATCTGACCCCAGGAATGTGTCAATAAAGTTTCCCCTTCCTGGGACAATGAATTCACGGTGTTCTTATTTCAATTTCCAGGAGTGTAGGTCGCTGGTGCGACCTATTCTTGAGTACTGCTCAGATGTTTGGGATCCGTACCAGGTGGGATCGAAGGAAGAAGCTAGAGCAGTTCAGAGGCAGGCTGCTAGATACGTTACCGATATGTTCGAACAGCACGTAAGAGTTACTAAGATGCTTCGAGAACTCAAACGGGAATCCGTGGAGGTGGCGACATTCTTCGAGAAACTCTATTGAGAAAATTTATAGATCCGTTGAAGCTGAGTGCCAAACGATTCCACTGCTGGCAACGTACATTGCGCCTAGAGACCACGAAGATGAGATACGAGAAATTAGGCCTCAAGAACGGAAACACATAGACAGCCATTTCTCCCTCGCTCTATTTGCGAGTGGAACAGGAAAGGAAATGACAGGGTACCCTCCTTCCGCCACGCACCATACGGTGTCTTGCGGAGTATGTATGTAATGCAGATGTAGCTTTCCAGAATTCTACAATAGACCGACGTCAGAGACACAGGCCTCTAGTTTTGTACGTCTGTTCGACGACCCTTCTTAGAAATGGGTATGAACTGTTTTTTTTTTTTTTCAATCATTATGAACGCATCACTCATCTAGAGGGCCACGGTACACTGCCTCTGGAAGAAAGGCAAGTTGTGAAAAATACTCTGTATAGAGCCCAAATGGTATCCCTTTTGGTCGAGAGGCACTTTTTATGTTGAGCGATTTCAGTATCTGTAGCTGTTTGCGTGGAAAACTACTGTAAAGGAAAGGAATCGTCCAGAAGAGTGCTGCACTTTCCCGGCGATCACGTGGAAAAGCTCACGTATCGTTGTTGTCCGCCACCGGGTGCCGTTCACGTGATGGCCATAGGAGTACGGTAAACTCGTCCTGGTGCTCTTCAAATCACGCACGTACACTGCGAACCGTGTGACAAATGGTTCAAAATGGTTCAAATGGCTCTGAGCACTATGGCACTTAACAGCTGTGGTCATCAGTCCCCTAGAACTTAGAACTACTTAAACCTAACTACCCTAAGGACATCACACACATCCATGCCCGAGGCAGGATTCGAACCTGAGACCGTAGCGGTCGCGCGGTTCCGGACTGCGCGCCTAGAACCAACCGTGTGACACGTTGCACTGGATTGTTGGTAGATGCCGTTGTTCCGAGGCAAAGCGAACTGCACGTAGGGAGTAGACACAGTTGCCAAGGGTAGATCCATACTTGGATTGATCCATTCTGCCCTCCAGAATAATGAGATCACCCAGGGAATGCCTTCTGGCCTGAAGCCTTCCGAAAATTTTTGCAGGGTGTTTACTTTCAGACGTTTCACGCCAACGGCCATCAGTTCGATGGAGCGTAAAATGTGATTCAGCTGAAGAAGCCACCTGTCACCGCACAGTGGACGTCCAGTAGCGGTTCTGGCATGCAATGCCGGCCTCCGTCGCCGAAGAACAGCAGACGGCAAAAGGTGCATTAGCCAGGTGCCTGCTATGGGAGCCCCGTTCACTGAACGGTCGTTGAGGAGACACCTTTGGTAGCCCCTTGGTTCATCTTGGCGGTCAGTTCTCAACAGATTCACGTCTGTTCGCCCTACCCATTTCCGCAGCCGTCGATCACCCCTGTCATCTATGGCGCTTGGTGCACCACAGTTGCTTCGTCCGGGTGTTGGATAGCGGTATTTTGCAAGGTATGCTGTAACCACGGTGGCACGCGAACGGTTCATAGACTTAGCCGTTTCGGAAATGCTTCCATCTTTGGCCAGAAAGCCAATGATCATAGCCTTTTGAACGCCAGATAAATCGCTTTATGTCCTGATTATTGCGACAAGTGCTCTGTTTTCCGCGTCCCCCAGACACGTTTCGTATACCCTCCACTGCTAGTTCTGCCACCTGACATCTGTGAGTGGTTGTTGCACGTTGACGTAGAACATAAGCGATGGCCGCATTAATGCGACTGGACCGTGTAGTTTTTGTATATCAAGAGTTCCTGATAAGCTAAATGAATTATAATAATTTACAGTTTAAAGCAACTGCTTGTCTGTTCTTTCTTTAATTTATTCATCTACCCACTAAACGTCGCCAGGAAAGAAACGAATCACTCTGCCGGGGTTCACAGTCTTTTTACATGTAAAACTTTGGAAATGGGAGACGCTGAAAGTGGCAAAATACGACATATTCGTTTTTTTTCCCTGTAAACCGCTAAATGTGACACGGCTAGCAGTCTGAAATAGATTGGAAGTACGAGAGAAGTCTCCTCGTATTCCAAACTACCTCCATTAGAGTTAGCAGCGTGTAAGTTGCTTTGGCCGTGGCATGAGCAACATTGACTGGCCGAGAGTGTGTAACTGCAAAGGTAAACGCGCCACAACCCGTTTCTCGCTCACTTTCCTACAAGCAACAAGCAATAATACATTTTCCTCGCCGGCCGGGGTGGCCTAGCGGTTCTAGGCGGTACAGTCTGGAACCGCACGACCGCTACGGTTTCAGGTTCGAGTCTTGCCTCGGGCACTGATGTGTGTGATGTCCTTAGGTTACTTAGGCTTAAGGAGTACTAAGTTCTAGGGGACTGATGACCTCAGAAGCTAAGTCCCATAGTGCCCAGAGCCATTTGAACCATTTTTCAACATTTTCCTCAATTTCAGTTTCGCCGTGAATCTTGAGTGTCCGGTGATTTATGATGGAAAGAACAGGGCAAAATTACAAACATGAAGGACAGTGACTTGCGAATTCAAGGAAGCCCGTCTGTGACAAACAAAGGGACAACTTTAGCGCAGAATGAGCAGCCACAACGTGATGTAAGCTGAAATCAATAGAATTCAACTGCATATCGCGAAGCTTAGTTAAATAATAAAATTTTGTGTAATTTTCCGTTCAAATTTTATGATCAACCCATCCTAGAGAATATTGCCCACGTTCAATTGTCGAACAAATTTAGTGACGAAAAATAGAGGTAACTATTAGCCATGGTCGATTCGTTAAGTGATGTCTGCTAAGCCCGGCGCGTAGGTTGACCCGTTCAACCTCCGTTGTTGGAGGGAAGCCTATCTTACAGGAGTTGCGAATCGTGATCACAAAAACTGAAAATTTTGTACTGTTATTGAAATGAATATAAACAACTTTCAAATACTTTTTGATTTATGCTCGTATTCACAATGGCCGAAATTAAATCACAAATCATTGACGTATAATGACAGATGCCGTGGTCCCAGTACTGGTGCTTGTGGGACCTGTGCTACTACATTCCTCCACTGTGACCTTTTTACCCCAACTGCTGCACACTGTTCGCGAATTCTGGTCTGTGAAAAGCCGTTGATCTAGCTGTACGATAATTTTCGCATTTCTTTAGAATTTTATGCATATCAGTGATCCAATAGGGCGAAATGTTATACCGTCAGTAACAATGGCTGACAATGAATTGTTTTCTTTTAGTTAAAGTGTATCTCCGAAGTATTTTTGGATGCTAATATCAGATAATCTACTTAAACTATTCAATCACATGCAGTTTTAATACAAATTTAGAATTTCTGTCATGCACGCAAAAAGTAGCTATTTATTCGTTACAATAATGCCAGTATTGTTTTGTGAAAGTTTACGACGTAACCTGCTACAACCGGATAGTTAATTTTAGTTTCTGTAATACAGCTACTTCATATTTCGGTGATATTGTAATTTTGAGAGCTACAGTATGCCTGTTTTACATTTCGTTTTTCATGAAAACTTCAGAAAAAGGTGACAGATCGACTGGCGCCTGCTTATGTGACTTTCATGGTTTCAACTGGTTGCATTAATACTCCCGATAACTTCTGATACGTGTTTGCCAAACATAGCGAAAAATCAGCAGCGGACAATCCCTGAATTTCCTAAAGAAGTGTATTTTGGTTACTTTGGCGTATATTTTGACGATCAGGACAAGTCACGGGCTCCAAATGGAGTGTGTTCAAGTTGCGAGGAAGACCCACTGCTACCTGTGCAGATCGTGGTGCAAAAGACAAGCACAGGTCTGTAAATGACCTGGCCAATTGTAGCGCTAAAATGTGGCGGGAAAAATATGTTATTCCATTCAAAGGTGGACCCAAAACAAAGTTCTCCTTCCACTTCACAGAAAAGTTGGCATAGTGAAATATTTTATTAAGTGCCTACCAAAAAATGTTAATATTTTGGAGTGTGTGGCAAGTGTGTTATCTCCCTGTCAGAAGCTAAGGTAAAAGAAGGGAATCCTCGCCAGCCCTGAAGCTTGGAAAGGAATGAAAACGAAACATTTGACCACGAATTGAATGAAGTTTGAAGATCATCTTGGATATTCATTAAACAAGTTGGCATCAAATTTCTTGGCAACTGCAAAGAAACATGCTGGATAACTTCAAAGCACTGGTTACCTCAGTGAGCTTGAACGTGGACTTTCTGGCATCCTGCATCGTCAGTTTTCTAGAAAAGCAGCTAAGAGTGAGGAACGAGGAGAAAGATTCCATCAATACATTGAGGGTAGGGCCTGCCGGTGTGGCCGAGCGGTTCTAGGCGCTACAGTCTGGAACCACGTGACCGCTAAGGTCGCAGGTTCGAATCCTGCCTCGGGCATGGATGTGTGTGATGTCCTTAGGTTAGTTAGGTTTAAGTAGTTCTAAGTTCTACGGGACTGGTGACCTTAGAAGTTGAGTCCCATAGTGCTCAGACCCATTTGAGCCATTAAGGGTAGGAAATTTTAGTGGTTGTCGCATGGGTAGAAAAATTCTGTGACTGGGGAGCTAACGTAATGGATCCCCTCAAGACCTGGTTTTAGGTCCAGTCCTATTCATTATACACTGACGCAAAAAGAACAACATCGAAACACCAAGAAAGAGCTGAAAATGGTTCAAATGGCTCTAAACACTATGGGACTTAACATCTGAGTTCATTAGTCCCCTAGAACTTAGAACTACTTAAACCTAACTAACCTAAGGACATCACACACATCCATGCCCGAGGCAGGATTCGAACCGGCGACCATAGCAGCAGTGCGGTTTCGGACTGAAGCGCCTAGAACCGCTCGTCCACAACGGCCGGCTCGGAGGTGAAGTTTGGAACGTTGGTCGGACCTGCATTTTTCACGGTCATAATTCGTCGAGAGATTATCTCCGAATTAATAAACTTTAACTTGCTAAATTGTTGGACATATGATCCAGACTCGACAAATAGCACACAACTGTGCCGAACGATCTGCGTATCGAGTAAAGGTTTTAGTGATTTCAGGTGGAACAGACGACGACGAGGAATTTCCGCGAGATCGCCACTGCGGAATACACCTCTTGCTGTCCGGTGGTATTTAAAACGAATTATTTATATTTTCTAGGTTTTCAGGAAAGATAAAGGGAAAGAAGGAACTAAGGCAAACAAACTGAAACCAATAACTAAAGCAATAATTAAAATAAAAGCACACATAAAGAATATTTATTAATAGTAATAAATAAAGAATATTTTTAATTAACTAACTAACCAAAAACAATACAGTAAGTCAGGGAATGCTCAGCCAACTCCAGTGGAAAGAGGCGTTGTGCATCGCGCTGTGGTTTGTTATTAAGAGATCGGAGGGTGTGTTATATCCTAGCCAGTAATGCCAACCGAGCCCGCTGCCAAAAGGTTGGCAGCATCAAAGTCCGGACGCCGTCCGCATAAGCAGCGCCAGCGATACAGGAAATCGCCGCAAGTCTGCGCGCGCCACCGCTGGCTTCTGGCTTCTTAAGCGCTGGAGTCGCGAGCGCTAGGACAGTTCTGTATTCGCCGCTCAGTTGTATACTCGCCACCGATTTGTGTACTTGCTAGTCAGTTGTGTGTTCATCGCAGCAGAGTTGTTGTTTGTCGTCAGCCGACGCTGACCTAGCCGCTCCGACTCGAACTAGACAGATTTCTGTAGACACGGAGTTCACTACTGTGTTTCTGTACCTTCGTTAATAAAGATAAGTACCGACTTTTATTTAATCAGAGTGTTTGGGTTTTCATCTTTCTGTTCACTGTTCCAGCGGACCGGTCGGCCCGCTATTAAAAGTGTGGCGGTGACTTCGTAAGCCGTTTCTACAGCGAAGTGTTTGTCGCTACGAACGCCGCCACAAAAGAGTGTATGCTCCTAAAAGATTCGACCAACGTATACCTGGCGAAAAGCCCACGAAGATAAAGGCAGAGCTTTTCGAGCCTACAGAAAGAGCCCACCAACAGCTGCTCTTCCCGCGAAACATTCGCGAGTGGAACACAAAGTACCCTCCGCTACAAAACGTGACCTGGCTTGGGCAGTATACGAGGGTCATTCCGAAAGAAGTGAGGAATGTTTCATTTTGACACGTGACCGCGTCCCCCTCCAACACCGCCGCCACCACCACCACCGCCGCCGACTACCAGCCACTGACCTTGGTACTCATCCGCTTCAGTTTGGCTGCAGCTGCGATCCAATACGGTTGATCACGGCGTAACTGAGCGACTTTAAAGTCTCTAACAAAATTGACGATCCTGCCGAGTGTGAGTTGCACAGTGTTATACGCCTTTTAAATGCGCAAAAACTCCGTCTTGGTGAAATTTATAGAGAGATAACTGAGATATAAGATGGGATATAAGATGAACATCAACAAAAGCAAAACGATGATAATGGAATGTAGTCTAATTAAGTCGGGTGATGCTGAGGGAATTAGATTAGGAAATGAGACACTTAAAGTAGTAAAGGAGTTTTGCTATTTGGGGAGCAAAATAACTGATGATGGTCGAAGTAGAGAGGATATAAAATGTAGACTGGCAATGGCAAGGAAAGCGTTTCTGAAGAAGAGAAATTTGTTAACATCGAGTATGGATTTAAGTATGAGGAAGTCATTTCTGAAAGTATTTGTATGGAGTGTAGCCATGTATGGAAGTGAAACATGGACGGTAAATAGTTTGGACAAGAAGAGAATAGAAGCTTTCGAAATGTGGTGCTACAGAAGAATGCTGAAGATTAGATGGGTAGATCACATAACTAATGAGGAAGTATTGAATAGGATTGGGGAGAAGAGAAGTTTGTGGCACAACTTGACCAGAAGAAGGGATCGGTTGGTAGGACATGTTCTGAGGCATCAAGGGATCACCAATTTAGTATTGGAGGGCAGCGTGGAGGGTAAAAATCGTAGGGGGAGACCAAGAGATGAATACACTAAGCAGATTCAGAAGGAAGTAGGTTGCAGTAGGTACTGGGAGATGAAGAAGCTTGCACAGGATAGAGTAGCATGGAGAGCTGCATCAAACCAGTCTCAGGACTGAAGACCACAACAACAACAACAACTGAGATTTACGGTAATGTGATGAACGACGCTTGAGTGAGGATGTGGTGGATCATGTTTGATGGAGGAGGCAGAATGTTCGCTACGAAGATTGCTCGGGTTGGCCCTCAGTGGTGACTGACGAACTCAGAGCTAGGATTGAAACAAAAGTCCATGAAGAAGACCGTGGGCTGCACTCATTGTTTTCAGACATTTCAGCAAGTGTCTTGTACGTGACTGTGAGTGGAGATCAGGGCTATAAAAAAAGTGTGTGCCTGGTGGGTTCCTCGAATTTTGTCAGACGGACACAAAATCAAACGAATGTCAGCTGCACTGACATTTTTCGTGTCGCTATCAAAAAGACGGTGATGAATTTTTGAATCACATTGCCACTGGTTATGAGACTTGTATATTTCATTTCACTCTACAAACAAAGCGCCAGTCTAAAAACTAAAAACTTAACTTCGCCCGAACATGCCATGAAGGCCCAGCGGTACCCACCGGTCGCCATGTCATTCTCAGAGCACAGGCGTCTACATCTACATCTACATCTACATCTACACCTACATTCATACTCCGCAAGCCACCCAACGGTGTGTGGCGGAGGGCGCTCTACGTGCCACTGTCATTACCTCCCTTTCCTGTTCCAGTCGCGTATGGTTCGCGGGAAGAACGACTGTCTGAAAGCCTCCGTGCGCGCTCTAATCTCTCTAATTTTACATTCGTGATCTCCTCTGGAGGTATAAGTAGGGGGAAGCAATGTATTCGATACCTCATCCAGAAACGCAACCTCTCGAAACCTGGCGAGCAAGCTACACCGCGATGCAGAGCGCCTCTCTTGCAGAGTCTGCCACTTGAGTTTGTTAAACATCTCCGTAACGCTATCACGGTTAACAAATAACCCTGTGACGAAACGCGCCGCTCTTCTTTGGATCTTCTCTATCTCCTCCGTCAGCCCGATCTGGTACGGATCCCACACTGATGCGCAATACTCAAGTATAGGTCGAACGAGTGTTTTTTAAGCCACCTCCTTTGTTGATGGACTACATTTTCTAAGGACTCTCCCAATGAATCTCAACCTGGTACCCGCCTTACCAACAATTAATTTTATATGATCATTCCACTTCAAATCGTTCCGCACGCATACTCCCAGATATTTTACAGAAGTAACTGCTACCAGTGTTTGTTCTGCTATCATATAATCATAGAATAAAGGATCCTTCTTTCTATGTATTCGCAATACATTACATTTGTGTATATTAAGGGTCAGTTGCCACTCCCTGCACCAATTGCCTATCCGCTGCAGATCTTTCTGCATTTCGCTACAATTTTCTAATGCTGCAACTTCTCTGTATATTACAGAATCATCCGCGAAAAGCCGCATGGAACTTCCGACACTATCTACTAGGTCATTTATATATATTGTGAAAAGCAATGGTCCCATAACACTCCCCTGTGGCACGCCAGAGGTTACTTTAACGTCTGTAGACGTCTCTCCATTGATAACAACATGCTGTGTTCTGTTTGCTAAAAACTCTTCAATCCAGCCACATAGCTGGTCTGATATTCCGTAGGCTCTTACTTTGTTTATCAGGCGACAGTGGGGAACTGTATCGAACGCCTTCCGGAAGTCAAGGAAAATAGCATCTACCTGGGAGCCTGTATCTAATATTTTCTGGGTCTCATGAACAAATAAAGCGAGTTGTGTCTCACACGATCGCTGTTTCCGGAATCCATGTTGATTCCCACATAGTAGATTCTGGGTTTCCAAAAACGACATGATACTCGAGCAAAAAACATATTCTAAAATTCTTCAACAGATCGACGTCAGAGATGCGGCGTCACTGGATGCGGATATGAAGGGGCATGTGGTCACCAATCCGCTCTCCCGACTGTATGTCAGTTAACGCGACCGGAGCCACTACTTCTCGGTGAAGTAGCTCACCGGACGGTCGCCCATCCAAGTGCTAGCCCAGCCCGACAGCACTTAGCTTGGGCGGTCAGTCACTAGAATGGTATTGAAGTTCAAATCTGTCATGTTTCTTCTAAAATGATCGACGTTTCGACCCCTCTGCTGGGATCTTCCTCAGGATCTTCTGGTGTCCACTACTGCTAGAACACTGTCAGAGACGAGTGTCGCGTCCTCTAATAAAGGGGGAGTTTTCACGCGTTCGTGTTGGAGAAAGTATTGGTTGAAATTCATATGGCTACCATTAGTGGGCCATAATCATAGGCTAATATTCCCACTCTGATGCAGAAGAAGGGGCGTTGGTAGCTCATCTCCTTTGGATACCACAGCCCGCATCTCGTGGTCGTGCGGTAGCGTTCTCGCTTCCCACGCCCGGGTTCCCGGGTTCGATTCCCGGCGGGGTCAGGGATATTCTCTGCCTCGTGATGGCTGGGTGTTGTGTGCTGTCCTTAGGTTAGTTAGGTATAAGTAGTTCTAAGTTCTAGGGGACTTATGACCACAGCGGTTGAGTCCCATAGTGCTCAGAGCCATTTGAAGCATTTTTGGATACCACTGGCAGCCCATCATCATTGGATAGAAAGGCACTATTCCACACTTATGCTGGAAAAGGGTTATTGGTTGAAATGCCTGCTACCGCCATTGGTTGGTCGTCATCAGTGGCTAGATTCGAAACGGTCAGAGCTAGAGAGGGGGAGTGTTTACCCAAAATATTATAGTCCGCTGAGGTGACTTGCAGCGCGTTGCTGCTCACACACCGCGGCTGCGTACTTACTTCCTTGATGGCGGGGAGCCACGATGCCGGAAGCCTATAGCCGTCCTCTCTATCGAAATTAGAAGCATGCTTAGAAATTTCAACCGCTTCTCGGACCTTTCTTCTAGAAATGTTTGTTTCTTTAGCCAGTACACGTACGTTTTTAAAATCGATGTCAGAACCACAATTCTCGTGATGTTCCGCTACTGCCGATTTTGCACTTTGTTTTAGCCGCATGTGCCGTTCGTGTTCCTTAATGGGTTTTTTAACAGTTCTTCCCGTTTCGCAGTCACGTGATACTTGATAGACGCCTGCATTGTGGAGGTAATCAGATGCATCCGTTTTCCGCCAAAAAAATTCTTTTATTTTGTTTTGACTAAAGAAAGATGTCTGAATACCATTTTTCTTTAAAATTCTGCTTATGCGTTCAGTGACCCCAGAAACTAATGGTAACCTGATGGAGTGAGAAGGCGGTTCCTCGTCAATCTTAAAAAAAATGTTCAAATGTGTGTGAAATCTTATGGAACTTAACTGCTAAGGTCATCAGTCCCTAAGCTTAAACACTAGAGATGGACAAAACTCTTCTTTTCAGAGATCGGATCAGAACTGTTCACTCCCTGAAATGAACTAGCTCTTTTTCATGACTCACCACTCATTCACAATAGAAAATAAATAGAAGGTACATTGCCCTTTAAACTTGGTTTATTCCAGTACTATACCTGTATTTTGATCTTATTTGATCCTATTTTGAAGTAACACAGATAATGAGTAAGAATTTTGTATTGTTTATTGAAATTTCCACGATATGACAAAGTTTTTGATTATTGATTTATTTTGCACTATTGTGGTTTTTTGGGTGATCGGAAAATGTTGTAACTTGATATTTACATTAACAATATATTTGGCTATAATGTATTAAAATTTCATTAACCTCGTACAAATACATCACAAGCCATATATTTGTAAAGTGAACGTTTCCTTCCGAAGACGCCTAAAATCGCAAAATCCGTACCAGAATAAGAAAAAAAATATATAAATTTGACTGTAAGACTAAAGCGCTGCATATAGCCTTATGCAGAATAAAACAAGGAAAATATTGGTGTATCACATTTTGCGATACGTTTATCAGTTCGCTCGTAATTAAAGCATAAATTCGAGTGTCCATAATAAAAATCCTATAGTAAGAGGAGTCGTCAGGATCCTAATCTGATCAGCTTAAACAAATAAAAATAAAATAAAAACAAATGATGTATACATAACATAATAATGTAATATACATAGCGGTATTACTATGAAGAACAATATCCAGTAGAGACGAACTCCGATGCAGAGGCGCTGAGTCGAGTAGGTCGAGCCGCGAGCTGTATTACTGCGTGAGCTAAGACCGCAGAGACCAGAGTGACACCTGAGTTGGTTTGCTCAACGCTCTAGCTAGAGTCGAGAACGGTGGGATGAGCGTTGAGCGGGCGAGTTCCGAGGGTGGGGGGAGCGGTGAACGGCCACCAGTCACCTGCTCCGAGACAAATCGTCCGTTCTCTTGCGAGCAGGTTGTTGCAAGTAGTTCTTATGTTCTCCACTAGGAGGCTCTCTGTCCTGTTGCTCGCATCAACTGCCCAGAGGGCAGGACGTGCGACTGAAACAATCGCCGACAGAGTGCGGTGCTAAGTTAAGCTGCGCCATATGCACGGCATATGTAAAACACAAAATCCAATGGGGCACTGCTCAATGCAGGCAGCCAAGGTAGAAGCAGGGCAGAGGCCGGCGCCGGCTGTGTTGTGTGGCGTGCACTGTGCTCTGCCCAGCAGAGGCGCCGCTGATATGCTCCGTCTCTCTCTCTCTCTCTCTCTCTCTCTCTCTCTCTCTGCCGTGGGAAACGTTTGGAGCTACCGTTCTTTTTTTCTGAATCACTGATTGTTCACTCCTTTGAAAGATTCAACTCTATGAATCAGTTCAGGAGCGGATCCCCCATCTCTATTACACACTACTTAACCTAAATTATCCTAAGGACAAACACACACACCCATCCGCAAAGGAGGACTCGAACCTCCCCTGGGACCAGCCGCACAGTCCATGACTGCAGCGCCTCAGACCGCTCGGCTAATCCCACGCGGCTCGTCATTCTTATTAGCGGTATAAATATTCCGCCTAAAAGCCCTGTCGTCGATTGAATAACTGTCATACACATTTGCCTTCAATATCCTCTTTTAAGAATTCAACTCTGATTCCAAGTTGTCGTCGTCGCCGATACGGAAGGCACGTGAAGACAGTGTGTTGAGTACTGCTTACTTCTGGGCTGGGTGGTGGTGGTGGTGACGCGGCCTGATAACCCAGAAGATTTTAACTTCAGTGACAACAGCCACGAAAGTCTGCAGACTTACATAGAATGGCATTATTCGCGATCCCCATCGAAACCAAAAAAAACAAAAACAAATCTTAAGTACCAAAAATATTATGGCTACGGCGTTTTGGCATCGTAAGAGTGTCTTGTTCAATGACTACGTACCCCGATGACCATAAATACAGCGGCTTACTGTGAGACGCTTCAGCGACGTCGGCGCTCTATTAAAAACAAGCAGAGTGGAATGTCAACCAGTAAAGTCGTCCTTCTTCACGACAAGGCGCGTCCGCGTGTAGCGAGATTAACACAGGACTTGTTTCAGCGAGAAATGTTTCAACATCCACCATATAACCCAAACTGGTTATCAGTTATTCAGGAAATTGAAAGATTTTTTGGAGTGGACGACGCTACAGATGTGATGATGAACTTGAAGAAGCCGATCAGTGGTTCAATAACTTGGCGGCAACTGTGTAGAAGGCATAGGAAAGCTAATAAAACGGTACGACAAGTTCAAACGGCTCTCGACACTATGGCACTTAACTTCTAAGGTCATCCCCTTGAACTTAGAACTACTTAAACCTAACCAAGAAGTGATGATGAACTTGAAGTGAAGATGAACTTGAAGAAGCCGATTATCAGTGGTTCAATAACTTGGCGGCAACTGTCTAGAAGTCATAGAAAAGCTAATACAACGGTACGACAAGTTCAAACGGCTCTGAACACTATGGGACTTAACTTCTAAGGTCATCAGTCCCCTTGAACTTAGAACTACTTAAACCTAACCAACCCAAGGACATCACGCACATCCATGCCCGAGGCAGGATTCGAACCTGGGACCTAGCGGTCGCGCGGTTCGAGACTGTAGCGCCTCGAACCGCTCGGCTACCCCGGCCGGCGGTATGACAAGTACCTAAATTTGAACGACGACGACGTAGAACATTAAATTGGGTTTCGAGTAGTAAACAAAATACTGTATCATTTAATTGCATCGTATAACAAATTCTGTAGACAAAACGCTCTCTACTCTCAGAACAGCCCTCGTAGAGAGAACAAAGGGGCACTGTATTCATGAGCGAATGTAGATACTCATTTACACATTGAAACGTCCCCTTTGAAAAATTATACATGACTGTGCTTAAACTGACACACAATATTTTTTTAGCGCAACGCAATCTGATCCCTACAAAAGAATGGCCCTGACTAACATTAACCTATACCTTTCACAAATCACTTACCTCACCAAAAATCTTCATTACTCGAACTACTGCAATACAGCGAGCGCCACTACTGCCAGCTAAATAACAGATTCGAACTACGGAAGGCACTAACTACTAGTAGGCATAGTTAGCAAATGAAAGATTTTAATAGAGAACAAACAATGTATTTACCTTAATAGTCATAATATATATAGCAGTTCAGACATCCATTCTGTACTCAAAAATCCGCCATCTCATTTCCCACATCCACCACTGCTGGCGGCTCACCTCCAACTGCGCAACGCTACGCGCTGTTCACATCCAGCTGCCCAACACTACAATGGCAGACAACAATGCAAACTAGCCACAGACTGCACACAGCACAGCCAGTGATTTTCATACAGAGCGCTACGTAACGTTGCCAATAAGAAAACATAAACAGCCTACTTACAACATTAACGTTTTAATCATCTGTGCACTAAAAAGAATGTGAGGTGACATCTGAGGTGTCAATGGATTTGATCATCGTACAGACTAGAGCGGTACGTTCAGTGGTTGCGTAACTTGTGTGTCAGGAGCAGTGCTGCCAACCGCTAGCCTTCATACGTGTGCTAATCTGCCGATAGCCACGCTGCGCCGTCTGCTATTGGCCGCGGGAGTATCGGGGCGAGGCTTCCGGGGGAACGAGGGGAGGCGACTCCTGCAAGATACTCGTATGAAATTATCGACAGGGCATTTGCCGAAGCACCGGGAGGGACATCACCGTCCCGCGAGGTATCGATTCCGCTGTCGATTGCGGGTGCCAGATCTTCCACCACGACCTTAGCGGACTTTCTCTCTCCCCCCCGCCCCCCCATTCGCCTCTTACACCCCTCCCCTCCGAGTCCAGTCCGTTCACCCCTTTTTCATGTCAAGCATGCTCTGAAAAAGAAAAAAAACTAGGTCTTTTTTCTGATGCTGACGATCCCCTTGTCATATGACCCTTATTTTTACTGCCGCCCTCCTCCTCTTTATCTAGCTGCCTGCCCGCGACAGGAAATGAATCACGGCCGCTGCAGACCAGCTATGCATTAGGAAGGCCTGGTGTCAGTGAGGGAATGGGAAGGCGAAAAGCTCTGGGCGGTCCAGTCCCTGCTGAATGTTGGGGCCTACTTGTCAGGAACGTCGGTGAGTATCATATACCAAACTTGCAGCAGCTGACTTTTAACAGAAGCAAGATTAACATGTAAACAACTGAATTGATGGACGTCTTGTTCAAGCACCGCTGACAGCTGCCGATATAGTGACTTCCAGTTCCGATCAAACATTCATCATCTGGTGCAATGCATTTCACTATCTACCTATCTCGGTACATTATATTCTGAATATGTTCGTGAAAATGTTCTACAACAGAAACGATCTGACACATAACTTAGGTGCATCCACTCATGTTTTACTGAATGTTATGACAACAGCTGATATGTATGTAAGAAAATGACAAGAACATCGTCAGTTGTAATTTCATCTCCAGGTTATTGGCTACCAGTTTCAGTGTTACAATACCGCATCATCAGGCTTTTAAACAACAAAATTACCGGCCATAATACTATCAAGAATTACGAAAAACGAAGGTACAGCGTGTAGATACGTGGAAACATATTGTCATTAATGATCCTACCTGAGCAAGGCTGAAAATATGGTCACCACGTATGGATATTGCACACTCTATGTTTTTTATGTAAACATACGATAAGAATAAGAATTCTCAAACAATGAGTTATCAAATGTGGATTAAGGCGGTAACGAAGTATATGGTCATAGTTTATCAACTTACCATGTATAATAGAAATCTCAGCTTTCTGCTTGTAAACCAACACACAGAACTGCGTAATATCAACATAAAATCGGTTTATGACTACAAGCATTATATGCAAGCAGTACACTCGTGACGTACAGTAAAATAGAAACAATGTCAGAAACTGAAACAGTGGAAGCCTTGTCAGGATTACATATGTGTTTTAGCAGACCAAAATACTTTGGCCAACAATATCACAAAGTAGGTGACAAGAAAACTGTTTAACAGAAGTCAGTGGAAGATACTGTAGTTAAAAAAATAAAAAAAAACATTTATTTATAAAGACGAGCTGGCATTCAAGAGAATGTACTACTTGCAGCTAATTAGAATACAACTGAATACATAGGGGTTGAACAGTAAAAGAACTTGTCAATGCTCATAAATGTCCTGTAACCACCTAACAAAGTGGCTGACAAAAAGAATTACAGTGATAACAGAAACAAAACACATGTCATCAAAGCACACTATGCTACGTAACCAGCCTTCACACCTAGATTAAGCACCAACTTACATAGTTATGAATTACCTTAAACAGCACTGTCGTGGTACATGTGAAAGTCATTAGTAACAAGAAATAAGTGCCACAACCAAATGTGCAAGCCACCGAATGTGTAATCGGGATTAAGTGCCTTGTATATCTCCTGTCACAGATTTATAACAAAAACTTAGTATAAGTCAGTAAAACAGTAACACAATGACCTCTATGTAAGTCAGCTATGAGGTGTGTGTATGGTTAAAAGATAGTCAGTCTGACAACAAATTATGACTTTTTATACGCGAAAACATTAACCCCGAGTTACGCAAAACTACAAACATCAACTTGGATCTAATATGTCTAATCAAAGATGATGTCGAAGCATTATAATATGTACATGATCGTAAAATGTAAAAAGAGTTGATATTATTGGACTAGAGGCAAAAGAGACCTGTGTAACATAACCAGTCACATACATCCTCTTAATAACTGTCCAATATTTATATTCCAGCCTCTAATCGCCTAGAAGTGATGAGTAATATACACAACAAGAAACGACAAAATATCGTTGTGAGCTATGATAAAACAAAACTAAGTAAGTGGTATGCTACTGAGTAGGCTGGTACCACACTATGTAACTAAACAACTGACAGCATACTTAAATTCTTATCTATAGTACTGTGACTTCTATTGTATTAGCTCATACTAGACAAATATCAATCACCAAACAAATCGTACCACATTAGAGGGAGTAAAACATTTTTCTGAGGTGTGTGCAGACTTGCATACGTAACACATACCTAAATGAAACCTAACCACCGAAAGAAAAAAGGTATAATAAAATTTGATCAAGTCTATCTTGTGCAAATTACACTTTTTAGCACGAGCAGTCATATGTGCATTCTTAAACTAATTTTGAGGTCATCTGGATGATTTCCTGGATAATCATGGACAATGGACGACTTAAAACGAAGGTGCCATACATGAAATCGACATGTGCCGTCTCTTTAGTACATGTGAGATAAATATAAATCGTAAGCCAATATCAACCATTGCATGTTGCAAGGAAATACCAAAACTTCAGACTGTAGTACATAAACGGTAGAGATGTGGGCGTGTGTTGCAATTAATGCTACGAACAAAACAGTTGGATATAAAACTATTTCGACGATAAAAGACATATAGTGTGGAGTGCTGTATCGTATTTGATAAAGGCAGTGCGAAACCTGTCTATATAGTATCGTAACACCACGTGTTTCTGGTGTCTTGTGTAGAAAATCTAGTTTGCACAATTACAATCAGGACCTACAGTACTGTATGAACAAAGACATCGTACACAAATAAACAATCTCTGTAGTGTCCATTAAAGATCGTATGACCGGAAATAATTAGTATAAGTCAGGGAACCACTATGTCACATAAGA
Source organism: Schistocerca cancellata (assembly GCF_023864275.1). Classification (NCBI taxonomy): domain Eukaryota; kingdom Metazoa; phylum Arthropoda; class Insecta; order Orthoptera; family Acrididae; genus Schistocerca; species Schistocerca cancellata. The sequence continues at coordinate 120,124,723 of NC_064637.1, read as the reverse complement.
ATCATATGTATATATGATATTGTAAGTACTGGAAACCATTCTACAGGATCCTGTTAAAGATAACTCCAGATCATCCTTTCGGACAGAATCCAGCTACTAAATATTACAGTAACTAGTCACAACGAGACAAAAAGTCTGCCCTATGTAAAAAGGCAACAATATAGCTAATGAAGCCTATGCATATGACGAACTCAAAACCACTCAACTCCATACCAGAAAGTGGCTGGATTTCCTCAGTGACAATCTATGTGTACCATATGTGAAAACAATCAGACCTCGCCTCTAGTGATGACGTGCAGGTGTGCAATCAAATAATAGTAAGAAATTTGTCAAACACACACGTTACCAGCTCTTGCTCACATGGCATTTGGGCACAACACTTTGAACACCACTGATGTTTGGCAGATTGGGGTGAAGAAGGTAAACATTACAGCCAGTGGTGTATGTGCTATTAACATAATCAACTCATTACTGAAATTTAGCATTCGTTACACTTTTAACCTACAAACGCTGTTATTATGTACCATAAACCTGTGCAGACTACGACACACATAACTAGTGTAGACTAAATGTGGTGACATGATCTAAACAGAACAGTTCACTTATGCACAGGCCTGACCTCGAAGTCTACATGACCTGTACACATGCACTATGATTATATAAAAAACTAATTACAAAGGGAGGAAGCCCATTATCGGAATATGGAATAATTACTGCTACTCAGTTTATTACAAAATGGACCCAATACGGTCGAAAATGCCTTATTCTGAAACTCCGGGTCGATTGTTGAATAACTTCTTAGGTTCGTTTCAGAGCACTGATGTGGATTTCTAGTTTCTCCATTCCCTCCATACTACATTTTATATATAGAATTTCGAGATTTCTTTCGGTACTGGTAACACTATGGTTTCCTACAGCATAGATGTTCTTTGAAGGATGAAAATGTAGTTGTGTTCCCAGCTATGTGTTCATGGTATCCTAGCTGGTCGGCCTATGTACATATGCTCACATTTGCTACATGTTATTTTATATATACCTCATTTCTGAAACCTATCATACTGCCCAATAGAGTATATAAGTAACTTAAGCCTAGTTGTTCTTCCTCTGAAGGCCTACACCTAGGTTTACATTTCGGAATTCTTGGACAATCTTTGCAGAAGTAGCGCCCTGGTAAAACAAACTGGAAAATATCTCCAGAATGAGATTTTCACTCTGTAGCGGAGTGTGCGCTGATATGAAACTTCCTGGCAGATTAAAACTGTGCGCCCGACCGAGACTCGAACTCGGGACCTTTGCCTTTCGCGGGCAAGTGCTCTTACTGACAGAAGTAAGGCTGTGAGTACCGGGCGTGAGTCTTGCTTCGGTAGCTCAGTGGTAGAGCACTTGCCCGTGAAAGACAAAGGTCCCGAGTTCGAGTCTCGGTTGGAAAATATCTGTTTCTTTTCTGCCTTGTGCTCCAGCGTAATTTCATTTTATATATTTGACATTTTCCTTATCATTATCGTGTGTATCTATTCGACCATCTCCAGCTGAAAAGTCTTTCTCGTGCCCTTCTCTCCTGGTCTAGTGGGGTTTTAAGCATGTCACTTTATATATCTTATTAAGTGCAGATGTGAAAGGAATAATATCATTTGTAGTGACTGGTTTTCTGTTACCATCATAATATTGATTTCCTTCATTGTTAATTAAGATAATATCAAAGGATGTGTTCTACAATTTCATCTGTAAGCTGTTGAAAACATATAGTACGTCCGGCAGGTGGCTATCCTTACGTTGATATAGTAACATAGTGTCGTCAACATATTTATAATAATATGAAATGTGTCTTGCAACCCTGATGTTATCTAAAGAAAATCAGTTCTAGATGATTTGAAAAAATAATAATCAGGTTGCGAGACAGGCAGTGCCCCATGGTTAACTCATCATGTTCGTTATGTATTTGCGAATAAAAAGAAAAATAATTGTAAGACAATATTAACCTAAGTAGCCTTACAAAATCATCTGTTTCACCTAGTGTCATAACTGATATTTTATGAAATCCTTCCTTACCTGTTTCACTGTTTCATCTACTGGAACATTGGTATTTATGTTTCTTATATGTAAAGATACCCACTTAATGCCTGCTGGACTATGAATGTCTTTGATTTTTTTTTATCAGTTCATATTTGTTCAACTAGGAATACTGCTATTCAGATGAATATTTTTCACCCAAAATTTCATCCAGTTTGGCATTTAATCTGTATACTGGGCTCATTATATAATTAAAGTTAGTCTCACCAGTTAAGCTCCCTAATGGAACTTCGGACGTGCACGTCATTTAGGGACATGTGGGTTCGTTATGTTAATTGTTCTACAGTTTTTCTCAGCTAAAAGGGAAACAGTTGTTTTGAAAGTATCCTTAATCTGTTTTACAAACATCTTAGTTGGATCATTATGTAGTTTGGCGATGCCATTACTATAAAATAACGAAGTTTTAATATACCATACAACGAGAGTATTCTCCTTAACTGCTTTCAGCCCCATATTTTTAATTCTTTTGCATTTTGTGATCATATGCCCATGACAGTGATTTGACACCATCTTTGATTGGGTGTGTCAGAGGCAGGTTTGTGTTTGTAGTTTTGAGTAATTTGGGATCCATATTTTCCTCCATACGATGTCGAAATTTGTTTGTATGGGAATGTGTCGTCATTGGGAGATGGTAAGAAAGTACAGGATGGTGTGGACAGAATTTCTATTTGGTGTGAGGAATGGCAGCTTACTCTAAATGTGGAGAAATGCAAGTTAACGCAGTTGTGCGGGAAAAACAGTCCTGCGATGTTCGCAGGCAATTTGTGGTGTGTTGCTTTGCGAAGTCAAATCCACTAAATATCTAGACATAACCACTGCAGAGCGATGTGAAATGGAGCGAGGACATGAGGTGGGTTGTAGGGATGTCGAATGGTCGACTTCCGTTTTTCGGAATAGTATTAGGAAAGTATAGGTCATTTACGTCGGAGACCACACGGGGAACTCTACTGTGACCCATTTGAGCCGTGGTGCTGTCATCATACCTTTTCTTTTCCCTTCATTTGCTGTCGCCCCACTAGCTGGCATGGATTACCCCGGCTTCCTATGTTATCACTGGCTTGGAGTCTGTGATTCTCGCTATATGGATCTCAAAAAAAATTTTCACCCAATGTAACTGGTGTGTTTGAGTTTGATCCATGTAATGGTTAGTGCTTGTCCTGCACATAGGTGGCTGCTGGCCATTAGAGGTGCTAAGTGAAGTTTTGCCTTACTGTTATTTATTTATGCCACAAACCATCTAGTACCTTAAATCTGGTGGCTTTCAATCAGTGTCATACTATTTGTCATTACCCCAGTGTTTAGTGAAATTGGATATTTAGTGCTGTTAAATTGTTCATGAACTCTGTGATTCATCTGTTTTTTTATGTGGTTGTTTTAACTCCTTGGGATATTTACTTAGACTTATTATCTAATCTTTTAATTATTTTAAGGAAATTTTTCAGGCTAATCTATGATGGTCAAATTGTGTTTCAGATTGTTCTGAAATCGAAGCGCCGTAGAAGAGCGTTTGCAATTCAGTATCACCTCCAAGAGGTAAGCTCCTCATTCTCACAGAAATTTCAGTCTGGTGCAAAAGTCTCTGGCTGTGTAGTTTGGGTGACTTGTTGACTATTTTTCTATTTCAAATAAGTTCCTGAGATCAATGATTTCAACCTGTTAAATTTTTCCGTGGAGACGTTTATTATGCCATCATTTTATCGTTTTATGTTATTAAGTGGTGTTTTCTATGTGGAATTTTGGGTAATATTATTGTTTGATTGTTAAGGTAGATAATTTTATACCATTAAGTGATTTACATTTTCTTAACTTGTATATTTTAGCTCATGTTCCACCTGAGTGGTGTTTTTTAACAACTCTTAGTTTTACTATTTACAGGTCCGCTATTTGGTGTGGCACCTGGCCGCAGGGACCTGTTGCTGTTACGCACTGCCACGGTGTTTCTTGGGACTGTTTGTTGCTGCCCAGCATCACTTCAGCGGAGCTGTTCACGCTAGCAGCGTACTTCTTAAGTTCGTTTAGCCTGCGCTCCTATTTACAAGTTATTATGTTAACCATTACCGCCAAACATTTTACGTCTCTCCTGAAATGTGTAATGTTATCCAATTTATGATTAACCTTCAGGTTTTCTAAATTACATTACTTCAGCCTGTACTTATTGTGCTAATATTTGGGAACTGTGAGTTTGTTTTCTCTAGTGGTCAATGTTTGAGGTGTTTTTCTAATTATTTTGCCATCACTTCCATATTGTATTCATTCAATGCATGTAAAAGAAAATCTTGTTGGATCATAACTGTTGGAACTGAACTTTCATGGTTGGTCTGTTCTGAATGCTGAATGTTTGGACTTGTGATTTACTAATTGCAGCTGAAGATGACCTTTCAAGGCTAGTCTGAATAATATTGAAATTGATTTAAATTTCTTTTTTAAAAATGTTAAAAATCTCTTATGTCTATGGGAGAGTAATTATTTTAATTATTCCAAGGCCAAGCAAGGCTAAATGGGTTTAACTAAGAAATGTCTTACGTTATTATCTTGCAATTTTGTGTTTATTACTGATTTATTGCTTGTGAGTTGGGGCCTTTGATCAGTGGCTTAAATCAGTTGTATGTATAAAAACAAAAATGTTCTGTTACACATTCTCTGCCACGGTTAATATTATATTCCGTTGGTTAGTGTAATGTGGTCTGTAAACAAATGTGAACTCTCAAAGGAAAAATGATGCGATTAATGTTGGTCTACTCTTCCAAATGTCCTTTTCCTATTCCACGTTATTTAAGGGGATTTCACCATTCTGGAGTACTGCTCGAGTGTCTGGGATCCATACCGCATCGAATTAAAGAAAGACATTGAAGCAATTCAAAACCTTGCTGCTAGATTGTTACCATTAGGGTCAGTCAACATGTATTACGGAATTTCTCTGTGAACTCTAGGTGGAAGAAGATGTTCTTTTTGAAAAACACTACTGAGCAAGCTTTAGGGAAACAGTATTTGCGACAGACTGCAGAACGATCCTACTGCCATCAACATACACTTTCTGCAAGAGCCGCGAGGACAGGATAAAAGAATCAGAACTTGTAGAAAGACATTTAGACAGTCATTTTTCTCTCGCTCCGTTTGCTAGTTCAGCATCAAATGGCATAACAGTAGTACAAGGTACTCACTGCCATTCACTGTTTGATGCTTGCAGAGTATGTATATTTCAATTTAGTTCAACATACGCACATGAAGTTGCTTATGTCAGTCTGTGAGCTAACGTCCTTGCTGGGAGGTCGAGTAATAAAGTCAGCCCGTGAGCAAAAATCAGTTGTCCAGCTGTTAATATGCGAAGTGCAGATCACATGGGAGATGGGTCCTGTATTGCTGGTTCGTGTGGCTTAAAACGGAACACCGGACCACCTGTGGGGCGGCGGTTAACTCGCGACAATTAATATAATTGCTGTATAAATGTTTGCAATTCAAAATGTTTGAATGTTGAATCCGTTTCAGGCTTTTAGAATGTTGTTAATGCTGTCTTTCACCGTTCTCAACACTGGCTCTCTATTTACTTTTTTAGCTCCCAGAAAGTGATTTAACCAAACGTGAAGCCAGTATTTAGAGATCCTAGTGCCCACTTCATCTGAGAATACCATTATAGCTGCAGCTTATAGCTCTGAGGAATTAGGAGATTGTCTGGGATTTCTAATCAAAAACGATTTTCCAAAATAGTTGAGTATATTCTGAAATTCACTGATAAAAAACACAAGTATCCCTACAACCTAACTAACAGAGCAGTTCAGAGTCTAATGCGCTGATGCAACTATAAATGTCCGAATTAAATGTTAAAAGAATGCTCGCCAAAATTTGATGAGCATATTTCATCAAACGCCACGCTAAATAATTGGTAGAATGTCTGTCCCGCGACGGCACGTGAAAATACGACAATACGCAAACTGAAGCTAGATAATGAAAATCATCCCAGAATTAACCCTTCACTTGAAAAAACTTCATAGTTCCGCGTATCTCTAGTAACTTAATACGGCACCCGAGGCTGTTTGTAGCAGTGATACCGAGGCGACGCGACTCCCGACACAGCTGACGTGCTATTCAGCGTCTGGAGAGAACTGGGGCCTTCCTTCCTCGCGCAGCGCTCTTATATATATAGCCACGGTGCGGACGGCTAAGGGAACGCCTGATCAAATCGGCTCTCCCGACTAGCCGCTGGGCTAGTAACGCACCACTTCAAGTTACATAATAATTTATAGCTTCTTTTGCTGATGGTCGATGAAGCTCTTAATTTAAACGTGCATTCAGCACGCAGGTAAGTATTGATAATAAAATTTTGACGTGGCTAAGTTAAATATTTTGGGCGAGAGAATTAATTAAATTACACTGCACGCAGTAGATAAGCTCTGAACTGGCCCTTTTGAGATCCGCTATCGCTATAATTTTATAGGTATTCAAAAGAAACTTTTCACATCTTCACAGTCATAGCGGACCTCCAACTTATTTAAATCTAAACATCCTAGCCTTATTTATTAGCCTACTTAATCTATCTTGCTTCCTTCAGTTTTGAGACGAAAACCAGAAAACCATGAATTTCCACTAAAGTCTTAATTTGTGAAATCCAAAGTACTGTTTTTATTAAATCATTATGAAAGATGAATCTAAATATAAATTTTGAAGTCTCTAGCTCTTTTCTGTTGCGCCAATGATTTTTTCAGAAAAACGTCCAAATTTCGAAAATGGCTGAAGTTATCGAACTGATATTTAACACACATTAATTTAGTATTATTCCTGACATGCTAGAAAAGTTTTAGGTCATTTGCTTGAATTTTAAGGTATTGCGCAACATTTATGACGTCAGAGCTAGTTACAGCAGACTGGCTGGTACACAATGGAAACTGATGTGAATTTACTACAGCGTGAGTAGGCTGCTTCCCTACATCACCCTCTACTTAAATTTTTTTTGTTTATGAATGTTAATGAATGAAAAAAAATTTAATTACAAAAAGGGAAGCAAGAGTAGAGTTTAACTCCCTATAAAAAATCAAAATTGAAATATAAACATGTAGAAACATTAAAGAAAACTGATTGCCTACATTAATTATTTAAATTGTGGGCATGTTCACTGCCTTTTAAACAATGTCATTACTCAAAATTTTAAGCAAAGTCAATGAAATATTTTGGCATACATATTGCCTTAGACAAACAAACACATACGAATTGAAAAATTATGAATATCTTAGATCCATTAAATACATTAAATACATTTTTACATACACAAATTCAAAGAAAATAACATGATACTAAACAGATGATTATCTCTTAGCAGTCTTTTCTAAACCTGAAAGAAAAGTTCACAAATAATTTTTACACACGTGGTTGTAGCCGCTTTGGCTGACGTCCTACACTTCCATTCACAAGGGTAGAGGAGGGGAAGTTGCTATGGTGTGCGTCCTTCACGTTCTCTCTAAATTACATGGGGGAAAGGGGAGGGGTCACTGTGAGTTGTGTCCAAGTCACTCCACGCTTTCACGCAGCTACCAGGCTGCCATTATCTGGTTTGTCCTGTAGAACAAACAAAAAGAGTGCCTCAGACTCTGTTCACTTAATATCTATGGGTGGGTCACAATGAAATGGGGATTTATACATTTTATCCTTCAATATTTGCTGGAGCAAAGTTAACAGAACTTTTTTAATTTTACTCTCGTGGTTACTTAATTGTCATAAAATCGGTAAACAAATGGCTCAAAACGCCGTTAGTCACGTACTAGAGAAAATCTATGCTCAAGGCATACAATCATGAATCCTATTTAATTTCAATTTATTATTTCTGGGCCGGAACACTGAACCAATGCTCGGTACATTCCTGATACATTTGTATTTTAAGCACTTAACTGACTCATCTTTGATTACCTTATTCTTAGAGATAGTATGAGTATATTTGATTAGTGGTTGTTTTCTCAGCTTCTTTGTACATGTGAGTAACTTTTGGTAATAGTACCGTTCTGAGTGTTCAAAACACACTACGTTTAGTTGACTACAAAATCCACTTATTGGTCCTCTGCTGTTGTGTTAGTTCCACATCTGCAATTAGGTACTTACTTACTTTGAAGTGTATTTATGCTGAGCTAAAATTAATGTTTCACGTCTGCCATTATGTTACTTATTTATTTTGCTAGTGTATGTACTTATTTAACACTCACTCTATTAATATTTAAAGCATAGGATAGCACATTTATTTCATATTCATAGTGTATTGCAGCTGATTAGTTTGCTCACGTGGCAATCCATTTCCACTCGATCGGATGCTGAAACCTCAGGTAGTCTCTCTCAGACCTACCACTAAAGTGCATCATGTAATTATGGACGAGCGTAATGCTAAATTCCTTAAACCTATAGGACACCATGAGCTGCTCTGTCTCATCTAACATAAGGGTACCTATGGTCGCATTCACGCCTCCAACTCATAACCTCAATACGTGTAGGTGTATCCTGTCACACACTACACTAAAATAATGACCAGCTCCAACCTTATAAATACTTCAGGGACGTGTCCTTCACGTCTCAACCACAAACACTGCTCAATTGTATTAGACTGCCTTTCCTTGCTACACCAGGTGAGTTTAATCTTATAACTTATCTGCATATTTTTCCTAACACTAAGCAATCTCTTTTACTATTTCTTGGTTAGCTCTAATGCATACACTAGGTTTTACTACCACTTCAGATCCTGCTTGTACATGAATTCATATATCTTTTTAAATTACTGTTGGTGGACCATTTCCAATAAAACAACACTTTGTACTTACTATATTACCAGGTTACTATACATGATTGTTACTCAAATACATTGTATCTTAATTACATCATACTTCTCTATTGTTTGTCACTATTAGGTTTGTCACATTAGGTATTTTTCTTCACTAATCGGTAGATAGAATAGTTACAGAACTCATGGCTTGATAGCCATGACAGAAAAATTTCATGTCTGGAAAGAAGAGGTCGAAATTTTTGTGGATAGGAAAGATGAAGAATGAGTGAGACCTGAAATGGAAAGAAGATCTCACACAGCTGGGACAGCACAGCTGCCAGACTGTGTAGAGGTTACAGAACAATCTCCTCCCTACAGCATTCATTAGTTTAATGCTGTATTGATAACCATACCGGAAAATTTAATGTATGAAAGAAGAGGTCGAAATTTTTGAGGACAGGAAAGAGGAAGAATGAGTGAGACCTGAAAGGGAAAGAAGATCTCACACAGCTGGGACTGCACAGCTGCCACACTGTGTAGAGGTTACAGAACAACCTCCTCCCTACAGCATTCATTGGCTGAATGCTGACTTGATAGTCATAACGGAAAATTTTAGTATTAGGAAAGAAAAGGTCGAAATTTTTGAGGACAGGAAAGAGGAAGAATGAGTGAGACCTGAAAGGGAAAGAAGATCTCACACAGCTGGGACTGCACAGCTGCCACACTGTGTAGAGGTTACAGAACAACCTCCTCACTACAGCATTCATTCACTACCTATGAATTTCTTTAGGTCGATCACGTTCCTGAGACCTAATAGCTTCTTACTTTTAGGGTGCTCTAGCCTATATGCATTGGCATGTGGTTTTCCTATGATCCTGAAAGGTCCTTGGTATACGAACATGAATTTCTTTGTTTCTGCATTTACTTTCTTTGATTTTTCTTTGGTTTTAACAAGCACTAATTGACCTATTTCAAAGCTAGTAGGTACAGCTTTTGCGTCATGACGCTTCTTCCTTTCCAACGCTCTTTTTCTCATATTAGCCCTAGCCTTTAGTTTCTTCTCGTCTGTGGATATTTGCGTTAGAATAGGGAATTCTACCATATTTGCAATCACATTGTGCGGTTCTTGGCCAAACATCAATTCGCAAGGTGCAAAACCAGTTGCATCATGTCTTAAGTTGTTAATTACATTCTCAAAATACTTAATGTGCTCTGACAGCAAATTCTCCGGAACGCCAACGTTTACGAAGAAATCTTTTTCCAACTTTTCAACCAATGTTTTTGCATTTGCTCTTTTAATTGGGTATAGTTTAACATATTTACTGAATCCATCCACAACAACAAAAACATGGGTACAACCACCTCTCGAAACAGGAAGAGGGCCAAACAAATCACAAGCCAGTAATTTTAGGGTTTCAGTTGGCTCTACTGAATGCATATCCCCTTGTATTCTGGTGTTAGCAGAACGGACTTTCTGGCACACTACACAAGATGCTAGACGCTTGGCCACACGGCGGTACATGTTGTCAAACACAACCTTCTCTTTTAATTTTGCAATGCACTTCTTTGCACCGTAGTGCCCATACCTCAGGTGTACATAGTCGAGTAGTAAGTCTACATGTTGTGAGGGAAAGCACAGCTTCCACTCAGAAACACCTATCTTTTTCCTCCTAAACAGAATACCTTTATGCAAACAATAGTATTGCGAAACCTTAGGATAGTTCACATTTCCTAAATAGCTCTTCACTAATTTCAGTTGGTCATCTTCATTCTGCTCACGTCTCAAGTTCTTAATCACTCTCTTTAATGCACCTTCTTCCTTTACTTCGTGCAATGCAAACATTCGAACTTCATTTAGGTCTGTTGCTGTAATTCCCGCGTCCTCACAGAGCTCCGCACTTCTAGATAACCCATCAGCTACCAGATTGTCTTTCCCTTGAATATATCTAACCTCAAGGTCAAACTGCTGGAGATACAATGACCATCTTACCAAACGAGAATTCCTCAACTTACAGGTCTTTAAAAAGGTCAACGCCTTATGGTCACTGTAAACAATTATCTTGTGACCTAATAAATACTGCTCAAACTTCTGTACCCCAAATACAATTGCTAATGCTTCCAGTTCTGAGATGCCATAATTTCTCTCTGCTGCCTGTAAAGATCTACTTGCGAAAGCTATAGTCTTGTGCACTTCTTGTTCGTTCTCTATTTCTATTTGGAATATCTCCACAGCTATACCATAGCCACTAGCATCAACAGACATACAAAATGATTTTTCAAAATCAGGATGATGTAAAATTGGACTATTAATTAAAGATTGTTTAAGCACCTCAAACGCCTGTTGACATTCTGCTGTCCAAACCCAAGGGGTATTCTTTTTCAGCAGGAGGTGAAGACAGGGAGCATTAAAAGCCTGATCACTTACAAAACGCCTATAGAAGCCGAACAGACCGAACATTGATCTCAACTGCTTCTTGTTTCTGGGAGCCTCAAATTTTTCAATGACTGCTAGCTTGCCTGGGTCAGGCAGAATACCTTTTCCACTTATTCTATATCCCAAGAAACCTATTTCCTCTTTAACGCACTCTGTCTTTTCAATCTTTAGTTTCATGCCACCTCTCTCAATAGCCTCTAACACTTTCTCTAATAAAGCTATGTGTTCTTCCCATGTAGGAGTTGCTATTAACAGATCATCTACGTAGACTGTTATTTTATTACTTAAAGCTGGTCCTAAAACATGGCACATCACACGTACGAAGGCACAAACAGAGATATTAAGTCCGAAAGGTACCACACGGTATTGATAACAAACTCCTTCGTGCAAGAAAGCTGTGTACTTCCTTGAACTTTCCGCCAGTGGCAAATTCCAATATCCACACGTGATGTCCATAGAAGTTAAGAATTTTACTCCCCGGAATTTTTGCAATAACTCGTCCATATTCTGCGGTCTATCACTTTCCCTAACCACTATTTCATTCAACCAACGAGCGTCCAAGACCAATCTGACACTCCCGTCTCTTTTTGGTACAACTACAAGAGGATTATTGTACTCACTGACCGCTTTTTCAATCACACCCCACTCCAGCATTCTCTGTATCTCCTTACGAACCGCCTCCTTCCTAGCTACATGTATTTGGTATGGCTTCCTGAAAAACACTTGACCGGTTTTCATCTTTAATTGACATTCATAACCTTTGACTATGCCAGGTCGATCTGAAAATACCTTATGATGCCTTTTTAGCACCTGTCTCAGTTCTACCTTCTGATTGGCTGAAATCTTATCGATTTCCTGCAATTTAGCTTGTCTAAAATAATTGCTTCTTCTTCTTCTTCTGTGTTCAGCTTACTGTTACTAAGATTAACACCTTCGTCCCAATACCTCCTATTTTTCAGAACTCGTATAGGCAGCTCCCAAGTTTCATGATCAGTTACTACATGTTTATCACTAAAAGGTACTATAATTACTCCGGTTATTGGCAAGACCATTTTTAACTGGCTTCTTTCAAAGTCAACAACACTCTGATATTTTGACAAGAAATCTATGCCAATTAAAACCTCAATACTGAGATTGTTTACAATTAAACATGGATGATCAATTAAATTACCATTAATGTTAAAGGGTAGTAAAGCTTCTTGCTTTACCGTTTTTGAAACCTTGCCAGTGGCACCAATTATTCTTAGTCCTGATACCTTCATTACTGTAAGCTTGTCTTTACCAGGTAATGCATCAAAGAAGGACTGAGATATTGCACTCACCTCACTTCCACTGTCTAAGAGACAACGTACATTGATACCCAACATATTCACTATTATTATAGGGTGGCTTATTCTAGGTTGTACAGGTGGTTCCTCAAATTCATCTAGTAGTTCCTTTTGGATTTGTCTCCAACTAAAGTGATCGACATCTGTCTTCATTACATTTAGGTCACAGTGTGTAGGGGTTTCCTGAATTACATTTTCAGCTGCCTTTTCCAGTCGGTCTATTAATTTTAAATCGAAACACCGCACGACTTCATTACATTTAGTTTGCTGAACATAACCCAAATTACTGTAGTCTGAGCGATTCTGCGTCTCCAGACCGGGCATAACACTAGTTACAGCTAAACCACTTTTACCATTATCGTCGGTTTCCTTCTCAAGTGACAACTGGTCACAGCTACTGGGTTCATCGACCCCCAACAGCCTACCCTCTACATTCTCACTTATCTCCTGTCCTAAATCTATTAGTACATTATCAACATCCTGCACAGGCACTTTAGATAAGAGCACATCATCTTCATCGTAAATATAAGCATGAATTTCTTCTGCTTCTTCACCTGTCAATTCAGTATTTTGTAGCTCCTCCCTATCGTTACACTGCTGCGCCTTCTCTTTCTCTTCCCACTTAGAAAGCGTTTCTAACACGGTATCTATCAAATACTGTGAGTGATCTAATATTTCTGTTGTATCCTTAGATGCTACCGACTCTTCATCCACATGTTCAGTCTGAGTATTCTGATCTGTCTTACCAATTCCCTTAACTACTGGCTTAGGAAAAGTAACCGCCTGGTGAGCGCCAGTGTCCTCATAGACGGGAACTAGTTTTCCTGCCTCGGCCTACTGCTGTTTCCTTTAGTTTCATTATACTTGACTGGCACAGCATTACTTTCCGTACTGTTGTTTACATGCATATTTCTGTTTGGAACAAAATTATTATCCCTTGGACGCCATTGTTGGTTCTGGTAATTATTTCCCCAATTCCTACCTCTCTTAGGATGGCGAATACCTACTGTTCTGATGTTTACATTGCCATTTTGCTCGTTCCTAAAATTACTATTATTGTTATTGGCATTTCTGTTATTACGTGCTTGCCCCTCATTGGCAGCAACACGTTCTACACGTTCCAGATACTCAATGAAACGATCCAGATTGTCTCTAGGGGCAGATATAATTCTAGTTTGCCAATACCATGGCAGTTTGGCTTCAAGACCTAGTATAATCATTTCAGGTTTCAGCTTTCCGTCCAAATGTGACAAACGTGAAATCCATGACCTAGCAAACTCTTTAATTGATTCCTTGCCTGCATTGAAGCGTTTTCCACTCCAAAATTCTCTCAACACTTCATTTTGCTTATTGCTAGACCAATACTCATTAATGAAAGCTGTTTTAAACTCCGCTAATGTTTTAAACTTTAACATAACATCAGCTGACCAACGCATGGCGTCACCTGCTAAATGGCTTCTAATAAATGAGATTTTCTCTCGTTCAGACCAAGTTGGTGGAATCACATCTTCAAAATCATTCCAGAAATCTAGCGGGTGGATATTTTTATCTGGATCGAACCGCAAGAACTGCCGACACCCGATAAAAGCGGCGTTTCCAGCTACAACTTGTTGTATATTACCATTACCAGAAGTTACTGAAGCTACTTTACTCTCAATGTTAGCAATGTTAGTACTGATATTTTCTACTCTCAATTCAACATTATCTACTCTTTGTACTATATGAGTAGTATCAGTTTTAATTGCATCTACGTCTGCTTGACATATGTTTACTTTAATATTAACATCTTTAAATATATCTGAGCACAGTTCAGATTCCACCTCGATCTTTTCTGTTAACTTGTGCTCCAGCTTCGCATCTTCCATTTGGAAGTCTTTGCGAACCTCAGCAACTTCGGATTTAACTGTTTTATACATTTCAGAAAACTGTTGAGCAACCTTTTTCTTAATATCCTCATGGTTGTAATCAATTTTATAATTCAAACTGTCTAGATCCTCTTTCAACTTATTGCAACCAGCCTTGAAGGTATCGTCTATTACCTCCAATCGTTTATTAAAATTTATTTGGCTGGCCACAATTTCATTCTTTAATTCAGCATTCATTCTAGCTGACATTTTTGCATGACTGCTTTTAACCTCAGTTATTTCAGACTTTAATTCAGCATTACCACTTTTGACCTGTTCACTTATTTCAGACTTTAATTCAGCTGTCATTCTAGCATTACTGGCAGCTATTGCTTGTAATATAACATTTAAATCAATAGCCCCAGTATCCTTGGGTTGCTCACTAGCTGGCTTTTTATCACACTCTGGTGACGAAAAACTAGCTCCAACACCAGAATCATTAAAACTAAATGAAACTTCTGATTGATTAGTCATATTTAACTTCTCCTTCTTAAACTCTACCATCTCTGAAGACTGTTTCATTTTTAATTCATCAGAGAAACTATCATCCAATAAATTTACAATTTCTACTTTCTGCTTTACTACAGGGGTCTCTACTATTGAATCATTGCCCCTTCGCACACTACTGTCAGGAGACAATACTTCATATTTCACTTTAACATTACTACTTTCATGCATGTTTATACTTGAAACTTTGTCTGAATTTACAGTTCCTTCAACAGACATAGCTTCTAATTTAAGTTTAAACTCAGTTTCTTTTGGCGGTTACATCGCCGACAGTCTTTTAGTGCAGGTTAGTAAAATTTTTAACAGCTTTTCACTTAACTTAGTTCCTTCTGCACGACGTTGTCGGCGCGGCGTACCAGGATTCCTGATGCGACGTGGTACGTTGAACTGCAGACGGCACTCCGACGGCTGTTGTGTGTTTGCGTGGCCCGTAACTGCAGGCGCGGCTCCGGCTGCTGCGGCGGACGACTGCGGTACGGCGAAACTGGCTTCTCGCGATGCCGGCAGCACCGCTAGACTCAGTGCCAGATCCGTCAATCCAGATGCGTTGTTAATCCAACTGCGTTGTCCACATGCTCACATAACACTTTCACTGTTCTATTACTCAGCTGCGTGTCGCATTCCACTCGCGAATCCGAATAGTTAAAAATCACTTTCACTTAGTTGGTTTCCCGGCCGATGCACCATATGTGGGGCGGCGAGTAACTCGGTGATATTTAAATTTGCTGCTGTATAAAAGCTTGCAATACAAATGTTTGAATCAGAATCCGTTTCAGGCTTTTAGAATGTTGTTAATGCTGTCTTTCACCGTTCTCAACACTGGCTCTCTATTTACTTTTTTAGCTCCCAGAAAGTGATTTAACCAAACGTGAAGCCAGTATTTAGAGATCCTAGTGCCCAATTCATCTGAGAATACCATTATAGCTGCAGCTTATAGCTCTGAGGAATTAGGAGATTGTCCGGGATTTCTAATCAAAAACGATTTTCCAAAATAGTTGAGTATATTCTGAAATTCACTGATAAAAAACACAAGTATTCCTACAACCTAACTAACAGAGCAGTTCAGAGTCTAATGCGCTGATGCAACTATAAATGTCCGAATTAAATGTTAAAAGAATGCTCGCCAAAATTTGATGAGAGTATTTCATCAAACGCCACGCTAAATAATTGGTAGAATGTCTGTCCCGCAACGGCACGTGAAAATACGACAATACGCAAACTGAAGCTAGATAATGAAAATCATCCCAGAATTAACCCTTCACTTGAAATGACTTCATAGTTCCGCGTATCTCTAGTAACTTAATATCGCACCCGAGGCTGTTTGTAGCAGTGATACCGAGGCGACGCGACTCCCGACACAGCTGACGTGCTATTCAGCATCTGGAGAGAACTGGGGCCTTCCTTCCTCGCGCAGCGCTCTTATATATATATAGCCACGGTGCGGACGGCTAAGGGAACGCCTGATCAAATCGGCTCTCCCGACTAGCCGCTGGGCTAGTAACGCACCACTTCAAGTTACATAATAATTTATAGCTTCTTTTGCTGATGGCCGATGAAGCTCTTAATTTAAACGTGCATTCAGCACGCAGGTAAGTATTGATAATAAAATTTTGACGTGGCTAAGTTAAATATTTTGGGCGAGAGAATTAATTAAATTACACTGCACGCAGTAGATAAGCTCTGAACTGGCCCTTTTGAGATCCGCTATCGCTATAATTTTATAGGTATTCAAAAGAAACTTTTCACATCTTCACAGTCATAGCGGACCTCCAACCTATTTAAATCTAAACATCCTAGCCTTATTTATTAGCCTACTTAATCTATCTTGCTTCCTTCAGTTTTGAGACGAAAACCAGAAAACCATGAATTTCCACTAAAGTCTTAATTTGTGAAATCCAAAGTACTGTTTTTATTAAATCATTATGAAAGATGAATCTAAATATAAATTTTGAAGTCTCTAGCTCTTTTCTGTTGCGCCAATGATTTTTTCAGAAAAACGTCCAAATTTCGAAAATGGCTGAAGTTATCGAACTGATATTTAACACACATTAATTTAGTATTATTCCTGACATGCTAGAAAAGTTTTAGGTCATTTGCTTGAATTTTAAGGTATTGCGCAACATTTATGACGTCAGAGCTAGTTACAGAAGACTGGCTGGCACACAATGGAAACTGATGTGAATTTACTACAGCGTGAGTAGGCTGCTTCCCTACACACCCTAGCTCGTCGTCCTGCGTAAAGTGTGAAACAGTTCTTCTGCTTGATCACATTGATTGTGGTCAAGAGTAACCAAGAAGGAACAGCACAACTCTACTTAAAGTCGACTACTCAATGAAACAGTTGGCTCTGTTCCTCCTTGAGAACCCCAACGCTATAGACATCGGCGCTCAGTTGGTGCCGTGTTCCCAGAATTCAGGAAGGCATTTGTTACCGTCCCTCACCACCGTTTAGTGAAAAAAATACGAGCTTATCGAGCATCGGACCAGATTTGCGATAGGATTCAAGACGACTGAACATGTCACTCTCAATGGAACAAAATCGACGGATGCAAAGGTAATTTCAGAATTACGCCAGGGAAGTGTGATAGCACTCTTATTGTCCACGATACACTTAACTGATGTAGTTCAAAATTTCGGAAGCTCCGGAAGGCTATTAGCAGATCGTGCGGTTGTCTAGAACAAGGTGGCAATGCCAGAAGACTTCAGTGATATGCGAAAGGACGTGTAGTTGATTGATGAATGGTGCAGTAACTGGCAGTTGACTCTGAACGCAAATAAATGTAACATATTGCGCATACATAGGAAAAGAAACGCACTACTAGGCAATTGATGCAAACTGGTGGAAACAGTATCTATAATAAGAATCTAGGACTAACCATCCGGAGCGACCTCACGTCAAATGACGACATAAGACAGTTAGAAGGAAAAGCAGATGCTAGACTGAGCTCATAGGAAGAATCTCAAGGAAATACGACCCATCCGCGAAAGGAGAGGCTTACAAGGTTGTTGTTCGACCGATTCTTGAGTATTGTTCATCAATATGGGACCCTTACTAGGTAGGACTGATAGAAGAGATACGAAAGATCCAACGAAGAGTAAAGCGTTTCGTCACGGGATAGTTATATATATACTCCCATATACGTCTCGCGAAATGACCACGCTGAGAAAATCTGATAAATTAGAGCCAATACAGAGGCTTATCGATAGTCTTTCTTCCGACGCGCCATTCACGAATGGGGCAGGTAAGGGGTTGGAGCGGAGTCAGAGAGTCGTACTACAAGTACCCTTGGTCGTACACCGGCAGGCGGCTTGCGAATTATACATTCATATGGCTTAAACAGACTTACAAGAACCCTCACATTCCGTGATGTGTCTGCTCTTTTTTAGAAGCTGGTGTATTTTTATTTATTTAACCTGATCTGATTAGAGCCATCAGGCCCTCTGTTACACCAGGTAAGTGTTTAGACGTACAGTATCTTTTACTTCATACTTAACTAAGAAATAACAGTTTTAATATGGAAAACAGTATTTTAATGATTTGTTTATAGTGACAATGTGAGTAAGTAATACTGAATATGAACTAATAAGTTTAATCCTGGCAGTTCTTGTACTACTGTGGCTACTGCCACTAATAATGATAATAGTAACAATAACGACAAGAATATCAATAATGGTAGTGGCAGATTTAAAAAAAATATAGGTATGCAAAGTAGATGTTTTGTGGTATAGCGAGTTTTTGGGGAAAGGAAATTTAAGGAGACTGCGCCAGGTAAGGAACTGGGAAATAAGGAAGAACTGGTTTGGAAGAAGGAGGTACAATGGAAACGAGGGTATACAGGGGGTATTGTAATCATTACTGTTGTGGTTGGCAGGAGAGCCAGCACCGTGTTACTAGAGGAAGCCGAAAGGCACGCGTTTTAGCTCAAGCAGGCTGGCGTGAGGTCTGGAACAGGACAAGGAAATTACAATTTAGAAAAAAATGGACGTAGCTGGGGGAATATTTTACTTTGATCCATAAATGGTGAACGTCGCTCTTGACGGTACATTATGCACAGTATCAATAGTAACTGGTAATGGCGCCTTGCTAGGTCGTAGCAATTGACGTAGCTGAAGGCTATGCTAACTATCGTCTCGGCAAATGAGAGCGTATTTTGTCAGTGAACCATCGCTAGCAAAGTCGGTTGTACAACTCGGGGCGAATGCTAGGAAGTCTCTCTAGACCTGCCGTGTGGCGGCGCTCGGTCTGCAATCACTGATAGTGGCGACAAGCGGGTCCGACGTATGATAACGGACCGCGGGCGATTTAAAGGCTACCACCTAGCAAGTGTGGTGTCTGGCGGTGACACCACAATTACTGTTGCTTTAGCAGATATGTCATTAACTGTCTTATGAAACTGGAGATGTTATTCAATTGAATGCGGGAGGTTAGTCCAGCGTCGGATTCCTGCTATTGAGAAGTACTTTGTGAAAGTAGCTGAACTATGGAGTGTGAGGGAAAGGATTCTGCTCAGACGGGAACGGATGTTTTTACCATGTTTTTCACAGAAGAGCGTTAAGGTCAAGGAGAGATATGAGGCACAGTGTTCGTTGATAAGACAGCAGAGAAAACAGAGGATATGGAAATCTCTGAGCTTGACTGCACGCAGCCAGGACTGTGGTGCATAGGATGACGAAATGTGATCAAAGAGTCGAACATCACAGATATAACGGACACAAGCACTCGTAACCAGTTCCAGGCACCGTGATCTTTCCTGAGAAAGATGGCGCAGGATAACGTCGCTCTAATCAATAGTTGGGAGTATAAGTGCTTGCACAACATTCTTTTTCAGATGAAGGAGGAACAGCTTTCTATATTTTTGTAGGACTTGAGAGATGCTGATGCCTTCTTACACATTGCAGTTACGTGCTCAGTCCAATTTTATTTTCGCTTATTATTACTGCTAGACTCTTTTCTGAAGGAGAGAAGTTGATATTTGTCCCATTTGGGGTTAAAGATGGTCAGGAATCCAGACAATTCGGGTTAATGACCCAAGAATGACCAACCAGTACTACTTGGGTTTTCAGTGGGTTGAGCTTTAACCATTGTGACAGTGCACACAGGAAGGTGGGTTTGGCGATTCTCCATTGTTGTCTTCAGGTTTACTGGTTTCGCACTTACGCAGAAGAGGAGGTCATCAGCGTATATCTGGTATTTCTAGTAGAACAAAGCTGATGACACATTGTTGATTTACTGTATAATGAAAAGAATATAGAAATGGGTTTACTAGCGAAAAGTAAACGTAACATGCCCTGACGTTAATAAACAGTGGCTTATAAGAGTCCCGGTAATGACCCATGTAATTTAATAATACACCTTGTATAACTGTAACGAACTAATTGAAAGTTAACTTAGAAGAACACATTTTGAAAGTTTTCCACCTCGGCAGTTGTTGACAGGTATCCTCTTTAATAAAGCTCCCACGATTGGCCGTTTTCAAGTGCAGTAGGTTTCAGTAAATTGTAGGACATTGACGGACATAGCAGGTCCAAGAGGAACACACTACGTTCAAGCGTCATTTGCTTGCTCTCGGATCTGCTATGTACGCCGTTTAATAATATGATAATTTTACTATATATTGATACCGTCTGCACTTGAAAATGCCGGGTAAAGTCCGAAATTGGCCATTCGTGCAAGCTACACTCCTGGAAATTGAAATAAGAACACCGTGAATTCATTGTCCCAGAAAGGGGAAACTTTATTGACACATTCCTGGGGTCAGATACATCACATGATCACACTGACAGAACCACAGGCACATAGACACAGGCAACAGAGCATGCACAATGTCGGCACTAGTACAGTGTATATCCACCTTTCGCAGCAATGCAGGCTGCTATTCTCCCATGGAGACGATCGTAGAGATGCTGGATGTAGTCCTGTGGAACGGCTTGCCATGCCATTTCCACCTGGCGCCTCAGTTGGACCAGCGTTCGTGCTGGACGTGCAGACCGCGTGAGACGACGCTTCATCCAGTCCCAAACATGCTCAATGGGGGACAGATCCGGAGATCTTGCTGGCCAGGGTAGTTGACTTACACCTTCTAGAGCACGTTGGGTGGCACGGGATCCATGCGGACGTGCATTGTCCTGTTGGAACAGCAAGTTCCCTTGCCGGTCTAGGAATGGTAGAACGATGGGTTCGATGACGGTTTGAATGTACCGTGCACTATTCAGTGTCCCCTCGACGATCACCAGTGGTGTACGGCCAGTGTAGGAGATCGCTCCCCACACCATGATGCCGGGTGTTGGCCCTGTGTGCCTCGGTCGTATGCAGTCCTGATTGTGGCGCTCACCTGCACGGCGCCAAACACGCATACGACCATCATTGGCACCAAGGCAGAAGCGACTCTCATCGCTGAAGACGACACGTCTCCATTCGTCCCTCCATTCACGCCTGTCGCGACACCACTGGAGGCGGGCTGCACGATGTTGGGGCGTGAGCGGAAGACGGCCTAACGGTGTGCGGGACCGTAGCCCAGCTTCATGGAGACGGTTGCGAATGGTCCTCGCCGATACCCCAGGAGCAACAGTGTCCCTAATTTGCTGGGAAGTGGCGGTGCGGTCCCCTACGGCACTGCGTAGGATCCTCTTGGTGTACGGCCAGTGTAGGAGATCGCTCCCCACACCATGATGCCGGCTGTTGGCCCTGTGTGCCTCGGTCGTATGCAGTCCTGATTGTCGCGCTCACCTGCACGGCGCCAAACACGCATACGACCATAGGTCTTGGCGTGCATCCGTGCGTCGCTGCGGTCCGGTCCCAGGTCGACGGGCACGTGCACCTTCCGCCGACAACATCGATGTACTGTGGAGACCTCACGCCCCACGTGTTGAGCAATTCGGCGGTACGTCCACCCGGCCTCCCGCATGCCCACTATACGCCCTCGCTCAAAGTCCGTCAACTGCACATACGGTTCACGTCCACGCTGTCGCGGCATGCTACCAGTGTTAAAGACTGCGATGGAGCTCCGTATGCCACGGCAAACTGGCTGACACTGACGGCGGCGGTGCACAAATGTTGCGCAGCTAGCGCCATTCGACGGCCAACACCGCGGTTCCTGGTGTGTCCGCTGTGCCGTGCGTGTGATCATTGCTTGTACAGCCCTCTCGCTGTGTCCGGAGCAAGTATGGTGGGTCTGACACACCGGTGTCAATGTGTTCTTTTTCCAGTTCCAGGAGTGTATCTGCTTGTCTACCTGCATCTAATGCTACAGTAGAAAGAAATTTTCAAAACTGCAGCGTACAGAGACATGGCTGATGTCGACAGTGAAGGAGGATCGACTTAATGGCTTAGCTCTGTTGAACACTCACCCTGACATTCACTGTCCTAATGACGATGTAATCAACTAATTTGCCAGGAAGAACAGGCGCACAGAATTCGTCATCTAAGAAAGAGAACCACAATTGTAACTTTTTTATATCATAAGGTGGCATTATCTTTGTGACGTCGGTGACATTTGTTATGTTATATATGAAAAATTATACATATAATTTCTATATTTTCATTTTTAATTTATCTCGCACGATTCTTTCTCTCAGGGATATTGTCTTTTCTTATCACTTTTACTTACGTGCAGAAGTAAATATGAAACGGGTTCTTGAAGGGCTTCAGTTATTCATGTACCAACTTTAGAATTTGAACGTGATGACTAAAATATAGTTGCCGTTAACTGAATTTAATGTAATTTTGTTAATTTTTATTTATTGATTGCAAAGCAAGTCTCGAGAGAATTTCGATTCATGCCGTGGAGCGGCCAAGATAAAACTTACTGAACTCATGGAATCTGTATAATTTAAAAAAAATGAGGTTTAACGTAAATTAATTATCTGTTGCAATTTAAAAAAGTTCTTACAACGAAATCTCTTGCATTTACAGTTACTGTTAACACTTTGAAAAATAAATTAATCTTCCGTGCGTAATGGCCGACCAGAGGCTGCATCGGAAGATGAGCTTCTCGCAGAGCAATAACTGAAAAAATGCTTATTAAAAATAATTGGCCACTGCGAGCATTTGAGGTGACAACTATTACAAAGAAATTAATTTTGTGATAATAATAACAATTTTATTTTAGCAATAAATACGAATAACTTACATAAAATATATGTAGCCGCTCAATGGTTGCCTTCCGTATAGCGAAACAAAACAGTGTGTGTGTCATAAAATACGTCCTTCCTCCTCGGCCGTACAATCGCGTCTCTTTCGATCCTTTTTTTATTTTCATAGACATTAAATAAAGATGCTACTCTTAAATTATCGCTGCATATCAGTTGTTTCAAGAATATTAACTGTATCATTTTTACTAATTATATTCATAAAATACTTAACTACGGTTTACAACCCATAAAAATGTCAATATTTATGTGACGTACCGTCAAATGTCTTGTATAATTAGTTTAAATAAAACTTTCTTAAATTTTGCATGTGACTTGATTATTTTTTATTACGGTAGAAGTAGCTCAAGATATCTTTAGTGCCCCTTCCTCAAGGTTTTTCTGTCTCCGCCACTTAATCTAGAATACAGATTGATGTCTGTCATGCGAAGTGCTACACAGAAGTTATCGAATGCATCCGTCATCGGAGATAAGGCTGCACATTGCAACACGCGATCAAGTATCGGAGATAGAATCAAGGTCATGTTCAAGAAGGAAATATCAAATCAATTGTCAAGGTAGTTCAAATGAAAGAACATATGTAATTTTTGCAGGATATAATGAAGTCGAGGGCAAGTGGACACAATAACACACAGCCTCTTACAAAGGAAGCTCCTCATTGCTCTTCGCTCTGGTTTAGTGGTAAGATGTCCCAGGGGTTTGCCCGTCTGAAACTGAACACAGATCAAGCATGAAAACAGGATGAAGGCGTACTGAACTGTGAAATACGAAGCAAAATAGAAACAGTGTACTGTCCAAGCAGAAGATGTCCACGATTGAGAGGAGTGCTAGTGGCGTGGCGTCGTGGTTATACGGTCTGGTATTGGATTACAAAACTGCGGACCAGTGTTCAAACCTTTGTCAAGGCCCAATTTTTTTCCTTATAAGACTATGAACTGTCCAGCCTGTCACTGAGGTATCTGTTAACTGTATTAAAATTTGTGTCTGTGTTATGAGGCAACGTCCGTTTGCAACAGCGAGGTGTAAGGATGGAACCTATAACGAAAGTTGATTTCGAGGTCTTGTGTGTTCTCACCAGTACCCTGTACTGCGATCCCGGGATTAGAAGGCGCTGCACCTATAGACGTACGCATCTCCAATGTGTTTTACGCAAGTATCACATGTTGCGAGACTTGCGTTCTGTTTTGGAAATTTTGACTCTTGAATTCGTTTGTTGAAGCATGGTTCACAACTGTTTATGTGTCGTTTTCATTTATGTGAAAGGTCTGCGCGGCATCCTGCATGTTCTCATTATTCATCGTATTTACTTGCGACAGCAATATATTCTTACCACACGATTCACATTCTGTAACCAACGTATAGTATGACAACTGCCAAGAGAACAGACACGTTCTGAAAAAAAAAAAAAGGATACGAGGGAGATTTAAACGCGTATCTCCCGCCATGCAGTCCAACATCGTGACCACATATTCAAGACCTCATGGCTCTTTACCACGGTATAAGTGTATATGTGGATGTGTGTGTGTCTGGGTCACTTTATCACGGGATAATTATATATTTTTATTTTTATAATTATATATTTTATGATTTTGGTTTGAGGTGGCTTTAAATACTGTGGGCCAGCATGAGACTTTTAATTAACTTATACCACGATAACACTCGTACGGACATCGGCTGCCACGAAGTACGTACGATATAATATTGTTATAACACAGCGCGCGACTCACCGCCTTCTAATAAATAGTTTTGCGTGAGCGCTGCTATTTAGAAAAGAAAATGTGCGTATTCTTACGCAAACTGTAATTATTAATATGGGTCTCAGGGGATACTGGTTATTTATGTTCCAAATTACATAAAGATTAACTGAGATATTGCGGAATGTAATGATTTTCAATATTTCTGTTGATTATTTGCAAGGCAAAACTGGAGAGAATCTCGTCTGCCGTTAGGCGGCCAAAATGAAACATACTGAACTCATTCAGCGCTGTGAATTTTGGTAACTGAAATTAATTTTAACTTCGAAATTAATGAAAGATCAAAACTGAGAAGTCTCTCGCAGTTTTAATAACGTGAATCGTCAGCGTAATGGCCGACTAAATCCTGCTAGGGGAGATAAGCTCCATGCACTACGGAGTTCTGCAAAGACTTTGTTATTTATAATTAATGGTTGCGATCATGAGAGGTGACAACTAAGTCAGTAATACACACTTTCTAATAACAATTTCTATTATATTTTTCAAAAATACAGATAAAACTTACGTTAATTATCAGACAGCACTACAATGGCGGGCTACCACTAGACGAAACAAAACAGGAGAGCTAGTTCAATCAAAGCATTGTCTCTGATCTTCATGGCCTATATTACACAGAGATTATACCAAAAAAACTGTGTTTTTTAATTACATCGATTTTTGTGTTTTGATAATAATAACTTATGTTCTTTACTATTTGTTATACATCGCGCACACGTACACAGTCTTAAAATAATTTATAATTCACACGTCTTATAACAAAAACTTCCTTTTCGTTTCTCCAAATGACCATTTTTGTGACGTACCCTCACATCTTCCACTTCACTCGTTGTTGCTTGAATCGTTTACTGTTTCTATTGGGCTTCCATTTACTCACTTCAGTACACCTCCTTTCTGTTTCCATGCTTGATTTGTGTTCAGTTTTCGACGGGCTATCCCCTATGCCCTCTTAACATTGTATCTGAGGGGGTTGCTATGGGGAGTTTCCCTTGTTACCAACGCGCAGACACGTGGTCCGTGATCCAGGTATGCGTACAGCAAATACACTCCTGGAAATTGAAATAAGAACACCGTGAATTCATTGTCCCAGGAAGGGGAAACTTAATTGACACATTCCTGGGGTCAGATACATCACATGATCACACTGACAGAACCACAGGCACGTAGCCACAGGCAACAGAGCATGCACAATGTCGGCACTAGTACAGTGTACATCCACCTTTCGCAGCAATGCAGGCTGCTATTCTCCCATGGAGACGATCGTAGAGATGCTGGATGTAGTCCTGTGGAACGGCTTGCCATGCCATTTCCACCTGGCGCCTCAGTTGGACCAGCGTTCGTGCTGGATGTGCAGACCGCGTGAGACGACGTTTCATCCAGTCCCCAACATGCTCAATGGGGGACAGATCCGGAGATCTTGCTGGCCAGGGTAGTTGACTTACACCTTCTAGAGCACGTTGGGTGGCACGGGATACATGCGGACGTGCATTGTCCTGTTGGAGCAGCAAGTTCCCTTGCCGGTCTAGGAATGGTAGAACGATGGGTTCGATGACGGTTTGGATGTACCGTGCACTATTCAGTGTCCCCTCGACGATCACCAGTGGTGTACGGCCAGTGTAGGAGATCGCTCCCCACACCATGATGCCGGGTGTTGGCCCTGTGTGCCTCGGTCGTATGCAGTCCTGATTGTGGCGCTCACCTGCACGGCGCCAAACACGCATACGACCATCATTGGCACCAAGGCAGAAGCGACTCTCATCGCTGAAGACGACACGTCTCCATTCGTCCCTCCATTCACGCCTGTCGCGACACCACTGGAGGCGGGCTGCACGATGTTGGGGCGTGAGCGGAAGACGGCCTAACGGTGTGCGGGACCGTAGCCCAGCTTCATGGAGACGGTTGGGAATGGTCCTCGCCGATATCCCAGGAGCAACGGTGTCCCTAATTTGCTGGGAAGTGGCGGTGCGGTCCCCTACGGCACTGCGTAGGATCTTACGGTCTTGGCGTACATCCGTGCGTCGCTGCGGTCCGGTCCCAGGTCGACGGGCACGTGCACCTTCCGCCGACCACTGACGACAACATCGATGTACTGTGGAGACCTCACGCCCCGCGTGTTGAGCAATTCGGCGGTACGTCCACCCGGCCTCCCGCATGCCCACTATACGCCCTCGCTCAAAGTCCGTCAGCTGCACATACGGTTCACGTCCACGCTGTCGCGGCATGCTACCAGTGTTAAAGACTGCGATGGAGCTCCGTATGCCACGGCAAACTGGCTGACACTGACGGCGGCGGTGCACAAATGCTGCGCAGCTAGCGCCATTCGACGGCCAACACCGCGGTTCCTGGTGTGTCCGCTGTGGCGTGCGTGTGATCATTGCTTGTACAGCCCTCTCGCAGTGTCCGGAGCAAGTATGGTGGGTCTGACACACCGGTGTCAATGTGTTCTTTTTTCCATTTCCAGGAGTGTACATCCAAGTGTGTAGGCAAAGGCAACGCAATAATTTTCTAAATTAAATGGAATGGAAGAGTGATTAAGCTCGTTGAACTACCTTTCGGACTGCATCGTTTTGTGATTTTCAGATGAATTATGGAAACTGAATCACACTTTACAGCAAATAGCTGTAGCGAATATTTAGTTCACAACGCAAATGAACAAAACAAATTTGTCTTCTAAAAACACTCTCATAACTGTGTTTCAAGTTTCAAATTACAAATTCTATTACAGTGTTAGCGTTCTCAGTCTGGGGTTAGTATTCACTGTCTTATTTTAGTCTTATACCTTCTAAATAATAAAACAAAACGTGACATACAAAGAAAGCCATTAAAAGAATTTCATATTTCTGTCTTGTTGAGGTATTTTATCAAGATCGTTAAAATTTGACATTTGGGTCTTTAAAGTTGTTCCAGTATTATTTATATCTGTACTAATAAGCAATCTGTAAAATCATCATGTCTGTCTGTTTGAACACGCCTATCTCCAAAGCTACTAATTATCATGGCGTTTTTGCAAGTAACTTGAGCGTAGATGGTGATAAAATATAGACCTGTCATTAAAATCGGGACACGAAAACAAAACGTAATTCAAAGTTTTCTCTGTAATCGTCTGCTCATCTTTATAGTCAGATGTTTAATCAACATGATGTAATACACATAGAAACCAAGAGACAGGCGCTATTGGTATTTTAAACTAAGTAACAGATGTATTTTTGGAAGTTCGCGCCAGTGACGGAATTATGCGCCAGAAATTAACGTCGTGTACACTTGGCTAGGATGTACAGATTTACTGATTTCGTTTTGTGAGTTAAGAATTTAACATTTATTTGTCCTGTCGAGAGGTTTTATTTATATTCTTTGCTAGGACATTCCGATTTACTGATTTTCCTTTGTGATTTGGGTGCCTACCCATTACGTATTGATTCCTCTTCGTTTAGGAATAAAAATGCATAGAAAATGGTCGAGTCTTTCCGAATACATAAGAATGGCTAAAGAATGAGGCCTGTGTGGCCCCAAGAAGCCAATGAGGTTCGTGAGGCGGCACTTGCAGAAAGTCGAGTGCATCAGGCGTTAACTCAGTTCTTGGAAAGTCCTTCCGAATGCGAGGCACGATGTAACTTTTATCGAGAGCGTCATGCATAATCTCGCTCCTAGAACCGTTCAGTTACAAAAGACCTCTCTGCAACGTGTTATAGAAGCAGTAATTTTGGTGCAGGCGAGCATTCTTTATACCTCAAATTCCGCTTATTCCTAACAGTTTAAACATGTGCAATTCCTGGTGAGCTTATGTTATGCCACGACCACAAATAAACCACAAGGCTGGACTGTGCATGTTGCTGGCGTGGATCTCGGTGTCAGCTGCCTTTCGCACAGTCAGCTCTACATAAGTGTAAGTGAAACAGAGCAGCTCTTTGTTCATGTCTCTAATCATACTACTTCGAATGCTGTATACAAAGCTAGTTTACAAGTCAAAAATAAACACCACGTGTACAAAGTCTTGCACATAGCTATAAATAAATAAAAGTACATAGGCAATGATGGTTGTCTGGGATAGTCTAGAAATAAAGCCAATAACGTTGCAATGTCACCACTCCAGCCAGGATTTTTTGTTAGAAACTTAGCAGGAACCTCCAGGCACGAGATCTGTTTGTATACTTGGAAGGAGAGACAGCATTGGTCGTATTTTTTTTTGTTTTATTAACCGCAAAATCGATTTTCGGTCACTTAGTGACCATCTTCAGCGCTGTAATATACAATTTAAATTAGTAGGCACTGGTGTCAACAAGCTGAAATTGAAAAGAAAGAAAAGAGAAAGCACACACATACACTCCTGGAAATTGAAATAAGAACACCGTGAATTCATTGTCCCAGGAAGGGGAAACTCTATTGACACATTCCTGGGGTCAGATACATCACATGATCACACTGACAGAACCACAGGCACATAGACACAGGCAGCAGAGCATGCACAATGTCGGCACTAGTACAGTGTATATCCACCTTTCGCAGCAATGCAGGCTGCTGTTCTCCCATGGAGACGATCGTAGAGATGCTGGATGTAGTCCTGTGGAACGGCTTGCCATGCCATTTCCACCTGGCGCCTCAGTTGGACCAGCGTTCGTGCTGGACGTGCAGACCGCGTGAGACGACGCTTCATCCAGTCCCAAACATGCTCAATGGGGCACAGATCCGGAGATCTTGCTGGCCAGGGTAGTTGACTTACACCTTCTAGAGCACGTTGGGTGGCACGGGATCCATGCGGACGTGCATTGTCCTGTTGGAACAGCAAGTTCCCTTGCCGGTCTAGGAATGGTAGAACGATGGGTTCGATGACGGTTTGGATGTACCGTGCACTATTCAGTGTCCCCTCGACGATCACCAGTGGTGTACAGCCAGTGTAGGACATCGCTCCCCACACCATGATGCCGGGTGTTGGCCCTGTGTGCCTCGGTCGTATGCAGTCCTGATTGTGGCGCTCACCTGCACGGCGCCAAACACGCATACGACCATCATTGGCACCAAGGCAGAAGCGACTCTCATCGCTGAAGACGACACGTCTCCATTCGTCCCTCCATTCACGCCTGTCGCGAGACCACTGGAGGCGGGCTGCACGATGTTGGGGCGTGAGCGGAAGACGGCCTAACGGTGTGCGGGACCGTAGCCCAGCTTCATGGAGACGGTTGCGAATGGTCCTCGCCGATACCCCAGGAGCAACAGTGTCCCTAATTTGCTGGGAAGTGGCGGTGCGGTCCCCTACGGCACTGCGTAGGATCCTACGGTCTTGGCGTGCATCTGTGCGTCGCTGCGGTCCGGTCCCAGGTCGACGGGCACGTGCACCTTCCGCCGACCACTGGCGACAACATCGATGTACTGTGGAGACCTCACGCCCCACGTGTTGAGCAATTCGGCGGTACGTCCACCCGGCCTCCCGCATGCCCACTATACGCCCTCACTCAAAGTCCGTCAACTGCACATACGGTTCACGTCCACGCTGTCGCGGCATGCTACCAGTGTTAAAGACTGCGATGGAGCTCCGTATGCCACGGCAAACTGGCTGACACTGACGGCGGCGGTGCACAAATGCTGCGCAGCTAGCGCCATTCGACGGCCAACACCGCGGTTCCTGGTGTGTCCGCTGTGGCGTGCGTGTGATCATTGCTTGTACAGCCCTCTCGCAGTGTCCGGAGCAAGTATGGTGGGTCTGACACACCGGTGTCAATGTGTTCTTTTTTTCCATTTCCAGGAGTGTATGTATGGGAATTGGATATACGTCCTAATAATCTCTAGTGGTGAGACCAACTGAATGAAAACAATCAATGCATTCAGTCTGTCGTTGGAAAACAATCGACCCATTCGGTTGGAGCTTTATGTACGGGCTGAATTATTCACTCCTGAAGCCAGTCTCTTGGGAGCAACCGAATGAGAAAGTCGACAGGATGCTGTGGTATTTCGCGTACTGACTGACTTGTGAAACAAGTGTTTAGTTTTTCTGTCAGATGAAGCACATGATTCAGTCGTTCATTCAGCCGACTGACAGCACTGTTTAGTAGTTCAGTTGACTTAGTTATCCAGTTATTCTTTTAAGAGAAAACAGTCTGCAGTACTTTCATTAGGTGAAGTAAAGCAGTAAGTAGTATACACTACAAACTGAGGTACACATACCCCCAGAGGATAGCCCCAGCACTACATAGGTGTAACTGTTACATCTCAGTGGCTACGCCAAAGTTAAAATGAGCATGTTCTTCTGATTTCTTAATGAAAGTCTAATCCTTTTTTCTTTTTTTTCACCGTTTAAAACTGACAAATAGGTTACTGTGTACTAAATGATTCCAGGTGCTTAACTAAAGAAAAAGCTTCGTTGAGAGTACAGAATTGGGCAGCCATAGAAGTTCTCTTTGGGGTGCACGAAGAAGAAAGGAGCATTACCAAATTTTTGCGACCGTTTGCGTTACCGAAAAGCTGTGATGATGTTCATTAATTAAAAAGAATCTAGCAGCCCCCCCGAGACTTTGCCTGCGCCCTGCACACTGACTGCATGTCAGTCAGCGTCCCGCTGCTGTCCGGGGCCAGGGGTACAGCCGGTGCTAGGAGGTGGCGCGTCGCCGCTAGCGCAGGACCCGGTAGTGTTGCACTCACACCGGCCAGGGTTACAGCCGGCGCGAGGAGGTGGCGCGCCGCTGCTAGCGGCAAGTCCCGGCAGTGCTGCGCTCGCATCGGGCAGGGTTCCAGCCGGTGCGAAGAGGTGGCGCAGACGCCAGCCACTGGCATGTTCTCACGCCAGGCAGCGCGCCACCTCCTCGCACCGGCTGTCTCCCTGGCCCTGGCTGCAGCAGGAGGACGCTAAGGCGGCGGCGCCACGCACCCGACCCCATCCATGACCGATCAGCTCAAAAAGTTACTTACCTACAACATGTGTTAGATACCTAAAAACACGCCCTTATTAAAAGTCAACGTTGCGTCAAAATTTGAAAGCAATCCGTCAAGAACGATTTTGAACAAACCAACATTTACATATTTATAACTCCTTCTCCCTTTTATTACATATATATTATATATATAAATTATTATATGGCTTTCTAGTAGGTATATAAAAATACGTAAATATCCTAATGCAAAGTTGTATCTAAATTTCAAAGCAATCCGTGAGGAACATTTGGAGATTTGAGATTC
Organism: Schistocerca cancellata; assembly: GCF_023864275.1. Taxonomy (NCBI): domain Eukaryota; kingdom Metazoa; phylum Arthropoda; class Insecta; order Orthoptera; family Acrididae; genus Schistocerca; species Schistocerca cancellata. Next base: position 120,092,684 of record NC_064637.1, on the reverse strand, counting down.
TGAAGAAACGATCATCTACATTTATATATTAATGTTCCTAATTCCTAATCTTCGAAAGCTTTGAAATTTTGACAATACGTTACATTGGATTACATTTGTGCTTTTATAACTATTTTTGATGTATATAATATTCTTCTTCTTCGCGGATGGATCACTTAGGACCACGCCTTCCTTTTCGCCCAGTATTCCTTCATAAACAACGAATGGGCTAGTTTTCGTTGCGTAGACCACGTCTGTCGGTAGTTTTTCTCTCTTCTTCCTCAAAACCCCGTGTGTTTGTGATTTTTCTGATTTCATTTCTACCGTATAAATTTGGAGACCCTAATTCTCTCAGGTCTTTTTCCGTCTGTTTGTACCAGTTCGGTCTTGTAGTTTTGTTCTTTAAAAATGTATGGATTTTGTACGTTAACCTGTTTTAGTCCATTCTTTCTAAATGCCCCATGAATTGGATTCTTCTCATGCGCATTGTGTCTGTTATTTTGGAGATATTTTTATATATTTCTGCATTGGGTTTTGGAAAATGCACATCATCTTTAGTTCCTGGTCCTAGGATTTTCCTCATTATTTTACGTTCTTTCAGTTCTAATTCCTCTTTTAGTGTTCTGTGTTGAAGGTTTAGTGTCTCAGATGCGTAGAGAACTTCGGGGTAATTACTGTTGTGTAGTGTCGTATTTTGCAGTTCCACGAGAGACTCTTTTGTTGTAAATGTTTTTTGTTGACTGAAACGCCGTCTCCATTTTCTGGACTCTTGATCTGACAGATTTCTTTTCATTACAATTTTCTGCAATCCATTCACCTAAATATTTAAATTCTTTTACTCGAGAGATGTAGTTATTACCAATTTTGAGATCGGAAGGTGCATCTTTGATGTCAGTCATAAATTTCGTTTTTCCAAATGAAATTTGTAATCCTATTTTTGCTGCCTGCTCCTGTAATAATTCTAGCTGTTTCTGTGCATCGGTAATGTCTTGTGCGATCAGTGCCATGTCATCAACAAATGCTAAACAGTCTAATTCTATGCCCTTACGTCTTGGTCCCAGTCTGTGTGCTGGTGCACCTGTTTTTCTCCATTCTCTAACATATATAATTTTAATAGATTTAATAATAGAGAAAATTGTTACAAAAATCTCAGATAGTTACCTAGACATACAGCAAGCATATACTGAAGAACTAGGCACCTAAAAACACGCCCTTATTAGAAATGTAGCGTTGTGTCAAAATTTCAAAGCAACCGGTGAATCACTTTCGGAGGTATACGAATTTGAATAAAGGAACATTTAAATTTTTAATTATGTAGGTTTTTGGCGCGCTTAAGACAAAACTGTCGGCATACCCACAGACAGTTTCACAGATTTTCGCTCTCGGGTTGCCACGCAGTCGTGACTTAATTTTATAATCCAAAAAAGCCTTTTACAGACATTTGATGAACGAAATATTTTATCACGTTTGCAACCTCATTACGGAGTCGTGGAAACTCTTCTCGAGGAAAGCAGCAAAGACCACTTGGACAGTATTAATGGGAAATGACTTGTCTTTTAAATGGCAATTACATCGTAGATCGATCAGTTACACCTGCACATGCTTTTACCTGAAAGGACAAACGGTCTGGAAAACAGCTCGATGGCAGCTGCGAAATTGGCAGTGTCTTCAAAACGTTTAGTAAAATGCCCTTCTAGTTCAATCATTGTATCTTGAAACTCTTCAGTTGGTCCGTGTGCCGGGCAGAGAATCGATCTCGGGACCATTGCCTCTAGCGGGCAACTGCTCTACCAGTTCGAGTCTCGGTGCGGCACACAGCTTTAACCCGCCAGGAAGTTTCGCTTCCGTTTTATTTTCTTTCCCAAACATGTTCCACCGAAAATATCGCCATCATCAATGGGTTTTCTTTATCCTAAAACGTGCAAAATTAGCAGCGTTATAAAACATTACAAAACGTTATTACATGTCTTCTGTTTGGTTCCAGATAGTGTATGCGTGAATCATTTTATAATATACTATCCACTTTAACTTACCCCCATGAACCATGGACCTTGCCGTTGGTGGGGAGGCTTGCGTGCCTCAGCGATACAGATAGCCGTACCGTAGGTACAACCACAACGGAGGGGTATCTGTTGAGAGGCCAGACAAACGTGTGGTTCCTGAAGAGGGGCAGCAGCCTTTTCAGTAGTTGCAAGGGCAACAGTCTGGATGATGGACTGATCTGGCCTTGTAACAATAACCAAAACGGCCTTGCTGTGCTGGTACTGCGAACGGCTGAAAGCAAGGGGAAACTACGGCCGTAATTTTTCCCGAGGGCATGCAGCTTTACTGTATGATTAAATGATGATGGCGTCCTCTTGGGTAAAATATTCCGGAGGTAAAATAGTCCCCCATTCGGATCTCCGGGCGGGGATTTCTCAAGAGGATGTCGTTATCAGGAGAAAGAAAACTGGCGTTCTACGGATCGGAGCGTGGAATGTCAGATCCCTTAATCGGGCAGGTAGGTTAGAAAATTTAAAAAGGGAAATGGATAGGTTAAAGTTAGATATAGTGGGAATTAGTGACGTTCGGTGGCAGGAGGAACAAGACTTTTGGTCAGGCGAATACAGGGTTATAAATACAAAGTCAAATAGGGGTAATGCAGGAGTAGGTTTAATAATGAATAGGAAAATAGGAATGCGGGTAAGCTACTACAAACAGCATAGTGAACGCATTATTATGGCCAAGATAGATACGAAGCCCACACATACTACAGTAGTACAAGTTTATATGCCAACTAGCTCTGCAGATGACGAAGAAATTGAAGAAGTGTATGACGAAATAAAAGAAATTATTCAGATAGTGAAGGGAGATGAAAATTTAATAGTCATGGGTGACTGGAATTCGAGTGTAGGAAAAGGGAGAGAAGGAAACGTAGTAGGTGAATATGGATTGGGGCTAAGAAATGAAAGAGGAAGCCGCCTGGTAGAATTTTGCACAGAGCACAACTTAATCATAGCTAACTAGGGGTAATGCAGGAGTAGGTTTAATAATGAATAAAAAAATAGGAGTGCGGGTTAGCTACTACAAACAGCATAGTGAACGCATTATGGTGGCCAAGATAGACACAAAGCCCATGCCTACTACAGTAGTACAAGTTTATATGCCAACTACCTCTGCAGACGTTGAAGAAATAGATGAAATGTATGACGAGATAAAAGAAATTATTCAGGTAGTGAAGGGAGACGAAAATTTAATAGTCATGGGTGACTGGAATTCGTCAGTAGGAAAAGGGAGAGAAGGATACATAGTAGGTGAATATGGATTGGGGGGAAGGAATGAAAGAGGAAGCCGCCTTGTAGAATTTTGCACAGAGCATAACTTAATCATAGCCAACACTTGGTTCAAGAATCATAAAAGAAGGTTGTATACCTGGAAGAATCCTGGAGATACTAAAAGGTATCAGATAGATTATATAATGGTAAGACAGAGATTTAGGAACCAGGTTTTAAATTGTAAGACATTTCCTGGGGCAGATGTGGATTCTGACCACAATCTATTGGTTATGAACTGCAGATTGAAACTGAAGAAACTGCAAAAAGGTGGGAATTTAAGGAGATGGGACCTGGATAAACTGAAAGAACCAGAGGTTGTACAGAGTTTCAGGGAGAGCGTAAGGAAACAATTGACAGGAATGGGGGAAAGAAATACGATAGAAGAAGAATGGGTAGCTCTGAGGGATGAAGTAGTGAAGGCAGCAGAGGATCAAGTAGGTAAGAAGACGAGGGCTAATAGAAATCCTTGGGTAACAGAAGAAATATTGAATTTAATTGATGAAAGGAGAAAATACAAAAATGCAGTAAATGAAGCAGGCAAAAAGGAATACAAACGTCTCAAAAATGATATCGACAGGAAGTGCAAAATGGCTAAGCAGGGATGGCTAGAGGACAAATGCAAGGATGTAGAGGCTTGTCTCACTAGGGGTAAGATAGATACTGCCTACAGGAAAATTAAAGAGACCTTTGGAGAGAAGGGAACCACTTGTATGAATATCAAGAGCTCAGATGGCAACCCAGTTCTAAGCAAAGAAGGGAAGGCAGAAAGGTGGAAGGAGTATATAGAGGGTTTATACAAGGGCGATGTACTTGAGGACAATATTATGGAAATGGAAGAGGATGTAGATGAAGACGAAATGGGAGATAAGATACTGCGTGAAGAGTTTGACAGAGCACTGAAAGACCTGAGTCGAAACAAGGCCCCGGGAGTAGACAACATTCCATTTGAACTACTGATGGCCTCGGGAGAGCCAGTCATGAAAAAACTCTACCATCTGGTGAGCACGATGTATGAGACAGGCAAAATACCCTCAGACTTCAAGAAGAATATAATAATTCCAATCCCAAAGAAAGCAGGTGTTGACAGATGTGAAAATTACCGAACTATCAGTTTAATAAGTCACAGCTGCAAAATACTTACGCGAATTCTTTACAGACGAATGGAAAAACTGGTAGAAGCCGACCTCGGGGAAAATCAGTTTGGATTCCGTAGAAATGTTGGAACACGTGAGGCAATACTGACCTTACGACTTATCTTAGAAAAAAGATTAAGAAAAGGCAAACCTACGTTTCTAGCATTTGTAGACTTAGAGAAAGCTTTTGACAATGTTAACTGGAATACCCTCTTTCAAATTCTGAAGGTGGCAGGGGTAAAATACAGGGAGCGAAAGGCTATTTACAGTTTGTACAGAAACCAGATGGCAGTTATAAGAGTCGAGGGGCATGAAAGGGAAGCAGTGGTTGGGAAAGGAGTAAGACAGGGTTGTAGCCTCTCCCCGATGTTATTCAATCTGTATATTGAGCAAGCAGTAAAGGAAACAAAAGAAAAATTCGGAGTAGGTATTAAAATTCATGGAGAAGAAGTAAAAACTTTGAGGTTCGCCGATGACATTGTAATTCTGTCAGAGACAGCAAAGGACTTGGAAGAGCAGTTGAACGGAATAGACAGTGTCTTGAAAGGAGGATATAAGATGAACATCAACAAAAGCAAAACGAGGATAATGGAATGTAGTCAAATTAAGTCGGGTGATGCTGAGGGAATTAGATTAGGAAATGAGACACTTAAAGTAGTAAAGGAGTTTTGCTATTTAGGGAGTAAAATAACCGATGATGGTCGAAGTAGAGAGGATATAAAATGTAGACTGGCAATGGCAAGGAAAGCGTTTCTCAAGAAGAGGAATTTGTTAACATCGAGCATAGATTTAGGTGTCAGGAAGTCATTTCTGAAAGTATTTGTATGGAGTGTAGCCATGTATGGAAGTGAAACATGGACGATAACTAGTTTGGACAAGAAGAGAATAGAAGCTTTCGAAATGTGGTGCTACAGAAGAATGCTGAAGATAAGGTGGGTAGATCACGTAACTAATGAGGAGGTATTGAATAGGATTGGGGAGAAGAGAAGTTTGTGGCACAACTTGACTAGAAGAAGGGATCGGTTGGTAGGACATGTTTTGAGGCATCAAGGGATCACAAATTTAGCATTGGAGGGCAGTGTGGAGGGTAAAACTCGTAGAGGGAGACCAAGAGATGAATACACTAAGCAGATTCAGAAGGATGTAGGTTGCAGTAGATACTGGGAGATGAAGAAGCTTGCACAGGATAGAGTAGCATGGAGAGCTGCATCAAACCAGTCTCAGGACTGAAGACCACAACAACAACAACAACACTTGGTTTAAGAATCATGATAGAAGGTTGTATACATGGAAGAACCCTGGAGATACTAAAAGGTATCAGATAGATTATATAATGGTAAGACAGAGATTTAGGAACCAGGTTTTAAATTGTAAGACTTTCCAGGGGCAGATATGGACTCTGACCATAATCTATTGGCTATGACCTGTAGATTAAAACTGAAGAAACTGCAAAAAGGTGGGAATTTAAGGAGATGGGACCTGGATAAACTGAAAGAACCAGAGGTTGTACAGAGTTTCAGGGAGAGCATAAGGGAACAATTGACAGGAATGGGGGAAAGAAATACAGTAGAAGAAGAATGGGTAGCTTTGAGGGATGAAGTAGTGAAGGCAGCAGAGGATCAAGTAGGTAAAAAGGCGAGGGCTAGTAGAAATCCTTGGGTAACAGAAGAAATATTGAATTTAATTGATGAAAGGAGAAAATATAAAAATGCAGTAAATGAAGCAGGCAAAAAGGAATACAAACGTCTCTAAAATGAGATCGACAGGAAGTGCAAAATGGCTAAGCAGGGATGGCTAGAGGACAAATGTAAAGATGTAGAGGCTTATCTCACTAGGGGTAAGATAGATACTGCCTACAGGAAAATTAAAGAGACCTTTGGAGATAAGAGTACTACTTGTATGAACATCAAGAGCTCAGATGGAAACCCAGTTCTAAGCGAAGAAGGGAAAGTAGAAAGGTGGAAGGAGTATATAGAGGGTCTATACAAGGGCGATGCACTTGAGGACAATTTTATGGAAATGGAAGAGGATGTAGATGAAGATGAAATGGGAGATACGATACTGCGTGAAGAGTTTGACAGAGCACTGAAAGACCTGAGTCGAAACAAGGCCCCTGGAGTAGACAACATTCCATTGGAACTACTGGCGGCCTTGGGAGAGCCAGTCCTGACAAAACTCTACCATCTGGTGAGCAAGATGTATGAAACAGGCGAAATACCCTCAGACTTCAAGAAGAATATAATAATTCCAATCCCAAAGAAAGCAGGTGTTGACAGATGTGAAAATTACCGAACAATCAGTTTAATAAGCCACAGCTGCAAAGTACTGACACGAATTCTTTACAGACGAATGGAAAAACTAGTAGAAGCCGACCTCGGGGAAGATCAGTTTGGATTCCGTAGAAATACTGGAACACGTGAGGCAATACTGACCTTACGACTTATCTTAGAAGAAAGATTAAGGAAAGGCAAACCTACGTTTCTAGCATTTGTAGACTTAGAGAAACCTTTTGACAATGTTGACTGGAATACTCTCTTTCAAATTCTAAAGGTGGCAGGGGTAAAATACGGGGAGCGAAAGGCTATTTACAATTTGTACAGAAACCAGATGGCAGTTATAAGAGTCGAGGGACATGAAAGGGAAGCAGTGGTTAAGAAGGGAGTAAGACAGGGTTGTAGCCTCTCCCCGATGTTATTCAATCTGTATATTGAGCAAGCAGTGAAGAAAACAAAAGAAAAATTTGGAGTAGGAATTAAAATCCATGGAGAAGAAATAAAAACTTTAAGGTTCGCCGATGACATTGTAATTCTGTCAGAGACAGCAAAGGACTTGGAAGAGCAGTTGAACAGAATGGATGGTGTCTTGAATTGAGGATATAAGATGAACATCAACAAAAGCAAAACGAGGATAATGGAATGTAGTCGAATTAAGTCGGGTGATGTTGAGGGTATTAGATTAGGAAATGAGACACTTAAAGTAGTAAAGGAGTTTTGCTATTTGGGGAGCAAAATAACTGATGATGGTCGAAGTAGAGAGGATATAAAATGTAGACTGGCAATGGCAAGGAAAGCGTTTCTGAGGAAGAGAAATTTGTTAACATCGAGTATAGATTTAAGCGTCAGGAAGTCATTTCTGAAAGTATTTGTATAAAGTGTAGCCATGTATGGAAGTGAAACATGGACGGTAAATAGTTTGGACAAGAAGAGAATAGAAGCTTTTGAAATGTGGTGCTACAGAAGAATGCTGAAGATTAGATTGGTAGATCACGTAACTAATGAAGAGGTATTGAATAGGATTGGGGAGAAGAGAAGTTTGTGGCACAACTTGACCAGAAGAAGGGATCGGTTGGTAGGACATGTTCTGAGGCATCAAGGGATCACCAATTTAGTATTGGAGGGCAGCGTGGAGGGTAAAAATCGTAGGGGGAGACCAAGAGATGAATACACTAAGCAGATTCAGAAGGATGTAGGTTGCAGTAGGTACTGGGAGATGAAGAAGCTTGTACAGGATAGAGTAGCATGGAGAGCTGCATCAAACCAGTCTCAGGACTGAAGACCACAACAACAACAACATCCACTTTAAAGACACAGAATGGTTTCTACGTATGTTGCTGTTATTTCGGCATGTTTTCTGTGCTTTGTTGCCGTTTCTTCGGCATATAGCAAGTCATCTGCAGCGATATGAGCTATTATTATTAAGAAATATGAAAATGTGAACTTATATAGGTCAGTGTTATACTCTTTGGAACTGCAGAAGTGTTGTGGATATAATATTTTGTGAGCATTAGTTTGTTATGGAATTTGTCATGTTCTCACATTCGTTGGTCTACTTGCAGTTGCTTTTAAAACACAGAAAAACATAACCTTTACAGCTTGGTCGTAGTTCGAAACACATTTCACGGTTTTGAAAAAAGGGGCGGGAGTTACGACGGCTTCTGTTCCTTGTTTATTTCTCTGTGTGTGATGGGAGATTGATTTTGTGTGTGTGTTTTTGCTGTTATGCGTCCGTTATCAGTTCTCTTCAAGCAATAGAGAGTGTGTTATTGCAGAGTGTTGTGTTTTCCTTTATTTCTTTTACTTTTTGCCTTGCACTCAGGCTTTGTTGAAATGTGTTGTTTGTTCTGTATGTTATTGCAATCAGTTTCTTCTTTAATATGTTTCCAGTCCTTTGTGCTATTTGATTATTGTTTGTTAGTGTGCAGCATGTGTGCTATATTGTCTATGTTCTCTGCCTCCATGTTTCCAGACTCTTTGATTATGATCTTTAGTGGGTGGCCTCAATCATTATCTTTCATTATTACGTTGTTGTTGAACTTGTTTATGGTGTCTGTTTTGTATAATCCAACTGCTGTTGGAAAAAAGAACGGCATTTGCAAGCTGACCAACGAACGTGAGTGAATGATAGATTGTTTAACAACAAAACTACATAAACACAACACTACGGCAATTCCCAACGGTACAACTCTGACGTAAGTAAGTTCACATTTTCACATTTATTAATAACAACCTCTTACACAGTTGCAGATGAAATACTGTCTGCAAAAAGAGACCACAACAAAACACAGAAAATTTGCCTATAATAACGGCAACGAAAGTAGAAAACCGACTTAAAAGTAAACAAGATGTTATAAAGCTTTTCACACAATACAGCTTCTGGAGGCGAACAGTATACACATAATAACGTTTTTAATGTGTTATAACAATACTACTTTTGCATGTCCTAGAATAAAGAAAAACTCGCTGATAATCGTAACATTGTCTCTGAAACTAGTCTGGCAAATAAAATAAAGGTGTTCTACACCAAGCCAGACCCACAGTCCCATACTGTTAACCATGCAGTTCTTTCAAGACCACAATTAATTCTTCAAACCTCGCTTTTTCTTTAACGCCAGTCAGCTTGGAGAAATGGACTGTGTTAAACGTTATTACTTGTCCCTTTCCACAAAGCAAATTTGTTTTTTTAATACATCCCCATCAAATCAAAAATAAGTTGTTTTCACTTGTAATATCTTCTTGTGGGCCATGCGTAGTCAAGTGCACTTAAAATGCCAAGTCTGCAATCTATTCCGCATGCTCTAATTTTCCTTCCTGCTTTCCATTTTTCTTAATACATTCCACAATAGCGGCTTTTAAAATAAAAACTGTTGCAACTGACTGTGGAAATTTACTATTCGTACTACCAGTTTCATTATGTGCTCCATGACTATAAATGTAGCACAAAATGTTTTTATGTAGAGAGCAATGAACCCCGTCTATTGATCGTTATAATTTTTTGTTCTTTCATCGTCAACCAAATCTTTAAATTATTTCTGCGTGGTGTTATAATGTCTTTCCACAGCAAATCTGCAGTATCAGTCAATCGTCCGAGTGTATATGTCTATTATCCAATACTGAGAATTCTTATCCCTCTGTCCCATCCGTTCATTTTTTGAGGATTGTGTTGGGAGGTCGCTAGTGGACCTACCAACTTCTTCAACAGGGTGTTTCCGTAAGACGTAAGGACGTAAGGACGCTCCACTGAACAACTTGAGGTAGGGAACCTGGGGTCAGAGAAACCCGCTTAAGGAGATAATAAAAACAAAATCACATTACTGTGTACTTTTTCATTTACATTAGTTAATAGTTAACTACGAATACCATCATTTACACAATGGGCGTACCATTTGTACTGTATTTTACAATGCGTGCTGAAACTGAAGGCTATAAACCTCAATGCAAACATTACATCGGCGAACAAGGTTCTGACGCATTCTGGCAAATATCCCTGATGCGTTTCGAATCACATCGCAGGCAGCTGCAATTCTGGCAACTACTTCCACCTCCGTATCCACTGGGCTCTCAAATGGTTCAAATGGCTCTGAGCACTATGGGACTCAACATCTTAGGTCATAAGTCCCCTAGAACTTAGAACTACTTAAACCTAACTAACCTAAGGACATCACACACACCCATGCCCGAGGCAGGATTCGAACCTGCGACCGTAGCAGTCCCGCGGCTCCGGACTGCAGCGCCAGAACCACTAGACCACCGCGGCCGGCACTGGGCTCTCATACACAAATGATATCCCCAGAGGAAATAAACAAGAGGAATTCTGTCTGGTGACCTCTTTGGCCATCGAATAGGACCACTTCCAATGCAGAGACCAGGTAATACAGCACTGAGATGGTTGCGGGCATCCACACTGAAGTGGGGCGGTGAAGTGAGAGTGCGGTTATCGTGCTAGCGGGAAGTGTCTGCAAAGCTGAATCACCTGCCTTCATCCACCGCAGTGTCAGTCTTCTTGAAAACGTCACGAAGGAAGCACCCGTGTTTCATCGTTTTTCTGACTGGTGTGTCAATTTTTTGACCGTAATTTTTTTTTGTCCTGGTTTACTTGCAGATCGCTGCTGAAGGCTGTTATCGAAAGAATGGTTAACTGTGGTTGCATGTATGTATCACAATCTTCTGTCTCGGGTGTATGTGACTGTGTGGTAACCATTTTGTTACTGATATCTCGTTTGGGACTAGCTAGAGAGGTACGTCGCCAGTTGCCAACTAACTGCACCAGCAGGTCACACCGGACAAGACCAACAACGACCACCTCACAGTCTCAGGAGTGTCTTGATCATCCTGAATACACATAAATGTCTTTGTTTTGGTGAAGTATCATATCCGTCAGTATACTGGAAAGATTGTTCAAGCTAGTGACAACGAGATTCGAATGTCCACCATGGTCATCAAGGATAAAAACTAGAGATAACCAGACGAGGGTGATTCAGTTTGTCATGACCAAACTAAATCTGTGCGAAAATGAACCCACCTGTTCATACAACCAAGCGCCCAAGTTCTACATTTGTGTTTTGATTTTAAATATTGATTCAATGACTACAGATATCTACACTGGACGGTTCTAGCAAGATTGGCGTTCACTACCAGAAAGCTCAAGGAAGTCGCTATTTCCCTCACTGGCAGACTTGAATTACATACACACATGCATTCATACATGCAGAGATTATTCTTTGAAAAGGAGTAGATTAGAGGAATCTGGTTATTTCGCAAACCGCGTGTGGTCACACAATGCGTGTTCTCTTCCCAACGACTCAAACAGCAATTCTTGGAAGGGAGACCACGCTCTCTTCGCGAGCCACTTTTGCGGAAATTTAGAGAATCGACATTTGAGGCCGACTGCAGAACGATTCTACTGCAGCCAACGTACATTTAGCATAAGGACCATGAAGATACGACGAGATAAATTTAGCCTCGTACAGAGGCACATAATGAGTCGTTTTGCCCTTCGACTATTTGCACATGGAGCAGGAAAGGATATGACTAGTTGCAGTGCGCTGTATTACCCGTCATGCACCGTACAGTGGCTTGTAGAGTATGTACGTAGATGTAGAAAGTGAGCTTAGACAACCATCTTTCGATGTGTTTTAATTTACATTACTACTGACGCCGTACAATACTGACCATACGACCTCTCATAGACGATAGGTTCAGGAAAGGCAAACCTACGAATACAGCATTTGTAGGCTTAAAGAAAGCTTTTGACAGTGATGACTGGTATGCCTTCTTTCAAATTTTCGAAGTAACAGCGGCAGAGAGCGAAAGGCTACTTGCAATTTGTACAAAAACCAGATGGCAATTGTAAGCGTCGAGTGACATGGAAGGGAAGTAGTGGTTGAGAAGGAAGTGGGACACGATTGTAGCCTATCATTCAATCTGTATATAAAGCAAGCAGTAAAGGAAACTAAAAATTTGGAGTAGGAATTAAAGTCCAGAGTGAAGAAATGAAAACTTTGAGGTTTGCCAATGACATGGTAGTTACAGGGAGACAATTACTGAACTGTATGAAAAAAACCGTAAATTAGTTGCAAACTACGACGTGCACACACTTTATTCAACATGAAAACTTCACTACAGATATACGGACTTAGGTTATGACATGTTCTATATGTCTGCCATTATTGGTGATGATGTGGCGCAGAGAAAAGCGAAATTCTGCCTGATCCGCTGAAACGTCGGAACACCGATGTTGTCGATGACCTTCTGAATGGCTGTTTTCAGCTCAGCAATGATTTTGAGGTTATTGGTTCAAATAGCTCTGAGCATTATGGGACTCAACTGCTGAGGTCATTAGTCCCCTAGAGCTTAGAACTAGTTAAACCTAACTAACCTAAGGACATCACAAACATCCATGCCCGAGGCAGGATTCGAACCTGCGACCGTAGCGGTCTTGCGGTTCCAGACTGCAGCGCCTTTAACCGTACGGCCACTTCAGCCGGCTTGAGGTTATTGCTCTACCCCTTGTCTTTGATACAGGCGCTACAGTCTGGAACCAAGCAACCGCTACGGTCGCAGGTTCGAATCCTGCCTCGGGCATGGACGTGTGTGATGTCCTTAGGTTAGTTAGGTTTAATTAGTTCTAAGTGTTATATCCTAGCCAGTAATGCCAACCGAGCCCGCTGCCAAAAGGTTGGCAGCATCAAAGTCCGGACGCCTTCCGCATAAGCAGCGCCAGCGATACAGGAAATCGCCGCAAGTCTGCGGCGCCACCGCTGGCTTCTGGCTTCTTAAGCGCTGGAGTCGGGAGCGCTAGGACAGTTCTGTATTCGCCCCTCAGTTGTATACTCGCCACCGATTTGTGTACTTGCTAGTCAGTTGTGTGTTCATCGCAGCAGAGTTGTTGTTTGTCGTCAGCCGACGCTGACCTAGCCGCTCCGACTCGAACTAGACAGATTTCTGTAGACACGGAGTTCACTACTGTGTTTCTGTATCTTCGTTAATAAAGATAAGTACCGACTTTTATTTAATCAGAGTGTTTGGGTTTTCATCTTTCTGTTCACTGTTCCAGCGGACCGGTCGGCCCGCTATTAAAAGTGTGGCGGTGACTTCGTAAGCCGTTTCTACAGCGAAGTGTTTGTCGCTACGAACGCCGCCACAAAACTAAGTTCTAGGCGACTGATGACCTCAGAAGTTAAGTCGCATAGTGCTCAGAGCCATTTGATCCGATTTTTTTTTGTGTAGCCCCACAAAAACAAAAGCACATTGTGGATATGGAATGTAGTAGAATTAAATCAGGCGATGCTGAGGGAATTAGACTAGGAAATTAGACACTTAAAGTAGGATATAAGTTTTGCTACTTGGGCAACAAAATAAATGATGGTGATCGCCGGCCGCGGTGGTCTAGTGGTTCTAGGCGCGCAGTTCAGAACCGCGCGACTGCTACGGTCGCAGGTTCGAATCCTGCCTCGGGCATGGATGTGTGTAATGTCCTTAGGTTAGTTAGGTTTAAGTAGTTCTAAGCTCTAGGGGACTGATGACCACAGATGTTAAGTCCCATAGTGCTCAGAGCCATTTGAACCATTCTGATGGTGATCGAAATAGAGTGAATAAGCCGGCCGGAGTGGCCGTGCGGTTCTAAGCGCTACAGTCTGGAGCCAAGCGACCGCTACGGTCGCAGGCTCGAATCCTGCCTCGGGCATGGATGTGTGTGATGTCCTTAGGTTAGTTACGTTTGTAAAATGTGGACTGGCAATGGCAAAAAAAGCGTTTCTGAAGAAAAGGAATTTGTTAATATCGAGTATAGAAATAAGTGTCAGGCATTTTTTTCTGAAAGTATTTGTATGGAGTGTAGCCACGTATGGAAGTAAAACCTGAATGATAAACAATTTAGACAAGAAGAGAACTGAAGCTTTTGAAATGTGATGCTACAGAAGAATGCTGAACATTAGACGGGTAGATCATGTAACTGATGAGGAGGTACTGAGTAGCACTGGGGACAAAAGAAATTTGTGCCAAAACTTGACTAGAAGAAGGGATCGGTAGATAGGACGCATTCTTAGGCATCAAGGTACCACCAGTTTACTACTGCAGGGAAGCGTGGGGGGTAAAAATCGTAATGAGAGACCAAGAGATGACTACAGCAATCAGATTCAGATAAAGAGGCCTGCACAGGATAGAGTAGCATGGAGGGCTGCATAAAACCAGTCTTCGGACTGTGGAATGCAACAACAGCGTTGACATATTAACTGTCACACTGTAACAGCTTCAGACGAAGGAAAATAACGGAATATTTGTGTATGACGCATGATTACATTAATGGTTTCGAATAATTACGAGCATTTGCATTTGGACTGAAATACAAATAAACGTAAACCTCTTACAGAGGAAATTTAAAACTGGGCTTGAAAAATGTGTTTAATCAAGTTGTTCTGTCACTGTTTTCGTGATCTCATTTTTAGTGTGGTAGTCGTGTTGTTGCTGGTTTCATTAACATATTTTTAGCGGAGGGGTTGCTGTGTCTGGTAAATCTGAAATGTTGGTGATCCATGAAAATAGGCCTCCAGTAAGACTGTGAGAGAAATCACAAATAGTATCAGTATATGGAGATGAATATTGTGCAAGCTAATACCTGATCATTATGTAATAACACGACAAATTCAACAATAGCGCCAGCTGGCAGACCTTGGCTTCATGGGGCAACATTTCTGGTGTTTGATAACGATTGTACAATTGTTTTTCGCACTGATAAGTTTGTCAATCGACCAACTATTTGCACTGCAGGAAGAAGAAATTTAACAATGGCTAATTTATATGTTTTCATCATAGTCGTATCACATCTTTACAGATCTCCATCGGTCATTTTGATTTAGTCTAGGAGGAGATGATTTTTTGTTGGTCTACAAACGTATCTCGCTCTGTTAATTCATTCACGTCAAGTAAAAGCTCTTTCTTGTTACTAGTAGAATGTATAACAGTCTCTGCAAATCACTTTCGGAAGTAAATACTGTGTAGCATTTAAGGTTAATAATTTAACTTGGCAGTGGTGCACCAGAAAGCTGATTACAAACGGGACAACTTTTCGAGCACAGAAATTCTTAACTTTCAATTTTTCTGGCGCATGTTTTCAGGTTATATACGTTTTTAACTTTGTTCCCCACATTCTTAAAACGCTAAGGCGCTTGGAAGCAGGTCAGTATATACGCAAACTATGAAGATATTCCTCAGTAACTTGCTGTCCCTGTAGTAGTTAAAGAAGAAATTAGAATCATTGAAAATGTGTAAAGTGTCTCCATTCGAAGACATCAGTGTGCCAGATTGCAATGAGCTATGAAGATGAAGAAGAAAGCCTCTTGCAAGTCCTCATCTGTTATATGGTGACCGTGAGTTCAAATTTCATATCTTAGAACTGCATACAGGCAATTGGTTTTAATTCCCAAAAATGGTGAAGATTTATTCAATATGGAAGACAATACATGAATGACAGACTCTCCTTACAGGGAAACTGAAGGCAATTACTAGTTTCTCATGAATATATCGCAATTTTCTTTGAAGTCCGAAGTTCCTGAATTTAAAGCTGCGACTTTCTATTATGTTTTCAGTATTTATATTTATGTATCTTTCCAATAAAGAGTTTTCATTGTAAAATAATCTTCTGGTGATTTTCATTTGTTGTTACAGTTGACCGCTATTTGTTTTTTCAGTGCACAAATGTTTTCTTAATTTGTCAAGTTTTCTGAGACTGTGAATCTAGATGTAAAGAATAATGATTTGTGAAGCGTTTTTGTACATATAACTTAAAACAGTAGTCCTAAGAAAGAAGTGGCACCATTGTCCCTGCTGATAGTACTAGTAAACGTTCAACAAATTTCAGCCAGTGTTTCAGTTTTCTGTCTCGAGTCATAAAAAAACAGTTAACAGTATATAAGAATTAGAGACTGCAAAGAGACTGTACACAGTTCCACAGTGAGACAGTGAGAGTATGCATGCCTCGTTTCTAATCTAAGCTCCATATTTAATTGTTATCTCATTACATAATTACTGTCCTTTAGAGAACCCATAAAATTCTAATATTTACTGTTTTAGCTGCTACAAAGGAACTTACAGTGAGTATACCAATCACAGACAAGTTGTAACTCCTCTTTCTTGGAATGTTTCTATTCATGTACACAACATACACTTATGGTGAATTGCAGCAATATAAATGACAAATTGTGCTGTCAGAGGTACAAATGGTGCTAAACTTGAACTCAGTCTGACACACAGTTTTAATCTGCCAGAAGCTTCATATCAGCACACACTCTGCTGCAGGGTGAAAATATTATCTTGGGTGCTAAACTCAATACTTTTTGTACATTTGACCAAAAACAACATATATATTTAGCAACATAAAAACAATTCTAATATTTAGATGGTGTACTGATAGTTATGGTAGTTATAATGTATATAAACTTCTATTTATAAATGAAACATGATTAATGTGAATTGATAGAATCCAAATTAACCTGTCAATAACAAACATGTCATTATGTAAATGACAGAAGGGTAGAAAGTTGAATTAGACGCCGCTGTGACATCACATTTGCACAACTAGACACTTAAATGATGGTGTCATGTAGGAGGGGATTAGCAATTTTGAATAGAAATTTCATTAGAAATTTTGATTAGAAATGTCCATTAATTGCTAAACACACAGAGGTAGATCCTGTAGATGTTTTATTGATTCTTGCATGTTGTATCTGCAATGAAGCAGTGTGATTCATTTGAAAACTGTGTCGTGATTTATACAATATCAATTTCTGTAGGAATCTTCTTCAAAGACTTACCTGCTAGTTTCATGTAAAGCACAAATAAAGCAAATAACAAAGAGATTTTAAAAACTTTTTATTTTCCTTTGTTAAACTCCTATAAAATGAGAATATACTACATTTACACAAACAACATTCTATATTGTTCTTAAGTACATATGGTAACCATCTAACAGGGCTATTGCCTACATTGATATGTTATGTCACATCTGAACAGACTTTTGGTCATCATGCCACAATTGATAACAAAAATTGTATATCTAAATTAAGATCCATTTAAAAGGGAAATTAAATCCAAGCAATACACAGTATACAGACAACAGTGTTTTCAATATTTCTGTGAATGAGAAAATCTTTTCCCATAAATCCTTCTGCTGCAGATAAAATGCATTATTTATATCATCACTTTGCTGAAAGCTTTGGGATGAGATTTGGTTGCAACTTTAACTTAACACACACTATGTTTAAATGACCAAGTAAAGTAATCATTAAATACGATTTTACATAGTAACTAATACTTTACTTAACATCTGAAATATATATGTCTGAATGAAAGAAGACTTTGGGGTTGTACCTCTGACCAAAATGAAAACATGAGAAATAAATGTATTGAATTTTCTCCAAGAAACAATCGTGATGGACTATTTGTTAGGCAGCATGTGTTATAAGGAAACTGATGTACAGTCATAATAAGGAATTGGTAAATTTTGAAATTAAGATTTAACTAATCTCACATGTAATGAATCTTATCTTCTAAGAATTACAGCCCTCATATTAGTATTAGGATAAAGTGATTGAGACTTGTAACAACGAATTTGTATTATACAATTAATTTACATTAACTGTGTCAATAGAGAATTATCATATGAAAAGCAATAAGCTTTCTTGATATAATATTATACTATTCTATTTAACTAGTTAACAGGGTTTCACAGTATCAGATTTTTCAAGATTTTGAGATTCTAGTTTTAACTCTCTTGACATTTATAGTAATTTCATTTAATATTAATCTAATTCTGCTCATGTTAGCATTTTATAAAGAAAGTGGCGTGATGAGCAAAAGTGCTTTTTCTACCCACTAGTCTGAGCTCACCTATTCTGCTTGGTTTGGAAAACAATTAAAGCGCATTATAAATATTGCTGACACCAAACACAGATTTATTCACTGTCCTATGCTAACTTCTGCACAATTTCATCTTTTAAAAGTCTCCAGCTCATAAACAAGTAACGACCCTGTTTCAGTTTTCATACCTTTTACTGTTGCTGGTTATTCGACACTCAACATTCACTGTTTACATTTATTAAGTACACTGTTTTTAGTCTATAGTGATTTCTGTTGTTTAACAATACTTTACATGGATATGCCATCGACATGAATAAAACATAAAGAGGGACTGTTACCTTTATTGCTGATCTACTCGTCTCTTACAAAAGGAATGAAGCACCACTTATTAACACCCCTACATAAAATATAAGTACAAACATCAAACACACATTCTCATTTAAGCTCGCGTAATTATTGTTATTGTTAGTGACGAATATGAGTACTTATTAACAATGCTGAGCGCTAGACTGAAGCAATGAGTAACATGTCTGATAATGGTAATTAATCTGGGCTACAACGATGTCATGTCTAACACATCAGCAGTGATTGGCTAAACATGTTCTGGAGTGGACTGGGCTCATTGGTCCACTCTCAGCCATGTTAGCTAATCACTGTCTACCCTATTCCTTCAGGTACTAATATACTATAGGTACTTAAATGTGACCACTACAGTATTGCTGTATTAAAGCTAATTCACCATCGTCTTTCCTGCATTATCGATCGAGTCTTATAAACAATTCGTCCAGAGCTGCTATCGTGCTTGTAGTGTAACAAGGAAAGGAACTTTGACAAAATGTTTTTTTTTTCATTGTCATATTGTTCTTCATTACACTGTTTTTATTGAAAAATAATAGTTTCGCACTTGTTTTACTATGGTACAATGCACACGTTCATCTCATTAGATATAAGTACAGAAATGACATTAGAGTACACGACATGACAAAATATTTACATTTTACAGGAGTATGTCGAATTAGTATTCTAAATGAACTTGATGAGATTTCGGATGTCATCGTATCCGTGAGCGTTTTGGGTAAGGTTTTTAAAATAATTACGCACAATTACTGGATGTTACCTTTGTGGACTATCGCATTATTTGCTCAGAAGCTTGGCATGTGTAAGCAAGGAAGCGTGCAATTTTAATGTGTGTATGTAGTAAATGACGAAGAATAGAGGACTTGTGTAACGTCTCTTTAACGTTTATGACAAAAAGTGGTTGTTATTGTCTTCAGAAAGTGAACGAGCCAGGAGCAGAAATGTAGTACCCATAACTTTGTGGGGACAATGGTACTATTACGACCTTCAGTACTTTTCTGGCGGGTTTTTGAAGTTTCTACATCCGATTTGAAACATCGAAATATCTTAAGAAATATACAATTTACGAAAATGTTGGTCTAAAAAGAAAGAAGTATTAGTACCAACGGGGAACCTAACGAGTGTTCAGTTTTTTTATAGCTAGATGTCTTTAATGGTGAACTGTACAAGTGATTTCGTTTCCTAATAGAAATCCACATTTTTATTGCAGCTTCAAATTTTGATCACCCTACATCCGTAGGTTTTGTCCGTATATTTTTCTTTAATTATTTAATAAAATTCGCTTCTTTCGAAATCTATCACTCCATAATAAGATCTGGCGCAAATAAAATTTCACTATTATTTCTCTAGTCCTCGCTGGATATGTGGATTTGTGTATCCATAAACATATGAAGTCTCTACTTCCAGGCAAAATTAAGGACAGCGGTACAGATTTAGTTGTTTCCCGATCTAACTATATGACTATTCTCATAGAATACCCTAAGCCTTCACTGTTCAACAAATGTCTCGGATGTCTGCTTAGATATATTTTATTACTGAACATGTAAATAATACCACACAGTCTGTCGTCCAGTATACCTCATTATATCTGCAAAATTATTCCTTGTGTTCCATCATGGGAAAATGAGAAACCAGAAAATTATTTAACCAAAAGGGACATATGTCGAATGAAAGGTGCACATTTGCCTTTCATGGAATGCGAACATGTACCAACTGTCAGGTTTCTGCTATGAAAAGTAAAGTTTATATTACGTCAATATGAATGGTTTGTAAGAACAATTAGAGCACCAATCATTACTCAAGGGTCACTTTAATAGAACTAGTTTTACTTAATGGTAGACTTTTCGTATGATTCATACGTTAGGAGATATTTTGATATCTCAAGCCAACCATTCAATCGGAATTGGACCTGGATGTTCTGCTAGACAGAACCTTTGAAGTCACACGATACTTCTGCAATACATCGTCTATGTCACACTATTTACTGGTCTAGAAAAACGTTCAGAAACGGAAAGAGGTGCAAGATATTGGAATAAGTTAACATTACAGGGGACGATGGTAAATGTACAATACGTACAGGTACTAGGAACGAGGATTAAGAATGGAAGACCAAGTACGAAATACTCGGATTAACAAGAGCATAATGCAGGGGTGTCGTCTTCCTGCTTCATTGTTCAACCTGCGCCTTGAAGAAAAAGGACGGAGCTAAAAGGAAGGTTCAGGGCTGAGGGTGAAATTCCTGGTGCAAGGATATCAACTGTAAGATTCACTGATGTTGGTTTCCACTGTGAAAAGGGCTTCAGAATTACGAGAATGGTTGAAGCGAATGAGCAGTACACTGAATAGGATACGGATTAAAAGGAAAGTCAAGAAAGTCTAAAGTAATGAGGATGAGTATAGCGTTAAACTGACCATGAAAACCGAGGGCTACGTAACAGACGAAGCCGAGAAATTTTGCTGCCTTAGAAGGAAAATAACGCATGATAAGCGAAGCAAGGGGGGGGGGGGGAGGAGAGAGATGGCAAATGAGAGTATTAGTGGCAAAAAAAGTCTACTTGTGTCAAAAGAAGGTCTTAATTTGTGTACAGAACTGTACAGAAGTGAGTCATGGACCGAAGAAAACCGAAAAAGGAGAGAATCGATGCATTTGAGATACTGCATTACAGAAAGAAAATGAAAATTAAGTCGACAGATAAAATAAAAAAAACAAATTGGTTCTCCTCACAGTCGGTGAGCATATGAGGAATATCCGAAAAACACTAAGTAGATGAAGAGACAACGCTATAGGATACGTTAGAAGAGATCAGACTTACGTGGGATGAGAGCAATCAGTTGAGGGTAAGAGTTGTAGGGAAAGACAGAGGTAGGAGTACATATAACAAACACTGAATACATTGGGTGTGTATAAGTTGCTTTTGAAATGAAGAGATTGGCACGCGAGAGGAAATCGTGATGGACCGCACTAGTGTCAGAAGACTGATGAAAAGAATATAAAACGGTTCCGTACGTGGATTTAAACATAGTTCTGATGATACATAAAAACTGTAGGGAAACAGGTACTGCATAAGGCAAGTTGTGTGTTCTTCACTTCAGTTAGGATACTTGAATTGCTGGGCTAAATACTCAGGTTTGGACGAAAATAGAGGAATGAAACCAAAACCAGTTGCTCAATTTCCTATCTTCGCACATTCACCGTCAGGGATGCAGATTGAGGTTCAACGTCCAGTCCAAGTGGTCAGAGAAGGAGCAGAAGAATGTGTGATTTCTTTTCTTGATTCGCACACTACAGGAAAATGTGCGAGGCAACTCACCACAACTGAAGGGTCATAAAGCTTGGGACTGTGATAGTTAAGAAGGAACGATCGAAGGCTGAGGTTCAAGGTCTTGTCCAGCGCAAAGTTCTGAGAGACGGACCAGATACTCAGGTTTGGACGAAGATAGCGGAATGAAACCAATTGCGTAATTTTCTATCTTCGCAAGTTCATCGTCAATATGGAAGGGATGCAGATTGAGGTTCAAAATCCAGTTCGTCAGAGAAGGAGCAGAAGCTCAAATCTAGATCACGATGTGCGAGTAAAATTAGTCACGTCATTATGGAACTTGGCATGTTAATCATTACAAGGGAGGTGAAGTGATTAAGATTGAAGGTACAGTCCATGAGGAAGACCTCAGAGACAGAGCAGAAGCTCGAATTTTGATACCGAAAGGGGACGGAAATCAATGCATCATTGATTCACACATTAATAGTCACAAACGATGGTTTGGAGATTGAGGTTCAGTGTCCAGTCCACCTCGAAACTCTCACAGGCGAAACAGAAGTTTGGATGTGGACAAGAATAGGGGACGTATTAATTATGTCATTATTAATCTTGGAGCGTTCATCTTCAAGAAAGAAGAGTTTAAGATTGAAGTTAAAAGTCCAGTCCCTAGTGAACGCCAATTCCTTAAGGCTGAATATGCTCACAGTACTTGCTGATGGCGTTGTAATTCTGCAAGGGATGGCAAATGGGTTGGAAGAACAGCTGAAAGTAATAAACAGCGGTTTTAAAAGAGGTTATATGGTTACCATCGACAAAACTAAAGAAAGGTAACGGAATAAAGTCGAATTAAAGCAGGCGATGCTGAGGGGTAACATTAGGAAATGGGACTGTGTGAGTACCAGTAGTAAAAGTTGTGTTTTATGCTGTTTGGAACAAGGCAGAGAAAATATAAGATATATACTGGCGGTGACAAGAAAAATATCAATTTGTTAACATCAAATACAACTTTAAATGTTAGGAAGGCTTTTCTAAAGATATTTGTCGGGTGTGTAGCCTTGTTCGGAAATGAAACATGGACGTCAAACAGAACAGGGAATAAGAGAACAGAAGCTTTTGAAATGTGGTTTCACAAAAGAATGCTGAAAATTAGATGGGTAGATTGAACCGCTAATGAGGAGATGCTTAACCGCATTGGAGGAAAAATTTACCGCACAAGCTGACAGAGAGAGAGGATCACTTGATAAGACACATCCTGAAGCACCAAGGAATCCTTTATTTGGCGATGGTGAGCGATAAAAATTTTGGAGGGAGACCAAGGAATGAATACAGATAGCAGGTACAAGTAGATGTAGGTTCTGGTAGTTATGGAGAGATGAAGAGGCATGTGCAGGATAGAGTAGCTGCATCAAACCAGTCATTGGACAGAAGACGAGTAACAACAGACAACTTATTTCTTATTTCCAAGCAAAGAAGTAGATCTACTGAAGGGTGACTAGTGCTGCTAGAGCTGCAGGAAACGTAGAATCAGATTTTGAGAAATCAAGAATCTTACAAAATTTGAGTACTTCAGAGAAATCATTAAACTAGTAGGCCGACCAGTGAAGCAAACAACGCCAGATCCCAGAAGTCAGAGCCCTCCAAGAATACCTATAGTATAAAAATTAATATCCAATAATGTGAAAATTAGATACTATGGAACAGTTATCAAACTGTAAGCGCTCTACGCAACGAAGTACATTGCTACACTTAAGGTGAAGACACAGAAAAAAAAACACGGAGAAAAAACAGAGTAGCATACTTCGAAAAATTCTATGCACTTCATATGAAAATAGCAACAACAAATTAAGATATAACAAAGAACTCTATAAAAAAATTGCCAAATCCTCGCAGTCTGGAGAGGGCAGATCAGTTTGTTTGGGCATGTGGAAAGAATGGAGTACAGTAAAAATCTTTCAATAATATTTCAGTAACGAAAGGACAAAAATCAGTGGATCAAAGATACTAAAACGAATTAGAAGAGAGTGCTGTAACTGAAGAAGATATTCAAAACAGAGAAAAATTTTGCACCAAAATAAACAAAACTTCAAAGTTTCACAAGAAGAAGAAAGGAAACCTGTAAGAAAATTCATCCAGGAAGAAAAATAACAGCAGAATGGAAAAATGGGGAAAGGAACATAATTCAGAAGGACAACCCCTTTGAGTAATTTTTTCACATTGTCCACAGTTCGTCGGTTTCAGCACAATAATAAGAAGATAAAATAAATAAAGCGAGTACATGGCTTCGCCAATATTGAGATCATACGCCAAGCACTAATCCGACTGAACAAGTATCGTGAAATTATTTATGGAGACAGCGAGAAACCTAAATCAGGTTCACGGGACGGGGTTTTGAAATCAAGTCCTGCCTATTGTGATTCCACTGTCTCAACTGTTGAGCCCTCTCGCTGAATAAAAATGGTTGTATTGGAAGTTCAAAAACTTAGCAATCGCCTAGTTTGAGGTAAAAATTTGACAGTATCCTGTAAGATACAAGTGAAAGTGTAGCAAGTGACATTATTATAAACTGCAGATTCATTGCCAAAAGCAAAAAAGAAAAAAAAAAAGAACGGAAGGAGAAGGAGATTATAGTAAAGGAGAAGAAGCCAATAAAAGATGAAGATATGAAGGAAGAGCAGATATAATTAAAATAATCCTAATAATGGAAGAGGTGACGGACTGGGAAATGATCAAGGGAAGAATATGATAAAGGAGAAGAAGCTGGCGGAGGGAGGGAAGAACTGATGCAAGAACAGGAGGAGAAACGACAAGGTGAAATGCAAGGGGATAGTGATGGTGGAGGAGAAGAAAGAGTTTTTGGTTCTGATGGTGACGTTGGCGATGAACAATATGATTTTGAAGGAGTTGACTGTGAACGAGGAGATGATGATGATGAAGAAGAAGAAGAAGAAGAAGAAGAAGAACAGTGATATCAGTCTTGCAGAAGTAACACAAGTGACTCCAAAGATATAGACTGGAATAATGAGGCAGAATAACATATATATATATATACGAAATAATTTATATATTTATGCTGCATTCTTGGGTGAAAGAAAAGGGTACTGTTTCGACACCTGGCCCAATGAAAATCTTGGTTTAGAGGAATGAACTGGCTATAGAATATGTTCATAAGATTTTGTTGACAGTAGTTGAAAGATAGTGAGATGCTAGCTGTGATCTGCATTGCAGGGAGTGCGTGATAGAGGATTTAGTTATATCAACCTCCAGCGGAGGTGAGCATGAGATTTGCGTTGTAAAGCATCGACACCACAGCATTTGGCCGTCTAAGAGCTTCAACAGCTCGTAGAACTGTTTTTTAAAAAACTACAACATTAACATCCAATAAACAACAGACTATCACTAACAGTTTGAGGCCAGTAAACGTATGTACACAGTATTTACTAACTTACTTTGCTATCACGCTGGCTTCTCAATAAACGTTCCAGCTGTTGAAAAACATAAATTTCATCGATTTCATGAAAAAAAACGAAGTTCCAACAGTAACAGGAATTTTTATATATTTCAACGTTCAGGGGAGATTGTGAGTTACATCACTTGTGCACAGGTTTGCCAGTAGAATTTGTGATGAATTTGTCGGATTTGGGTAATTCACAACTGCTAGAGATTACCGCATTCCGTATGTTATTGTCGATATGTAACATGTGTATATAAGACGATGGAGGTTCTTACAGAATGCTTGTTTACATTCTATCAGGTTCTGATTGAAAATTGCTATTTCAGAGAAGCCATTATCTTTTGTTTACTGCACAGCGAATCACTGACAACTCTCCGTCACCAGTGGAATTCGTGGCTCCAAAATTTCTAGCAATTAGTTTACATGTTACACCTAGTATTGTCGGTTGTATACTTAGAAACGTAGAGATTATTTGTCTGCTTTACAAAAATCGACATTCATATTCATTTTTAAAACACTAATTGCTAAACAGATATTCTTACGATAAATTTGTTTTGTCATTTTCTCGAAAACCTAATAAGCTACTAATGGAATTAACAACGTTACTTTGTTTCATAAAATCTCATTCTCTGTAATTTTTTGTCTTATGAAAATACTGTCAAAACAGACGCAATTGGGTTTCGGTAGGCTTTTTCACATTTAATTCGTTTGCGTCACTCGACATACAAGGGTAATTCACAGCTGAGCCATTGTTATTAGACTGTAGTGTCCAACATGCAGCTGTAAGACTGATTTTGCAGGTGCAGGAAGATTTAGTAGGCACACAAAGTTCACAGTGACGTACCATCCATCGAGGAGATCTAAGTCATCATTCCAAGACGATGGGGATTTCGTGATAGTTATACATTTGGTGTAAGTGGTAAGAGATCCACAACTTGTAGCGTTCTATCATGCAGTGATCAGGTGAAGTAGTTACTTCTTGTAAACATCCCTAAAGCATGTGGTTCATGAGCAAGCTCTCACGGAATGGTTAAAGTTCCCTATGAAGGTTTGTGATGGAATAGACATAGTTTGTTCTGTTTTAGCTCTACTGAAACAGAGTTACTGTCTATGACGGGTCCGTATACAGCCCTGTCAGTGACTAATAGGGAATTGAAATATTTTATTCTGACGTTTACTCAGCTAAGGGAAGAACTGGATGCCGTTCAGGTGCTACACTATCGATTTCAAAAACCACTTGTTTGTGCGAAACTGCACTGAGGTGTTTTTTGTTTCACAGACGTTAGAATTAGGGGATTTAAATAACGTACGTTTACATATTACATAAAACCAAGTAAACTGAGAGATGAGAAGGTAAGGGACTTTTTCCGGTTTTTTCGACTTGTACTATTGTGCCTGCTACCTGCAACCACCTACATTCCATATAACAAAATTAACAAGCTTCGAATTCCAGGATACAACTCTTGGGGACAACTGTAGAAGTAAGTACAAAAATGAAGTTGAGAGAGTTATAGAGAGAATGTTAGCAACTTTATCGAAATGAGAGGTAAAAATCGCATGTAACCACCAAATCTAATAAAAGATACATTCTTAAAGGAAATGATCATGAGATACATAAAAACTGGAAATAATATGGCCTATATGTCGTTAAATAATAAGGTAAACTAACTGTCTCAGAATACAAGAAAATATTGAAGTTATAAGTCTACATTCATATTAACGAGAAGGAACTAATTACATACAAAGCGCAAAGTGTCCTAGAAATGTTTTTCAGGATAGTACCTTGTTATAGCCTGGTTTGTCTTATCTTTTACGTAACATTTCTGAAAACTGAATGGTAACCATGTTACAGGATTCGTAATTAGTCCAATCTGAAACATAAGCGGAGATCGTGACAGTTAAATGAACAATGAGTAAAGAAGATACAATGAGACGTACTTAGAATAGTTTGCCTAAAGTGTAGAAGCTTGCCAGCATCTGTTATACAATGAATTTGGTGTTTTAGACCAGTCTTTAGAAAATGCTACGAAGACTGACTCTGAACTGGATGAGACATCGTTTGATTTTTTTTTGTTCGGTTTAGGGGGTTCTTCTTGGAAATGAGACAGCTATTGCAGTTAGTTTTGAAGTATTCATAATGGCGCAAAGCTATTTTCCAGATTACTTAACATTTATTATGAGGAGTGTTGCAGAAGAAGTCTACAGCGTTACGTATTTAACCCCCCCCCCCCCCCCCTCGTTTATGAGTGAACTAAATTTGATTTTTTTATTGTATCATCTATGGCCTATTTGGGACATAGCTCATTAACATGACGAAAAAGCCGTTGCGCTAATGCCTGATGGACCAAACAACTACAAAGTTTGTTCCTTGTATAGAGATGTTAAAAAACCATAGTGAGGAATGAGATTGTGAGATACGCGACACGTCGAATTCGAGGTGCTCACAGAATGGACTGGACGTACATGCTTACATTTTTACTCGTTTAGCTAACCCAGCTCAGAAATCGGTAGCAAACTGCAATGTGGACACCTGGTACAGTTGAAGACACATCATGTTTCCCACATGCCATCATGCAAAGGTCTCCACAAAAAGTCACTTGATGATCTTGTTGGCCAGCTAGTAGCTCACGAAGTTCATGTGGCTTTCTCCTAATACCAAATAAATCAAGTAACCATTAATTTTATTCCATTTGTGGAAATAAGACCCTAATACTCTCATCAGACAGAGTCCTCAGAATGGATTACCTACAAGTTGAATTTTCTATCACAAATGCTTACGTTCTGGGCCACTCATGACTGGTGGGTATCAGGGCTTCCAGTGGAGGACAAAGGCGGTTGGGAATGGTTGCAGACTCTTCGCGCCATGTGCAGGCTGTGAGGGCAGGTCTTCGTCAACATTTATTGAGCCAACGTGAGACAAAGAGGTTTTATAGGCATGTTTTGTAATGTCAAATGAACTATCACGTTAGTTCACATTTGAAGACCCTAAAAACTATTTGAGTAATGACAAACAATTTTGTAGGATCCCTGTTCGATCCAAAAGGAAGTATCCACATATAAGACGAACCATATTCCGTCGAATTTTCAGACACATTTACTTTCAATTTCGGTCTATATTTTCTGGTTACCCAATTGAGTAGATACGTTTGAGGAGGAGTAACACATCATTCAGCCTATGTTAGGCCACTATGCAGAATGTGGATGGGGGTCGTCTTGAGCTACTGGTTGGCAAGTGTAAAAGAGAAACGTTTTATGGGATTTTTTTTAATACCAATTGGATCAAATAATTACCATGTTCGTTCCATATGTAGAGATCAAAAAAAATGTGAGTGATGGGTAATAATCTTATACGATCCCTGATACTTAAAATTATGAATGTTCACAAAATGGACGAACCATACATGGTTGAATTTTGTGACGTATTTGCTTGAAGTTTGGGACTATACTGGTGGGTTGGCCAGTCGAGCAGTTGGTCCCGTAATGATCCAGTCGAATGGTGCACACTGTAGGACCTCGCAGGACTGGAGAGAGTCCACTGGCGATAGGTGGACTGGTCCACGTGGGATATGAGCGGAGGTCATCTTGAACTGCGAGTTAGATTCCATGTGTCTGTTTCTTAATACCAAATGCATCACGTAAGTACTACGTTTGTTCCATATTTGAAGACTGCAAAGACTAGTGTTACGCGAAATAAACTTACAGGATGTCTGATAAATCCAGATGAAGGTGTCGTTAAAACAGACTAACCATACACAGTCGTATTCACAAAATACGACACTTTTGCTTGCAATTTGGGACTATAGGGACAGGTTATCCAACTGTGCATTTGGGACTGTACTGACTAGTTGTCCCAACGCCAACAGTGGGCAACGCGCTGCACTGCAGAACTGGAGGCGGTCCACTGACGACATGTGAAGTTCTCCATGTGTGATATGGTTAAAAGTCTTTCCGATCTGCTGGTTGGCCAGCATGTAGCAGATGGTAGTAGATGGATTTCGTGGGATCATTTTCTAATTCCAAATGGTCCAGGTAACTGTCATGTTTGTCCCATATCAGGAGATGATATCAAAATCTGAGTTATGAGTAATGAACTTGTTGAATCCCTGATACAACCAACTAGAGGCTTCTGCAGAAGACACCTGCAATACAAGTTAATTTGCCTGCAAGTTGTGTCTGTAGTATCCAGTAATCCAGTTGAGCAGTTGGACCTGCCTATCCTGGCAAGTGGGTAGTGCGGTGTATCACGCAGACTGGAGACCCTCAAGGAGGAATTAACAGACCTCCCAGGTCATGTGGACGTCTCCACAAGGACTGCAGGTGAAGATCTTTTTGAAATGCTGGATAGCCAGTGTGTAGCACGTGTTTTTAATGGGGCTCTTTTCTAATATCAAACGGATTAAGTAACTACAACGTTTGTTCCTTATTTTTAGATGAGTTACAAGTAATGAGCTTATAGTATCCACAGAATGCACCTGTAATACGCAGTGAAATATTCAGATACGTTTGCTTGCAAGTTGGTCCTGTACTAGCATCTGGTCCAGTGGAGCAGTTGGCCCTGTAGAGGCTGGTGACCCAGTCGAGCAGTGGGTGCTGGAGTGCGCCACACGGACCAGAGACGGCCGAAGAACAGTCGTGGTCCCCTCACGTCATGTGGAGATCTCCGCGAAGGATGCGGGTGAAGGTCTTCTTGAACTGCTGGTTGGCCAGCGCGTAGCAGAAGGGGTTCATGGGGCTGTTGGCGTAGCAGAGGAAGTAGGAGAACATAAAGAGGTGCTCGTTGGTGCAGGGCGGCTGCGCGCAGAAGCCCTCGACGAGCGCCAGGATGTGGTACGGCGTCCAGCACGCGACGAACGCCCCCAGGATGAAGGAGATGGTGCGGAACGCCTTCCGCGCGCGGTTCTCCGACTTGGACTTCTGGCGGCCCGACGACTCCTTCTTGCTGGAGCGCCGCTTGCTGCCGCCGCCCTTGAAGCGCTTGCCGATGCTGCGCACGAAGTCGCGACGCGAGCCGCCCCCGAGGATAAAGCTGCCCGCAGTGCTGCCGCCGCCTCCGCCGCCCCCACTCTCCCGGGCGATCACCGTCGTGCCGCCCACACTGCTGCCAACTGCGAACAGTGAGAGGATCGGTCACAAATCCATACATATAATACACTACTGGCCATTAAAATTGCTACACCACGAAGATTACGTGCTACAGACGCGAAATTTAACAGTCAGGAAGAAGATGCTGTGGTATGCAAATGATTAGCTTCCAGTGCATTCACACAAGGTTGGCGACGGTGGCGACACCTACAACGTGCTGACATGAGGAAAGTTTCCAACCGATTTCTCATACACAAACACCAGGTTCATCTATTATTACATTTCGCTTTTCATGCAGTAAAAATGCCACATAAGGTGAGACGTTATAACTTATTAGTTATTTACTACTAACTCTATTCACAAAATACTTAACTTATTACTAATTTAGTATTCGCAATACACTCAGGAGACCATATCCATATACAGGGTGAGTCAAAAAGGACCTTACAATTTTGGAATGATATAGAAATTTATTGAGATAATTTACAGAATCGGTAGACCGGTGTTGCCTGGTGAAACGTTGTTGTGATGCCTCGTGTAAGGAGGAGAAATGCGTACGTACCATCACGTTTCCGACTTTGATAAAGGTCGGATTGTAGCCTATCGCGATTGCGGGTTATCGTATCGCGACATTGCTGCTCGTGTTGGTCGAGATCCAATGACTGTTAGCAGAATATGGAATCGGTGGTTTCAGGAGGGTAATACGGAACGCCGTGCTGGATCCCAATGGCCTCGTATCACTCCCAGTCGAAATGACAGGCATGGCTGTAACGGATCGTGCAGCCATGTCTCGATCCCTGAGTCAACACATGGGGATGTTTGCACGACAGCAACAATCTGCACGAACAGTTCGACGACGTTTGCAGCAGCATGGACTATTAGCTCGGAGATCATGGCTGCGGTTACCCTTGACGCTGCATCACAGACAGGAGCGCCTGCGATGGTGTACTCAACGACGAACCTGGGTGCACGAATGGCAAAACGTCATTTTTTCGGACGAATCCAGGTTCTGTTTATAGTATCATGATGGTCGCATTCGTGTTTGGCGACATCGCGGTGAACGCACATTGGAAGCGTGTATTCGTCATCGCCATACTGACGTATCACCCGGCGTGATGGTATGGGGTGCCATTGGTTACACGTCTCGGTCACCTCTTGTTCGCATTGACGGCACTTTGAACAGTGGACGTTACATTTCAGATGTGTTACGACCTGTGGCTCCACCCTTCACTCGATCCTTGTGGAACCCTACATTTCAGTAGGATAATGCACGACCGCATGTTGCAGAAAATGTTCGACTGCTGCCCTGGCCAGCACACTCTCCAAATCTCTCACCAACTGAAAACGTCTGGTCAATGGTGGCCGAGCAACTGGCTCGTCACAATACGCCAGTCTCTACTCTTGATGAACTGTGGTATCGTGTTGAAGCTTCATGGGCAGGTGTGCCTGTACACGCCATCCAAGCTCTGTTTGACTCATTGCCCAGGCGTATCAAGGCCATTATTACGGCCAGAGGTGGTTGTTCTGCGTACTGATTTCTCAGGATCTATGTACCCAAATTGCGTGTAAATGTAATCACATGTCAGTTCTAGTATAATATATTTGTCCAATGAATACCCGTTTATCATCTGCATTTCTTCTTGGTGTAGCAATTTTAATGGCGAGTAGTGTATGTACGTTTCAATGGCGAGATTTTAACCAAACTTGATACACATACCACTTTAGCGTCTGTAAAGAAGCACTGTGGGAATATGAACCATCTACCTGTCAAAGGGGCGTGAGAAGCCCAGGTCACTACGTCTAAATAGATAGAATATATTCATCCCGTGTTTGAGTAAGATGGCGGTTAGCGACTCGGAAATAACTTTACAGTTAATTTCAAACCTTCAGAAGACTTTTCCTCGCTGACACCCAACACAAAATGATGGGAGGAATCAGGTTCGTCTATTATTACATTTCGCTTTTCATGCAGTAAAATTGCAACATAAGGTGAGACGTTATAACTTATTAGTTATTTACTACTAACTCTATTCACAAAATACTTAACTTATTACTAATTTAGTATTCGCAATACACTCAGGAGACCATATCCATATACAGGGTGAATCAAAAAGGACCTTACAATTTTGGAATGATATAGAAATTTATTGAGATAATTTACAGAATCGGTAGATGTGTCATTGTGTAGCAAAGAACCTCGAGTTTGATTCAAGCAGTGGAACAGGGCCCAATTCCGCCCTTAGGTGCGGCAGTGCACTGCACAATTAAAGTGGCTACTTTTCCTGATGTGGAGCATGCTTGCTGTGTGTTTTGGTTTCGTGAAACGAACTCTGCAACAACTATTCGTCCTAAATTTCGCACCGAATACACTAAAGAACCTCCAAGCAGGTCTACAATTTACTCTTGGCACAAGAACTTTGCTGAGACAGGGTACACCCGTGTGTGGGAAGAAATGATAACCGGTGGGATGTTTGTCGCATCACTTCAAACCAAGATGATTCTTGACACTTTTATGTGAAACGTGAGGTTGTTTGCTATTCCGCAAGTTATCCCAATAAATTTTTGTACCACTCTTAAATAGTAAAGTCATTTTTGACTCACCGTATATACGGGTACCACTGAATGTAGCTGCAAAATCATGAAATGCAATGATCGTATGGCATTGTTGGCCGGCAGGTCCCATGCGGGTTCGGCCGCCAAACGGAACTCTTATTTCAGTTGGCGCCACATTGGGAGACTCGCGGCCGATGATGATGACAACACAGTCCGCGAGAGGAGAAAATCTCCAACATGGCCGGGAATCGAACCCGGGCCTAGTGCATGGGAGGCAAGCACGTTACCACTCGGGTAAGCAGGCGGACAGCTTTAAATGAATCCATGGCAATTTCCAACCTGCATTTCGCGGTAGTTATGTACGATTTGCTTGACGTTTTATTTTTATATTCATTACTGTCACTGTATACATTTTTACGTCACTTCTTTACGCTTTCGTAGCAATCGTTTTAAGTTTATTCGTTAGTTTGGCTGCATGTTGTGTATCATTAATAATGGAGGAATGGATAGTAAAGCTGTCTGCAACAGTAAAATTCATCTTCGCCTCCCGGCAATATTTTTTGATTGTCATTGTTGTCATGTTGCGCGCGTAACATCTGAGATCCCGGCAGAGTTCTTGAGATGCACGTCTGTGTGACCAGGCTGAAATTGCACCCGTATCTAGATTATGTCGAGTCTGAAAGATGCATTCGAAAACGAATCTTTGAACAGCAATAAACTCTCAGTTATGTTGTGTGGACTATCTCTTTAATACTGCCTCAGGATTTCCAGAGATAGAAGGATGGTTCATAAACAGGTAAATAAATTGTAGAGTATGAGATCTGTATATTTCAATTTTTAAAACAGTGAAATATTTTTAGGGACGAAATTCCATTCCTATATGTAGCGTATGTAGGTTCCTACTCTTCACCCTTTTTTTTAAGGTGGTTTGTTGCGGCCCGCTACGAATTCCTCTGCTGTCCCAACCTCTTCATCTCAGAGTAGCACTGCCAACCTACGTCCTCAGTTATTTGCTGTATGTATTGTGATATTTGTCTTCATCTATAGTTTTTGCCCTCTATAGTTCCCTCTAGTACCATGGAAGACATTCCATCATGTCTGAACAAATGTCCTATCTGAAGTGTTGCTAGAGGAGGCCGAAATGCACGCGTTTAATTACACGCTGACTGGCGTGAGGTCTGAAACAGTTAAGTGAATTAACAGTAGCAAATAAAGTACGTAGTTGATATAATACTTAACTTTAATCCACAATTGGTGTACATCGATCTTGACGGTACATGTTATAATCTCAATATCAAATGCTATGGCGCCTTGCTAGGTCGTAGCAAATGACGTAGCTGAAGGCTATGCTAACTATCGTCTCGGCAAATGAGAGCGTAGTTGTCAGTGATCCATCTCTGGCTAAGTCGGCTGTACAACTGGGGCGAGTGCTAGTACGTCTCTCTAGACCTGCCGTGTGGCGGCGCTCGGTCTGCCATCACTGACAGTGGCGACACGCGGGTCCGTCGTATACTAGCGGACCGCGGCCGATTTAAAAGCTACCACCTAGCAAGTGTGGTGTCTGGCGGTGACATCACACTATCATCCTGTCCCTTCTCCTTATCAGTGTTTTCCACATATTCCTATCCTCTCCGATTCTGTGCAGAACCTCCTCATTCCTTACCTTACCAGTCCACATAATTTTCAACATTCTTCTGTAACACGACATCTCAAATGCGTCGATTCCCTTCTGTTCCTGTTCTCCCACAGTCAATGTTTCACCACCACACAATGCTGTGCTCCAGACGTACGTCCTCAGAAATGTCTTCCTCAAATTGAGGCCTATGTTTGATACTAGTAGAATTCTCTTGGCAAGGAATGCCCTTTTTGCCGTTGCTAGCCTGCTTTTGAAGTCCCTGCTCCGTCCGTCATTGGTTAGTTTACTGCCTAGGTAGCTGAATTCTTTAACTTCACCTAATTCGCGACCATCAATCCTAATGTTAAGTTTATCGCTGTTCTCATTTCTGCTACTTCCCATTACTTTTGTCTTTCTTCGATTTTCCCTCAATCCATATTTTGTACCTATTAAATTGTTCATTCCATTCAGCAGATCACGTAATTCTTCTTCACTTTCACTCAGGATAGCAATGTCATCAGCGAATCGTATCATTGATAACCTTTCACCTTGAATTTTAATTCCACTCCTGAACCTTTGTTTTACTTCCATCATTGCTTCTTCGATGTACAGATTGAACAGTTGGGGGGATAGACTACATCCTTGTCTTACACCGTTTTTAATCTGAGCACTTCGTTCTTGGTCGCCAGTCTTATTATTTCATATTGTACATATTGTATGTTACCCGTCTGTCCCTATAGCTTACCCCTATTTTTCTCAGAATTTCGAACGTCTTAGACCATTTTATATTGTCGAATGCTTTTTCCAGGTCGACAAATCCTATGAACGTGTCTTGATTTTTCTCTAGTTTTGCTTCCATTGTCAACCGCAACGTCAGAATTGGCTCCCTTGTGCCTTTAGCTTTTCTGAAGCAAAATTGATCATCATCTAGCACATCCTCGATTTTCTTTTCCATTCTTCTGTACATTATTCTTGTGAGCAACTTGGATGCATGAATGTTAAGCCGATTGTGCGAAAATTCTCGTACTTGTCGGCTCTTGCATTCTTAGGAGTTGTGTGGATGATATTTTTCCGAAAGTCAGATGGTATGTCTACAGAATCATACACTCTACACACCAACGTGACTAGTCGTTTTGTTGCCATTTCCCCTACTGATTTTAGAAATACTGAAGGAATGTTATCTATCCATTCTGCCTTATTTGATCATGTCCTCCAACGCTCTTTTAAATTATGATTCTAATAGTGGATCTCCTATCTCTTCTAAATCGACTCCTGTTTCCTCTTCTATCACATCATTCAACTCTTCCCCCTCATAAAGGCTTTCAATGTATTCTTTCCAATTATCCACTCTCTCCTCTGAATTTAGCAGTGGAATTCCTGTTGCGCTCTTAGTGTTACCACCCTTGCTTTTCATGTCACGGAGGGTTGTTTTGACTTTCCGGTGTGCTGAATCTGTCCTTCCGACAATAATTTCTTTTTCGATTTCCTCACATCTAATATGCAACTATTTCGTCTTAACTTCCCTGCACTTCCTATTTATTTCATTCCTCTGCGACCTGTATTTCTGTATTCCTGAGTTTCCTGGAACGCTTTTGTACTTCTTCCTTTCATCAGTCAAATGAAGTATTTCTTCTGTTGCCCATGGTTTCTTCACAGTTACCTTCTTTGTTCCTATGTTTTTCTTTCCAACTTCTGTGATTGCCCTTTTTTGATATGTCCATTCCTTTCAAACTGTACTGCATACTGACCTGTTCGTTATTGCTGTATCTCTAGTCTTAGAAACCTTCAAGCGTGTCTCGTCATCTCTTAGTACTTCCGTATCCCACTTCTTTGCATAGTGATTCTTCCTAATTAATGCCTTAAACTTCAGACTACTCTTCGTCACTACTACATTGTGATCTGAGTCAATGTGTACTCCTGGGTAAGCTTTACAATTCAGTATCTGATTACGGAATCTCTGTCTGACCACTAACTAATCTAACTGAAATCTTCCCGTATCATCTGGCCTTTTACAAATATACCATTTCCTCTTGTGATTCTTGAATCGAGTATTCGCTATTATTAGGTGAAACTTCTTACAGAACTCAGTCCTCTCTCATTCCTTGTCCCAAGTCCATATTCTCCTGTAACCTTTTCTTATACTCCTTCCGCTACAACTACATCCCACTCTCACATGACTTTTAGATTTTCGTCTCCCTTTACGTACTGTATTCCCCTGCCAATATCCTCACATTCTTTCTCTACCTCTCATCCTTAGGAATAGCAAAAGGCGCGAGATTTAGTCCACCGCAGGCCTTGCTTGGGAAGTAAAGGGCGGGTCGTGCTCACCGTCGACGCTTTCGTTGTCGGAGTGCAGCGTGCGGACGGTGTCTGTGCGAGAGACGCCGCCCGCGGTGGTGGCGGCAGTCGCTGGTGGCGGCGCCGGCGTCGTCGGGGGCGGCGCCAGCGTCGCGACGGGGGCGGCGGGGTGCTGCTCCACCACGGTGGTCACCGCGTCCTGGGGGCCGCGGAGGCGCACCGCCGTCTCCACCTTGGCCACCGGCGGCGCTTCCGGGGGCGGCGCCGGGGGTGGGGGATCCGCCTGCGAAGGAAAAAGGTGCGGTCAAGCTCGCTGACAATCAATGTAACCCAAAACTTTATTTACCCTTTAACACTGGAAACCAATTGTTGTTGTTGTGGTCATCATTCGGATGACTGGTTTGATGCAGCTCTCTCTACCCTGTGAAAGCCTCTTCATCTCAGAATAACTAGTGCAACCTACATCCGTTTGAACTTGGTCACTGATCTCTTGATCTTCCTGCACAATTTTTAATTGTCGACCCCATTTACTTCCGTACATTACCGAACTGACTTCTGCTCGATGCCTCAGTATGTGTATTATCAATCGATCCCATCTTTTGGTCAAGTTGAACCATAATACTCCATGCCGCCGGCCAGAGTGGCCGAGCGGTTCTAGGCGCTGCATCCTGGAACAGCGCGACCGCTGCGGTCGCAGGTTCGAATCCTGCCTCGGACATGGTTGTGTCTGATGTCTTTAGGTTAGTTAGGTTCAAGTAGTTCTAACAAGGGAACATCCCCATCACACCCCCCTCAGATTTAGTTATAAGTTGGCACAGTGGATAGGCCTTGAAAAACTGAACACAGGTCGATCGAGAAAACAGGAAGTTGTGTGGAACTATGAAAAAATAAGCAAAATATACAAACTGGGTCGTCCATGCCTAAGATAGGCAATATTAAGGACAATGTAAAGCGAGGAGCTCCGTGGTCCCGTAGTTAGCGTGAACAGCTGCGGAGTGAGAGGTCCTTGGTTCAAAACTTCCCTCGACCGAAAATTTTAACTTTTTATTTTCAGTTTATGTGAAAAACTCTTATGTTTTCATCACTTTTTTTGGAGTGATTATTACATCCACAAGAAAACCTAAATCGGGCAAGGTAGAAGAAACTTTTCACCCATTCGCCAAGTGTACTAGTTAGGTGGGTCGACAACATATTCCTGTCATGTGACGCACATGCTGTCACCAGTGTCGTGTACAAAATATCAGACGTGTTTTCCTGTGGAGGAATTGGTTGACCTATGACCTTGCAATCAAATGTTTTCGGTTCCCATTAGAGAGGCACGTCCTTTCGTCAACTAATCACACGGTTTTACGGTGCGGTCGCAAAACGCAGAAACTAAACTTATTACAGTGAACAGAGACGTCAATGAACGAACGGACAGATCATAACTTTGCGAAAATAAAGAAAGCAAAATTTTCAGTGGAGGGCAGATTTGAACCAAGGACCTCTCGTTTCGCAGCTGTTCAAGCTAACCACGGCGCTCCTCGCCTCACATTGCCCTTAATATTGCCTATCTTACGCATGGACGACCCATTTTGTATATTTTGCTTATTTTTTCATAGTTAAACACAACTTCTTCCTGTTTTCTCGATTGATCTGTGTTCAGTTTTTCAAGGCCTATCCATAGTGCCAACTTATAACTAAATCTGAGGGGGGTGCGATGGGGATGTTCCCTTGTAAGTACTAGGGGACTGATGACCTCAGAAGTTAAGTCCCATAGCGCTCAGAGCCATTTGATTTGATTTACTCCTTGCCATATCTCTACAATAGTCAACCGATGACCGCATCTAATCTTCAGCATTCTTCTGTAGCATCATATTTCAAGAGCTTCTATTCTCATCCTGCGAGCACTGCTAATTGCCACGTTACACTTCAATATAACCCTTTATCTGACGTCCAACAAGGCATGATCATTGACCTTCGGGCCGGCAGAAGTGTTTCCTAAAAGGCTATGTTTGTAAATTGTTTGTGTGGAGCCGTAGTTAAAGCATACTGTCCGTGGCAAAACGGCGCTGTCCGAAACCGGTGCCGAGGCAACTGTGGTCCGCCATGAGTCACACATGGCAGGGGTGAATGACAGCTGCGGTGGTGTACGGACGAACAGACGTGCAGCTGTTGAATGAGTGACAGTGCAGATTAACCAGGGGGCTAACAACAGTGTCTCCCCAACGACTGTTCAGAGAACGTTGCCGTGTGTGGACCCCGGCAGCAGGCGTCTGGTTCATGCACCCATGCTGACTGCTCTTTACCGGCGACGATGGTTGCAATTTGCTCGCAAATGTCGCAACCGGACGTCCGCTGAATGACAACAGGTGGCCTCTTCAGATGACTCGCGTTTTATGCCCCGTCACACTGACGGCCGTAAGTGTATACTGTGTGAGCTCTTCATTTTTCAAGGCACATTGGATCAACACACGTACGAACCTACCCTTGGGAGTCCACGTCAGCCACTACACGGAGTTTGGTTTTCACCGTCACAAATGGCACCTACCAGCAGGATAATGCAATGTTTCACACAACTCACAGTGCGTGTGTGTGTGTGTGTGGTTCGAAGAGCCTCAGGACGAGTTTACCGTACTCTCCTGGCCACCAAACTCCCCGGATTTAAACACAACTGAGAATCTTTGCCAACACTTCTATCGGTCTGTTCGCGCCGTGGATCCTCTGTCGACAAACCCAGCGCAGCTGGAGTCGACACGGCTCCAGATCCCTGTTGGTACCATACAGAGCCTCAGTGACACCCTCCCTGCACGTCTTGCATCGGTTCCCTCTGCAGAAGGTGATTAGTCAGGCTTTTGAGAGCTGGTCACATTAATGTGACTGCACAGTGAATCTATGTGTCTTAAAACACGGGCGCGTTAGTAAACTTGCAAAATATGTGATTATGGTATAAACCGTATTTACACGGTAAGTTAAGTATCGCGTCGTGTTTCTATCCGAAAATGATGTGTGCAATGTATGTATTGTAACGTATTGCCACCACTTCCAGTTTTTAGTATCTACAGGGTGGCGCAGGGAAACGGGAAATTTCGAAATAACGTCATTTCCATGAATGAATTCATAAAACTCGTAATTTATTAACGAAAGTGAATGTATTCAGTATGCCATTTTTCTGTGTGTCATTACAATCAAAATGTCCAAAAGTGTCTCTTTACTTTTTGAAGATGACATCGGAAAGATGTGCTCCCATTCGGCATTCACACTTTAACAGCCTGTTATGAAAGCTCTGGAATGCGCCGTGTAGCAAATCTTGGGAAATTGCAGTGATTTCGTTTCCAATGTTCTCCTTCAGTTCATGGATTGTTGCAGGACGTGTACGGTACACCTTGCCTTTAAGATATCCCCACAGGAAGAAGTCGCACACACTAAGATCAGGGGATCTCGCAGGCCATGCAATGTCACCGTTACGTGAAATAATGCGTCTTCCAAACAATTGACGAACTGCTGCCCTCGATTGTAGAGCAGTGTGTGACGTGGCTCCGTCCTGCTGAAACCACATGTTTTCGACGTTAAGATTAAGCTCGTACAGTCTCGGTGTAAAGAATGTTTGAAGCATTTCAACATATCGAGCGGATGTTACTGTCACTGCACTACCATCCTCACGTTCAAAAAAATAAGGGCCGATAACTCCATGACATGATACAGCACACCATATTGTGACCTTGGTGCTATGTAGTGGTCGCTGGTGAAACTCTCAAGGATTGTCCTGCGCCCAATAACGAAAATTCTGTTTGTTCACGAATCCGTTCAGGTGGAAATGGGCTTCGTCTGATACCCATAAGTTACCAAGGAAATTCGCGACCTCGTTGATTTTAGCCAATGTCTGGCTACTAAACTCCATAGGTGACGCTGGGTCTCGTTCATGTAAGTGTTGCACAATCTGCAACTTATAGCGATGGAAGTCTAATTCGTGCAGTATACTTTGTAAGCTTCGTCTCTTAATCCCTAGCGAAGATGCATGCTGTCGAACGGAGCGGCGAGGACCTCTCTCCATTGCAGCTCTAGCAGCTGCAATGTTCTCTGTGGTACGTACCGTTGGAACGCCACCTGGAGGTTTCTTTTTCAAGGCAGATCCTGTTTCTTCAAACTAACGCACCCACGTTGTAATCGCATGCGCAGATGGGACACGTCCATGACGTCCAAGCTGGTAATGCTGTCGAAATGTTCTCTGCGCGGCAGTCGCACTATCACCATTTTTGTAAAACGCTCTCACAGCTAGTGCATGTTTCGCACCAGTCCAATTCCCCATGATTACTGTATGGCAATGCGTTCACATCTATTGTGCAAAGTTTCGAACATCTGCCGGCGCTACAGTGCTGCCAACTGTAACGTTCAAAATGTCCCGTTCCCCTGCGCCACCCTGTACATCTACATGTATACTCCGCTAGCCACCAAGCGGTGTGTGGCGGAGGGCACTATTCGCGCCAAAGTCATATTTCCTTCTTCTGTTCCACTTGCGGATCGCGCGAGCGAAAACGACTGTCTAAACGCCTCAGTACGAGCTCTAATTTCCCTTATCTTTGAATGGTGAACATTGTGCGATTTGAAAGTGGGTGGTAATAATATATGCTCTACAGCCACGGCGAAGATCGGATTTTGGAATTTAGTGAGTAGCCCCTTCCGTTTAGCAAGTCGTCTATCTGCAAGTGTTTGTCCCACTTCAAACTTTCTATGAGATTTGTAACGCTCTCGTGATGGCTAAATGAACCAGTCACGAATCTTGCCGCTCTTCTTTGGACCTTCTCAATCTCTTCAATCAGACCCAACTGGTAAGGGTCCCATACAGACGAACTAACGTATTGTAAGCAATTTTCTTTGTTGAAGGACTGTATCGCTTCAGGATTCTACCAATAAACCGCTATCTCGAGTTCGCCTTACCCGTTACTTGTGTAATCTGATCGTTTCAAAAATGGTTCAAATGGCTCTGAGCACTATGGGACTCAACAGCTTAGGTCATAAGTCCCCTAGAACTTAGAACTACTTAAACCTAACTAACCTAAGGACATCACACACACCCATGCCCGAGGCAGGATTCGAACCTGCGACCGTAGCAGTCCCGCGGTTCCGGACTGCAGCGCCAGAACCGCTAGACCACCGCGGCCGGCTCTGATCGTTTCATTTGACATCATTTGGAATAGTCACACCTAGATACTTGACGGATGTTACCGCTTCCAAAGACCGGGCATTTATTTTGTACTCTTACATTAATGGGGTTTTTCGTTTTGTTACACGCAGTAGGTTACACTTACTAATATTGAGAGATAACTGACAGTATTACACTACGCATTTATTTTCTGCAAATTCTCATTGATCTGTTCACAACTTTCGTCTGATACTACATTCCTGTAGACTTTAGCATCGTTCGCAAACAGTCTAATGCCGCTGTCAATACCATCAACTAGATCGTGTATGTAAATCGTAAAAAGCAACGGACCTATTACGCTGCCCTGGGGCACACCTAATGTTACGCTTGTTTCTGTTGAAGTCTCTCCATTCAGGACGACATATTGCTCTCTGTCTGTTAGAAAACTTTCAATCCAACCGTATATGTCATCAGATAGACCGTAAGCGCGCACTTTTTCGGGCCATCGAAAGTGCAGAACTGAGTCGAACGCCTTTCGAAAGTCGTGGAACATGGCATCAAACGGGGAGCTGGTATCTAGAGCCCGTTGTATATCATGCACAAAGAGGGCCAGCTGTGTCTCGCATGACCGCTGTTTCCAAAAACCGTGCTGGTTTCTGCAGATGAGCTTCTCAGAGTCTAGAAATGTCATTATGTCTGAACACAAAATATGTGCCATGATTCTACAACAAATCGATGTCAGTGAAATTGGCCAGTAATTAGGTGCATCCGATTTTGTACCCTTTTTATAGATTGCTATGACCTGGGCCTTCTTCCAGTCCCGTGGAACTTTCCTCTGTCCCAGCGATCTCTGATGAATATAAATGGAGCTATATTTGTAGCATAGTCAACATAAAATGTTACGGGGATACCGTCTGGGCCAGATGCCTTCCTGGCGTCTAAGGATCTTAACTGTTTTACAATTCCAGATACACTAAACACTATGTTAGCCATCCTTGCGTTTTTTCGATGAGTGAAAGGGGGAATGGTGCTGCAGTCCTCTGCCGTAAACGAGCTTTTAAAAGCTAGGTTTAGAATTTCTGCCTTCTGTTTATCATCATCCATTACATTACCCGTACTGTCGGCAAGAAAAGGTATTGGATTATGATGTTCAAAGAATAGTGCGTCACTGAATTAGAACGAAGCTAGTGTACAGTGAACAAGTGTATGGTAGGAGAAGAGCGATTTTCTGTACCTGTAAAATCTGTGCATCGTACGACAAGAACAGGTTGTCAAAATTTTCTAATCGCAAATAAAATGGGAAGGGACCGCTTATTTTCAAATATACTTTTTGTGAAAGCCAAGATCGCCTGATTTTAAGACCTTTATTCCAGTTACTGGTATCGACAGTATCCTGATGTCACCTTCAGACTGGCATTACACTTTGCGTATGTGTTCATATACATACATCGTCGACATTTTGAGAACGAAGTGTAAGTTTGTGAACATATAAGGAAAGTGTAATGCCAGTCCGAAGATAACAGCACGATCTGTCGAAACTAATAATTGGTATAAAGGTCTTAAAATCAAGTGACCTTGGCTTTCACCATATATCCATACACAGATCGTCACAACAACATGTCTAAGTTACACTTAATTTCAGCCACGGAGCGTCTTCAATAACACAGGCCAACGATGGAAAACTTTTTTGCTGAAAATACCTTAATTTGATGTTTTTAGGGTAGGAAATCCAAATATGATACTTAAAAAACTTTGTCACCCACCATTTCTTCACATTTTACAGTTAAATTTATTAAATTAACCGATCTTTAAAGAATTTAACAGCTTTTATATAGATAAAATAATTTTAAAAGGAGGTGTAATGAATGTAGATGACGTTGGTAACACTGCTGAAAAAACATTTACTGGCAAAAAAGGTCGATTCTATTTTTGTGTTAACAAATGGTGTTTTGTTAACTGTCAACCTAACTTTACTTGCCCGTTTCCTGTACATGTGCTTAGTACAATGTCTAAACATAGTTGTAAAAAAAATCTGCTGACAGTTTTTGTTATATTTGTGGTGAATTTGTGATTAGAAAACACCAAAGAAAAATTGCAGACTTTGTGAAAAAAGGTTTATCTGTCATACTTTGGATCTAAACTTGGTGATCAAGATAAATCTTGGGCGCATCATAAGGTATGTTATGTGTGTGTCGAAGATCTGAGAAGATGGTCCAAAAAGGAGAAAAGCTGTTCCTATGATATGGAAGGAGCCAAGAAATCATTCCGATGATTGCTACTTTTTCGGTGTTGATATTACTGGTCATAATTCGAAAAAAAAAGGTAATAAGCTTCCCTAACCTTCTGCCTGCCATCCGACCAGTAGGGCATGGTGTAGATTTGCCGGTTCCTGAAC
Organism: Schistocerca cancellata; assembly: GCF_023864275.1. Taxonomy (NCBI): domain Eukaryota; kingdom Metazoa; phylum Arthropoda; class Insecta; order Orthoptera; family Acrididae; genus Schistocerca; species Schistocerca cancellata. The sequence goes on along the minus strand of NC_064637.1, from coordinate 120,048,494 downwards.
CACCAGATGATTTAAATTCTATAACAACAGAAGTATTTTCTGATGTACAATCCGATTTAGATGAATCAGCTGATGATGAATTCCATCGTAATACAGAAAGTCTAGAGCCCAAATTCTTAACTCAGACCGAGCTTAACGATTTGGTTAGGGATCTGGGCTTAACGAAACGAAAAGCTGAATTGTTTGGCACTAGATTGAAAGAAAAGAACTTAGTGGCAGTTGGAACGAGCATATACATGTATAGAAAGAGAGAGCAAAAATTTTACAAGTTTTTTCGACAAGAAGGTGATTTAGTGTACTGCTCAGGCATTCGCGGCCTGATGAATGATTTTGGTATTGAAAAAAAATGGTTAAAATGAGTTTGAGCACTATGGGACTTAACTGCTGAGGTTATCAGTCCCCTAGGACGTAGAACTACTTAAACCTAACTAACCTAAGGACATCACACACATCCATGCCCGAGGCAGGATTCGAACCTGCGACCGTAGTGGTCGCCCGGTTCCAGACTGCAGCGCCTAGAACCGCTCGGCCACTCCGGCCGGCGAATACAAAAAGGAACACTGTAGGCTGTTTAGTGATGCATCCAAAACTAGTAATGGAAAAACGCTACCAAGGCTTCTGGAAACCAACATAATGGGGGACTACTGTAGGTCACTTCACCGAGAAGTTCAGCAAGCGATTCATCGTAGAAAAAGCTACACAAGAAGCTTCAAAGAAAAAAGAGAAAGAAAATACAAACCAATTCCACCTGAATAGTGAAACCTCTGTTAACTGTAAATACAAGCCATGCTTATGTTGTAACAAAGCGTTCCATTAATTTCCCCATTTACCGTATAGCATAGGATTTTTATACTATATAATAAAAAGCATATTGCTCAAAAACTATGGGTGATACAGAAAAACTAAGGCTAGATTTGGATTCAGCTCCTAAAAATCTATAAAGATCAGCTATCAAAGTAAAAAGAGTTTAAAAAAAAATTTTTTTCGTTGGCCTGTGTAATTTGCCACTACTCTTTCTAGAGTCAGTTTTCAGGACATTATTTCAGACATTTCAAGACAAGTTGAGCCAAAAGCAAAACTGGTAAATGGAGTGTTGACACAAATGATTTCGTGACGTCGTACGACACTCAGAAAACTCTTACGTCAATTGACTGGCCACGGAAGTCTTCACAAGTATGTTGGTAAGGGTAACGAATCCAACCAAAGCTCTGTAATGGGATGGATCTCAAACAGCACGGTCTACTCCTTGGAGGATAGAGAATGAAACAGGCGTCTGAAAGGTAATAATTATAAATCATTTATTGTAGCTATCAATATCGTGAAATTGGGTAACTTTGTGATGGAGGCATTACGCTGTGGTCACAATGCGCTGTAACACTTTATGTTTTTAAGTACTGGAACTCGAGTCAGCATGCAACACGTGACTCGGCTGCAGCGTATTCCAGCGGAGTGCTGTCATTAGCGACGGAGACAAAAGGTACGTGTATTACGCTTGAGCTGTTCACAACGCCATTGTGCTGGCAGTTTGAAAAACGAGATTGTACATTTCTTGGAAACATTTCGCTACTGCCGATAACTTACAAGAGCTGACTAACTGAAGGCGGGTTGATGTAAGTAAATTACGTGCGCAGACAATACTGTGTAAGACTTAAATTTTACAGAGATAGTCTTCAGCCATTGCAAAGTGGGAAAAGGCTTTTTTCCGTAGATAATAGGGGTAACTTCGTGGCAGCACATATATAACCAAAAACAAGACTGGCAGTAGAAATTGTAGAAAGCAAGCCCAAAGCCCCGTTAACGACGTTAGGGAATGATTTACTAAAAAAAGGCAAAGTTTTATTTCGTTTTGTAAGTTTTTTTTTTTGAGTTTAGTTAACAGTTGTTGAGAATATTGTGCTAAATTTGTCATCACTTTGAAGAAAGATCCTTTATCATTTAGCTACACTATAGCAGGTCAGCAACTGGAAGCAGTTAATTCCATAAATTATCTAGGAGTACACATTAGGAGTGATTTAAAATGGAATGACCATATAAAATTAATCGTCGGTAAAGCAGATGCCAGACTGAGATTCATTGGAAGAATCCTAAGGAAATACAACCCGAAAACAAAGGAAGTAGGTTACAGTACACTTGTTCGCCCGCTGCTTGAATACTGCTCACCGGTGTGGGATCCGTACCAGATATGGTTGATAGAAGAGAGAGAGAAGATCCAACGGAGAGCAGCGCGCTTCGTTACAGGATCATTTAGTAATCGCGAAAGTGTTACGGAGATGGTAGATAAACTCTAGACTCTGCAAGAGAGACGCTCAGTAGCTCGGTAAGGGCTTTTGTTGAAGTTTCGAGAACATACCTTCACCGAGGAGTCAAGCAGTATATTGTTCCCTCCTACGTATATCTCGCGAAGAGAGCACGAGGATAAAATCAGAGAGATTAGAGCCCATACAGAAGCATACCGACAGTATTTCTTTTCACGAACAATACGAGACTGGAATAGAAGGGAGAACCGATAGAGGTACTCAAAGTACCCTCCGCTACACACCGTCAGGTGGCTTGCGGAGTATGGATGTAGATGTAGATGTTTCTTCTGATATCACTGCTTTATAACTAAGCGTCTAACACTTTTGATTAAATACCTTATATGATCTTTTGTGATACGGTTCCACAGAATAAATAGAAAGGTTTTTTTTTTTTTTTTTTTTTTTTTTTTTTACAAAGCCTTGCTGGATGCAGTTTAACTTTTACATTTTTATTAGCTCTCAATGAGGGTAGACCTACAATTATTTGTATTTGAAGAAAATTAGGAAAAATGAACCACACCAAATTGATAAACTTAACAAAATTGTAATACTCCGTATTTCTAATACCTCACTGCACACAAAAACATTAGTGCTGTCAAAACTGGAGGATCAATGTTATTAAATTCCATCTACCCTTTTAGACAAAAAAAGTAAATAGACGCACCATGAAGGAATTATGGGAATGGAACGGAAATTGGTAAATGCGAGGTTCATGTGCAGACAAACAAACGATTACAATTTCAGAAAAAAATTGGACGATATATTCAAGACAAAGAGCTTCATAGCCGGAAGAAGTCGTTTATCCACTTCTGGCTCTTATGCAAGTAGTTATCCGGCTTCGCATTGGTGTTGTTGGATGTCCTCCTAGGGGATATCGTGCCAAATTCTGCCGAATTGGCGTGTTAGGTCGTCAAAAGCCCAAGCTGACTGGAGGAACCTCCACATAATACTCCAAGCGTTCCCAGTTGCAGAGAGATCCGGCGACCTCGCTGGCCAAGTTAGGGTTTTGCAGGCACGAAGACAAGCAGTAGAAAAGCTCGTCGTGTGCGGGCTATCGTTATCTTGTTGAAAAGTAGGCCTAGATGGCTTGCTATGAAGAGCAACAAAAGGTGACATACAAAATACGATCAATGGACTGCTGCGACCTAAGGGTGCTGCGGAAGACAAGTGAAGGGATCCTTCTATAAAAAGAGACGGCACCCCAGAGCATCATTTCTGGTTGTCAGGCCATACAGCGGGTGACATTCAGGATGGTATCCCAGGAAAACTAGGGAAACTAGAAAATCTGAAAAGGGAAATGCAAAGGCTCAATCTAGATATAGTAGGGGTCAGTGAAGTGAAGTGGAAGGAAGACATGCATTTCTGGTCAGATGAGTATCGGGTAATATCAACACCAGCAGACAAGGGTATAACAGGTGTAGGATTCGTTATGAATAGGAAGGTAGGGCAGAGGGTGTGTTACTGTGAACAGTTCAGTGACCGGGTTGTTCTAATCAGAATCGACAGCAGACCAACACCGACAACGATAGTTCAGGTATACATGCCGACGTCGCAAGCTGAAGATGAACAGATAGAAAAAGTGTATGAGGATATTGAAAGGGTAATGCAGTATGTAAATGGGGACGAAAATCTAATAGTCATGGGCGACTGGAATGCAATTGTAGGGGAAGGAGTAGAAGAAAAGGTTACAGGAGAATATGGGCTTGGGACAAGGAATGAAAGAGGAGAAGGACTAATTGAGTTCTGTAACAAGTTTCAGCTAGTAATAGCGAATACCCTGTTCAAGAATCACAAGAGGGGGAGGTATACTTGGAAAAGGCCGGGAGGTACGGGAAGGTTTCAATTAGATTACATCATGGTCAGACAGAGATTCCGAAATCAGATACTGGATTGTAAGGCGTACCCAGGAGCAGATACAGACTCAGATCACAATATAGTAGTGATGAAGAGTAGGCTGAAGTTCAAGACATTAGTCAGGAAGAATCAATACGCAAAGAAGTGGGATACGGAAGTACTAAGGAATGACGAGGTACGTTTGAAGTTCTCTAACGCTATAGATACAGCAATAAGGAATAGCGCAGTAGGCAGTACAGTTGAAGAGGAATCGACATCTCTAAAAAGGGCCATCACAGAAGTTGGGAAAGAAAACATAGGTACAAAGAAGGTAGCTGCGAAGAAACCATGGGTAACAGAAGAAATACATCAGTTGATTGATGAAAGGGGGCAGTACAAACATGTTCCGGGAAAATCAGGAATACAGAAATACAAGTCGCTGAGGAATGAAATAAATAGGAAGTGCAGGGAAGCTAAGACGAAATGGCTGCAGGAAAAATGTGAAGACATCGAAAAAGATATGATTGTCGGAAGGACAGGCTCAGCATACCGGAAAATCAAAACAACCTTTGGTGACATTAAAAGCAACGGTGGTAACATTAAGAGTGCAACGGGAATTCCACTGTTAAATGCAGAGGAGAGAGCAGATAGGTGGAAAGAATACATTGAAAGCCTCTATGAGGGTGAAGATTTGTCTGATGTGATAGAAGAAGAAACAGGAGTCGATTTAGAAGAGATAGGGATCCAGTATTAGAACCGGAATTTAAAAGAGCTTTGGAGGACTTACGGTCAAATAAGGCAGAAGGGATAGATGCATCGAAACTGCTTACAAGAATAATATACAGAAGAATGGAAAAGAAAATTGAGAATGCGCTAGGTGACGATAAGTTTGGCTTTAGGAAAAGTAAAGGGACGAGAGAGGCAATTCTGACGTTACGGCTAATAATGGAAGCAAGGCTAAAGAAAAATCAAGACACTTTCATAGGATTTGTCGACCTGGAAAAAGCGTTCGACAATGTAAAATGGTGCAAGCTGTTCGAGATTCTGAAAAAAGTAGGGGTAAGCTATAGGGAGAGACGGGTCATATACAATATGTACAACAACCAACAGGGAATAATAAGAGTGGACGATCAAGAACGAAATGCTCGTATTAAGAAGGGTGTAAGACAAGGCTGTAGCCTTTCGCCGCTACTCTTCAATCTGTACATCGAGGAAGCAATGATGGAAATAAAAGAAAGGTTCAGGAGTGGAATTAAAATACAAGGTGAAAGGATATCAATGATACGATTCGCTGATGACATTGCTATCCTGAGTGAAAGTGAAGAAGAATTAAATGATCTGCTGAACGGAATGAACAGTCTAATGAGTACACAGTATGGTTTGAGAGTAAATCGGAGAAAGACGAAGGTAATCTGAAGTAGTAGAAATGAGAACAGCGAGAAACTTAACATCAGGATTGATGGTCACGAAGTCAACGAAGTTAAAGAATTCTGCTACCTAGGCAGTAAAATAACCAATGACGGACGGAGCAAGGAGGACATCAAAAGCAGACTCGCTATGGCAAAAAAGGCATTTCTGGCCAAGAGAAGTCTACTAATATCAAATACCGGCCTTAATTTGAAGAAGAAATTTCTGAGGATGTACGTCTGGAGTACAGCATTGTACCTGTATGGTAGTGAAACATGGACTGTGGGAAAACCGGAACAGAAGAGAATCGCAGCATTTGAGATGTGGTGCTATAGACGAATGTTGAAAATTAGGTGGACTGATAAGGTAAGGAATGAGGAGGTTCTACGCAGAATCGGAGAGGAAAGGAATATGTGGAAAACACTGATAAGGAGAAGGGACAGGATGATAGGACATCTGCTAAGACATGAGGGAATGACTTCCATGGTACTAGAGGGAGCTGTAGAGGGCAAAAACTGTAGAGGAAGACAGAGATTGGAATAAGTCAAGCAAATAACTGAGGACGTAGATTGCAAGTGCTACTCTGAGATGAAGAGGAAAGGAATTCGTGGTGGGCCGCATCAAACCAGTCAGTAGACTGATGACACAAAAAGAAAAAAAAAAAAAAAAAAGACGCTGTCCAGGGCATCTCCAGACACGTCTTCGCTGGTCCTCGGGGTTCAGTCCGAAGCAGGACTCGTCTCTGAAGACATTTCTACTTCATTCAATGAGATGCCAGGTCGAAGACATGTCTGGAGACGCCCCAGACAGTAGTGGGAGATCAATCCGACTGTCGCCCTCCACATAGCCCGACAAGAAGCAGTGATGGACATTTGATTTTATCCACACTGGATGAGAGGTCGTGGCTGTAAATGTCAATGTTAAAAAATATATCGGTTCAACCACTTGTTTATAGTGTAAAACACTAAGATTGACGCGTTTCGGAAGTCAGGCTTCCATCATCAGAATAATAAAAAGTAAAAGAATCTTTTAAAAATCGCTAAAATGGAACATGCACCAGGCACAATAAAATTGATAATAAAATTAAAACATCGTGGCTACGTCCCTTGTTGCAGCCGTGTCTTCCGAGGTGCATCTCCACATAGTCGTCAATATATAAAAAAACTCTAAAATGGTGTCACCTATGGTGTTCAACATCTAACCACATGGCTCTCTCCTCTATCGTCGTAAACCGCTCGTGCGTCTCCGTTGATACCATACACTACGTAGCCAAACACGACACTGAAACGCGAGTGAGCTCACGCGCAAGTAAACAAGGAAGTGTCAGAGACGGGGCGTGAGTCGTGCTTGGGTAGCTCAGTTGGTAGAGTACTTGCCCGCGAAAGGCAAAGATCCCGAGTTCGAGTCTCGGTCCGGCACACAGTTTTAATCTGCCAGGAAGTTTTAAATCTCAGAGATGTTTATACAAACAGATAACGTATACATGTTCCAAGGACCTCATGAGATGATAGTATCCTGCCAATTGCTAAAAATGTAGTTACTTAAAAGAAACCAGTGAAATGTTTGAAAAAGTTATTTGTAGCACCAGTTAGCTGTTCATTCAGTGTGTTTTGGTTATCCACGCTATGTATCGTAATTTCCAGCTGTTCTAGTAGATCCAGCTTTTTGCCTTTGTCCTGTCTATGTAAAATAACGAGATACTGATCTATACTCAGCACATGGGGTGTCCCGTTTCCCAAATATGCGTGGCTATAGCTGACTTTTCGAAATTTTTTTTTGTAACGTACTTTAAAGGACCTACCAGTTTGGCCTACATAGCTTGCCTTGCACGTGTTACACTGAATTTTATAGACCACAGCTCTCTCATATTTTTCGCTTTCCTGCTGTAAATTATTTCTTAGTTTAAACCGCAGCGTATTATTGAAAAGCGGTATCAACTTTAAAAGGTTTGAAAAGGTTAGCCACTTTTTGCGAAATATCACCGAAGTATGGTATTGTGACTCTCGTAATATACTTTGCGGTATTCTTCCTTGCATTCGCGCGCTGTTTCTGTCGTATTAACTTATTGACAACGCTTTGGTGATATCCGTTAGCTCTGGCTAGTTGTTTCACGACGTTCAGCTCAGTCATTCTGTCTTCTTCATTCATAGGGGCTCTAAAGGCTCTATCAATCAAAGATCTAAAAGCAGAACGTTTCTGTCTATTAGGATGGCAGGAATTATTTTGTGTCAAGACAACGGTTGTGGTTGGTTTCCTAAATATTTTAAAAACATGTCTACCATTTTGTTTCCTACTACTTAGGTCGAGAAATTGCAGTTCACCATTTTATTATCAATTTTATTGTGCCTGGTGCACGTTCCATTTTAGCGAGTTTTAACAGGTTCTTTTGCTTTTCATTATTCTGATGATGGAAGCCTGACTTCCGAAACGCGTCAATCTTAGTGTTTTACACTATAACCAAGTGGTCGAACCGATATATTTTTTAACAGTGATGGCCATTTCTTTTGATAGCAGAATCCCTTCCCTTTTCATCCGCGGCACCCTTACAACACAGCGGTACGTCGACCCGTTTTGTTGTCCTTCATGGCAAGCCATCCAGGGCTTACATTTCAGCTGGATAATGTCCGCCGACACACGACGAGGGTCTGTACTGCTTGTCTTCGTGATTGCCGAACCCTACTTGGCCTGAAAAGTCGTCAGATATCCCCCCAGCTGAGAACGTTTGCAGCATTATGGGCTCAGGATTTTGACGATCTGATGCGCCTGATGGACAGAATATGACACGATATCCCTCATGAGGACATCCAACATCATTATCAAGCCGAATAGTAGAGGTGCACCAATGCATGAAGCTCTTTATCTTGAATACATCATGCAACTTTTTATGAAACTGTAACCATTTATTTGCCTGTATATGTACATCACATCTACTGATTTCCGTCCCATTCGTATAATTTCAGAGTTTCAGGGAGAGCATAAGGGAACAATTGACAGGCATGGGGGAAAGAAATACAGTAGAAGAAGAATGGGTAGCTTTGAGGGATGAAGTAGTGAAGGCAGCAGAGGATCAAGTAGGTAAAAAGACGAGGGCTAGTAGAAATCCTTGGGTAACAGAAGAAATATTGAACTTAATTGATGAAAGGAGAAAATATAAAAATGCAGTAAATGAAGCAGGTAAAAAGGAATACAAACGTCTCAAAAATGAGATCGACAGGAAGTGCAAAATGGCTAAGCAGGGATGGCTAGAGGACAAATGCAAGGATGTAGAGGCTTATCTCAATAGGGGTAAGATAGATACTGCCTACAGGAAAATTAAAGAGACCTTTGGAGATAAGAGAACCACTTGTATGAACATCAAGAGCTCAGATGGAAACCCAGTTCTAAGCAAAGAAGGGAAAGCAGAAAGGTGGAAGGAGTATATAGAGGGTCTATACAAGGGCGATGTACTTGAGGACAATATTATGGAAATGGAAGAGGATGTAGATGAAGATGAAATGGGAGATACAATACTGCGTGAAGAGTTTGACAGAGCACTGAAAGACCTGAGTCGAAACAAGGCCCCTGGAGTAGACAACATTCCATTGGAACTACTGACGGCCTTGGGAGAGCCAGTCCTGACAAAACTCTACCATCTGGTGAGCAAGATGTATGAAACAGGAGAAATACCCTCAGACTTCAAGAAGAATATAATAATTCCAATCCCAAAGAAAGCAGGTGTTGACAGATGTGAAAATTACCGAACAATCAGTTTAATAAGCCACAGCTGCAAAATACTAACACGAATTCTTTACAGACGAATGGAAAAACTAGTAGAAGCCGACCTCGGGGAAGATCAGTTTGGATTCCGTAGAAATACTCGAACACGTGAGGCAATACTGACCTTACGACTTAGAAGAAAGATTAAGGAAAGGCAAACCTACGTTTCTAGCATTTGTAGACTTAGAGAAAGCCTTTGGCAATGTTGACTGGAATACTCTCTTTCAAATTCTAAAGGTGGCAGGGGTAAAATACAGGGAGCGAAAGGTTATTTACAATTTGTATAGAAACCAGATGGCAGTTATAAGAGTCGAGGGACATGAAAGGGAAGCAGTGGTTGGGAAGGGAGTGAGACAGGGTTGTAGCCTCTCCCCGATGTTATTCAATCTGTATATTGAGCATGCAGTAAAGGAAACAAAAGAAAAATTCGGAGTAGGTATTAAAATCCATGGAGAAGAAATAAAATCTTTGAGGTTCGCCGATGACATTGTAATTTTGTCAGAGACAGCAAAGGACTTGGAAGAGCAGTTGAACGGAATGGACAGTGTCTTGAAAGGAGGATATAAGATGAACATCAACAAAAGCAAAACGAGGATAATGGAATGTAGTCGAATTAAGTCGGGTGATGCTGAGGGTATTAGATTAGGAAATGAGACACTTAAAGTAGTAAAGGAGTTTTGCTATTTGGGGAGCAAAATAACTGATGATGGTCGAAGTAGAGAGGATATAAAATGTAGACTGGCAATGGCAAGGAAACCGTTTCTGAAGAAGAGAAATTTGTTAACATCGAGTATAGATTTAAGTGTCAGGAAGTCATTTCTGAAAGTATTTGTATGGAGTGTAGCCATGTATGGAAGCGAAACATGGACGATAAATAGTTTGGACAAGAAGAGAATAGAAGCTTTCGAAATGTGGTGCTACAGAAGAATGCTGAAGATCAGATGGATAGATCACGTAACTAATGAGGAAGTATTGAATAGGATTGGGGAGAAGAGAAGTTTGTGGCACAACTTGACCAGAAGAAGGGATCGGTTGGTAGGACATGTTCTGAGGCATCAAGGGATCACCAATTTAGTATTGGAGGGTAGCGTGGAGGGTAAAAATCGTAGGGGGAGACCAAGAGATGAATACACTAAGCAGATTCAGAAGGATGTAGGATGCAGTAGGTACTGGGAGATGAAGAAGCTTGCACAGGATAGAGTAGCATGGAGAGCTGCATCAAACCAGTCTCAGGACTGAAGACCACAACAACAACAACGTATAATTCCTCTGCAGTGTGTCGATTTTTTTGTCCTAAAGTGTATTTGGAAAATAGATGTTGCTTCAGATATTTTTAGAAGCTTATTTCACGAAAAGACAAAATGATTGTGAACCAGTAACAACCCAACTAACGGTATACAACATTACCGTTATACCGTTATAAATTTGAAAACTGAATAAATCATGGAATAATGTAGATAGAGAGGTACAAATTGACACACATGCTTGGAATGATAACGGGTTTTATTAGAAACAAAAAAATACAAAAGTTCAAAAAATGTCCGACAGATAGCGCTTCATCTGATCAGAATAGCAATAATTAGCATAACAAAGTAAGACAAAGCAAGGATGATGTTATTTACAGGAAATGCTCTATATGTCCAGCATCATTCCTCAGCAATAGCTTTAGTCGAGGAATAATGTTGTGAACAGCACTGTAAAGCATGTCCGGAGTTATGGTGAGGCATTGCCGTCGGATGTTGTCTTTCAGCATCCCTAGAGATGTCGGTCGATCACGATACACTTGCGACTTCAGGTAACCCCAAAGCCAATAATCGTACAGACTGAGGTCTGGGGACCTGGGAGGCCAAGCATGACGAAAGTAGCGGCTGAGCACACGATCATCACCAAACGACGCGCGCAAGAGATCTCTCACGCGTCTAGCAATATGGGGTGGTTCTAATAAAACCCCATGTCATTCCAAGGATGTGTGTCAATTTTTACCTCTCTATCTACATTACTCCATGGTTTATTACGTTTTCAAATTTATACTGACTTTTTGATCGCCAGATATTTAGCAGGACCTATCATATCATGTAAAGTGTCCAGTGTTGTGTTTACCAATCAATATTGTATGTGCGTTATGAACGTAGTTTTGCCATTACGCTGAAGTTAAGATTAATAGCAGTAGGAGCATTTTATCTACAACGAGGGGGACTAATGTATTATACACTCCTGGAAATGGAAAAAAGAACACATTGACACCGGTGTGTCAGACCCACCATACTTGCTCCGGACACTGCGAGAGGGCTGTACAAGCAATGATCACACGCACGGCACAGCGGACACACCTGGAACCGCGGTGTTGGCCGTCGAATGGCGCTAGCTGCGCAGCATTTGTGCACCGCCGCCGTCAGTGTCAGCCAGTTTGCCGTGGCATACGGAGCTCCATCGCAGTCTTTAACACTGGTAGCATGCCGCGACAGCGTGGACGTGAACCGTATGTGCAGTTGACGGACTTTGAGCGAGGGCGTATAGTGGGCATGCGGGAGGCCGGGTGGACGTACCGCCGAATTGTTCAACACGTGGGGCGTGAGGTCTCCACAGTACATCGATGTTGTCGCCAGTGGTCGGCGGAAGGTGCACGTGCCCGTCGACCTGGGACCGGACCGCAGCGACGCACGGATGCACGCCAAGACCGTAGGATCCTACGCAATGCCGTAGGGGACCGCACCGCCACTTCCCAGCAAATTAGGGACACTGTTGCTCCTGGGGTATCGGCGAGGACCATTCGCAACCGTCTCCATGAAGCTGGGCTACGGTCCCGCACACCGTTAGGCCGTCTTCCGCTCACGCCCCAACATCGTGCAGCCCGCCTCCAGTGGTGTCGCGACAGGCGTGAATGGAGGGACGAATGGAGACGTGTCGTCTTCAGCGATGAGAGTCGCTTCTGCCTTGGTGCCAATGATGGTCGTATGCGTGTTTGGCGCCGTGCAGGTGAGCGCCACAATCAGGACTGCATACGACCGAGGCACACAGGGCCAACACCCGGCATCATGGTGTGGGGAGCGATCTCCTACACTGGCCGTACACCTCTGGTGATCGTCGAGTGGACACTGAATAGTGCACGGTACATCCAAACCTGTCTATGTGCCTGTGGTTCTGTCAGAGTGATCATGTGATGTATCTGACCCCAGGAATGTGTCAATAAAGTTTCCCCTTCCTGGGACAATGAATTCACGGTGTTCTTATTTCAATTTCCAGTAGTGTAGTTACAATACCTGTCTCAGTGCTGGTTGTTGCTGCTGCTGCTGTTGATGCTGCTGTTGTTGCTGTTGGTGCAGCAGCTGTTGCTGTTGTTGGTGCAGTAGTTGTTGCTGATGCAGCAGTTGTTGCTGTTGTTGGTGCAACAGCTGCTGCTGTTGCTGCTGCTGTTGTTGCTGCTGTTGTAGTTGTTGCTGCTGCTGCTGTTGCTGCTGGTGCTCCTGCTGTTGTTCCTGTTGCTGTTGTTGCAGCAGTTCCTGCTGCTGTTGCTGCATCAACTCCTGTTGCTGCTGCGTGGCCGCGCGGACGAGCGCCGCGTGCAGCAGCGACATGCTCGGCGCCTGCCCCAGCTGGGGGGTGGGCGCGGGGGCGGAAGTGCAGAAGTGCACGGGTGACGGCGGCGCCGTGGAGGCGGAGCCGCCGCCCCCGTGGGCCAGCCCCAGGGACGAGGACGTCGGCGGCGACTCGAACGCCGGAGACGGCACCTGCAGGTCACATAGCTGGATGTCAGCTCACGGCATCATTACACGGGTAGGGTTGTCTTACAGTTCCAGCCTCAACATTACGTGCATAGTATGAGACCTACAATAGTGTACAAGTTTACTGGAACAAGTTGATATATTACAAAGAACTTAAGTTGCTTAGCTCTAACCAATTTATCCACTCAGTTGTTGAACTCTTGGCGGACTATTGCTCAAAAATGGCTCTGAGCAATATGGGACAACATCTCAGGTCTTCAGTCCCTTAGAACTTAGAACTACTTAAGCCTGACTAACCTAAGGACAGCACACACATCCATGGCCGGGGCAGGATTCGAACCTGCGACCGTAGCGGTCGCGCGGTTCCAGACTGAAGCCCCTAGAACCGCTCGGCCACAGCGGCCGGCGGACAATTGTTTCCTTGACTATAAACAATGATTTTAGGTCCCCTCAATTCAGTATAGTGTTCGTATCTTGTAGCAGCACCTTGTGTTATTCCTGTATTCCCGACAGGAGAACTTTCTGCTTGTGTTAAAAGGGGAATTTCAACTCAGAAGCGGGCAAAACTTGTTGCTCTTCTCGTACACACTGTAAGAGACATTTCCTCGTTGATGTTGGAAAATCTAGTGTTTCAAGACTTATTAGGGCAATTAGTGATACTGCGCCATTGTCTCCAAACGGAAAAGTCAGATATGGCCGAAAACGCAAAACCACCTCTACATCCGACAAAACTTTACCTAGAAACAGCACGATTCATCCTCACAAGTCTGGGACTTTGTGAGAGATTTATTGGCTGCTGGTGCTGAAATTGGGTTTCAACGGTACAGCGTAGGCTTCTTGATCGTGAGTAGAAGGCACCAAAGCCAATAAACAAGCAGTTGCAAGCAGCTGTCGTGAAGAAAAAACCGTTGGCATGTGCCAAAAGAAATAAATCTTTGGCCTCCAATCACTGGAAACGTATTATTTGCAGTTATGAGTCACATTTCATTCACACAGGATACAGAGCAAGTATTTTCAGGCGAAGTAGCCATGAGAACTGAGCGTCTTGAACAGACTGTGAAATACCTCCCCTCCCCCCCTCCCCCCTCCACACCCGCCAAAAAAAAAGAGAATGTTTTGGGGTTTCTTCACTAGCTCCAGTTGACTGCATGATGATTTCGCGAAATATATGAAAATCCTTAGGTGCATGTTTGTACCATTCCTACAGACCTTTGAAGATGGTGGAAGAACGTTTCAACAAGATGTGGCCCCGTGTCACACTTCTAAAACAATCAAAACGTTCTTGGAAGAAAACAGCATTAGTGTGCTTCAGTGGCCTGGTATGTTAGCAGAAGTACATCCCGCCGAGAATTTGTAGAGTCTTGCTAAACGGTCTCTTGGTAAAATGGACTGTTCAACAAAAGAATTAATGCTAGTAAACGTGCTAAAAGTTTGGTTTCATGACGAATTCCCAAACATTTGCTCTGCAGGGTCTAATCTATGCCACAACGTATTCAGAAGCTCATTAAAGCGAATGGTGGACACATTCTTTATTAATAAACAGCAAGCTACGAACTGTATCGTACATACATTAATAAATATGCAGAAATAAAGCTCAGTCGGTTTGTCCCAATTAACGTGCACAATACTGTACCTACGTTTACGGCGTGGTTGTAACTAAACATTTGCTAATTGACATGGTCACCATGAAGAATGAGTAATCGTGGAACAACGAAAGTTTCTGGGAAAATTTCTAAGGACATTCGGAAGAGAAATAACGAATAAACCATTGAAAGTAACACATTTCAATTTCCAAATGAGACGTTAACATCTGTTATTTGCGTAGCATGTTTACGTTCCAGGTCACAAACGACGCTCTCTGTGACGACAACCTGGAACCGCCCTATCGCTGCCTGAAACATCTCAGTTTGGACGTTAGCTACCTTACTCACTCTGTTCATTTTCAAAATCCGACGTATGTTTGTGTCCCGTTGGTAAACTCTGTCCTTGAGGCCAGTCCACAGCCAGGAATCACACAAGATCAAATTTGGTGACCTCGATGGGCGGGTTGCCAGCTAATTGGGCGAATTACGTTCTTCAACGCCTATGCGGAAAGAGGATCGCCCCGTATTCCTTTACAGGGGCGATATTCGCGAAGAGCAGCAGTACCATTGCTGTTATTTAGATAAACCAGTTTTATGAGTAAAGCCGTGCTCACGTTGTCGCCACGTTGACTGTCTGCGACTGTAACGTACACTGGTGCCTGGGTTTCAACCCTACGTCACCGTATCAGTACCGGTGACTAACGGCAAGTCACGATACTAACACTGCTAACAACGTAAGTCCTGCAGCTCACACTCTGAACATGACGTTGGGTACGCATATCGTAATTAGTTTATGAACGGCTCCAGTAATGCAAGTATCGAAATATCTGGTTCTCTGTAATTGGAGTGCTTAGGGGGCTGAAAATAGCATTACTAAAATGCCGAAACTGGTTGTCTAAATGGAATAACTTCTCAAAACACGGCTAGTTGGTGATGTTCCTTGGTAAATTAATTCGAACGTGTTAATGTCGCGGGGAGTTGGTAGCCACTGCGACGGACCAATAATGATCGCCTATCGGGACTGCATGTGCTTCGAGATTTGAAACACACTGATAGGCGAAACCGATTCGAGAACTGCACTAGCATTCTTGCAGAGACATTCTAAATCACTGCTTCTTCCGCAGCAGGTGATGTCCCCGAGACAAAGTCTTTCATAACTGGCTATGTTAATAAGCAAAACTTCCGATATTGGTCTCAGGAAAATCGATGAAGCTTAAGTACCGGAAGTTTAAATGTAACCACCATGCATTGTCGCATTTAATTTAGACGTACAGGGCAATTAAATATGAATACAGCGGTTACATATGACTATGTAAAATGAAGAGTTAAGGAAAGTGGTGCACCTGCCAAATATCATGTAGCGCCCCCAGCGATTACGTAGAAGTGTCGCAACACGATGTGGCACGGATTCGACTAATGTCTGAAGTATTGCTGGAGAAAATTGACACCATCAATCCTGCAGGGCTGCCCATAAATCCGTAAGAGTACCAAGGGGTGGAGATCTCTCCTGAACAGCACGTTACAAGGCATCCTAGATACAGGGCTATTACAAATGATTGAAGCGATTTCATAAATTCACTGTAGCTCCATTCATTGACATATGGTCACGACACACTACAGATACGTAGAAAAGCTCATAAAGTTTTGTTCGGCTGAAGCCGCACTTCGGGTTTCTGCCGTCAGAGCGCTCGAGAGCGCAGTCAGACAAAATGGCGACAGGAGCCGAGAAAGCGCATGTCGTGCTTGAAATGCACTCACATCAGTCAGTCATAACAGTGCAACGACACTTCAGGACGAAGTTCAACAAAGATCCACCAACTGCTAACTCCATTTGGCGATGGTATGCGCAGTTTAAAGCTTCTAGATGCCTCTGTAAGGGGAAATCAACGGGTCGGCCTGCAGTGAGCGAAGAAACGGTTGAACGCGTGCGGGCAAGTTTCACGCGTAGCCCGCGAAAAATTGGCTCATGCCACAACTGGAGACCGACAGCGCCGACTTCATCTTTCAACAGGATGGTGCTCCACCGCACTTCCATCATGATGTTCGGCATTTCTTAAACAGGAGATTGGAAAACCTATGGATCGGTCGTGCTGGAGATCATGATCAGCAATTCATGTCATGGCCTCCACGCTCTCCCAACTTAACCCCATGCGATTTCTTTCTGTGGGGTTATGTGAAAGATTCAGTGTTTAAACCTCCTCTACCAAGAAACGTGCCAGAACTGCGAGCTCGCATCAACGACGCTTTCGAACTCATTGATGGGGACATGCTGCGCCGAGTGTGGGAGGAACTTGATTATCGGCTTGATGTCTGCCGAATCACTAAAGGGGCATATATCGAACATTTGTGAATGCTTAAAAAAACTTTTTGAGTTTTTGTATGTGTGTGCAAAGCATTGTGAAAATATCTCAAATAATAAAGTTATTGTAGAGCTGTGAAATCGCTTCAATCATTTGTAATAACCCTGTATATTCAATAATGTTCATGTCTGGGAAGTTTGGTAGACAACGGAAGTGTTTAAACTCAGAAAATTGTTCCTAGCAATTCTAGACGTGTGGGGTGTCGCATTGTCCTGCTGGAATTGCTCAAGTCTGTCGGAACATACAGTGGACATAACTGGATGCAGGTAATCAGACAGAATGCTTACGTACATGTCCCCTGTTAGAGTTCGTACCTAGACGTATCAGGGGCCCATACCGCACCAACTTCACATGCCCCAACCATTAGGACGCTTCCACCAGCTTGAACAGTCCCCTACTGATATGCAGGGTTCGTGGATTCATGAGAATGTCTCCATAACCGTACACGTCCATCCGTTACTTGGTAAGCGATCTGACTTCTCCATCTAATTCGCTGACTCCCTCCTCTACAGGGAGGAATACATGCGCAGCATCATTCAACTTGCACTTAGTCAGTCAGGCTTCCTCACTGCAAATGGTTGATTCAATGCGTGCCACTTTGTGATATATATATACAGGGTGTTTCAAAAATGACCGGTATATTTGAAACGGCAATAAAAACTAAACGAGCAGCGATAGAAATACACCGTTTGTTGCAATATGCTTGGGACAACAGTACATTTTCAGGCGGACAAACTTTCGAAATTACAGTAGTTACAACTTTCAACAACAGATGGCGCTGCAAGTGATGTGAAAGATATAGAAGACAACGCAGTCTGTGGGTGCGCCATTCTGTACGTCGTCTTTCTGCTGTAAGCGTGTGCTGTTCACAACGTGCAAGTGTGCTGTAGACAACATGGTTTATTCCTTAGAACAGAGGATTTTTCTGGTGTTGGAATTCCACCGCCTAGAACACAGTGTTGTTGCAACAAGACGAAGTTTTCAACGGAGGTTTAATGTAACCAAAGGACCGAAAAGCGATACAATAAAGGATCTGTTTGAAAAATTTCAACGGACTGGGAACGTGACGGATGAACGTGCCGGAAAGGTAGGCCGACCGCGTACGGCAACCACAGAGGGCAACGCGCAGCTAGTGCAGCAGGTGATCCGACAGCGGCCTCGGGTTTCCGTTCGCCGTGTTGCAGCTGCGGTCCAAATGACGCCAACGTCCACGTATCGTCTCATGCGCCAGAGTTTACACCTCTATCCGTACAAAATTCAAATGCGGCAACCCCTCAGCGCTGCTACCATTGCTGCACGAGAGACATTCGCTAACGATATAGTGCACAGGATTGATGACGGCGATATGCATGTGGGCAGCATTTGGTTTACTGACGAAGCTTATTTTTACCTGGACGGCTTCGTCAATAAACAGAACTGGCGCATATGGGGAACCGAAAAGCCCCATGTTGCAGTCCCCTCGTCCCTGCATCCTCAAAAAGGAATCATTGGCCCATTTTTCAGATCCGAAACGATTACTGCATCACGCTATCTGGACATTCTTCGTGAATTTGTGGCGGTACAAAGTGCCTTAGATGACACTGCGAACACCTCGTGGTTTATGCAAGATGGTGCCCGGCCACATCGCACGGCCGACGTCTTTAATTTCCTGAATGAATATTTCGATGATCGTGTGATTGCTTTGGGCTATCCAAAACATACAGGAGGCGGCGGGGATTGGCCTCCCTATTCGCCAGACATGAACCCCTGTGACTTCTTTCTGTGGGGACACTTGAAAGACCAGGTGTACCGACAGAATCCAGAAACAATTGAACAGCTGAAGCAGTACATCTCATCTGCATGGGAAGCCATTCCGCCAGACACGTTGTCAAAGGTTTCGGGTAATTTCATTCAGAGACTACGCCATATTATTGCTACGCATGGTGGATATGTGGAAAATATCGTACTATAGAGCTTCCCAGACCGCAGCGCCATCTGTTGTTGACAATTGTAACTACTGTAATTTCGAAAGTTTGTCTGCCTGAAAATGTACTGTTGTCCCAAGCATATTGCAACAAACGGTGTATTTCTATCGCTGCTCGTTTAGTTTGTATTGCCGTTTCAAATATACCGGTCATTTTTGAAATACGCTATATACAGGGTGATTCAAAAATGCATGTAAATATTTTAAGGGTGTATTTGTGAGGTAAATATAAGACAAAAATGTTCTATAAATGTTTTTCCATAAACGTTTAATTCCAGAGTTATCGTTCAATACGAAAGTCATGTCCGTATCAAAACGACGGCAGTGCAAGCAGCAGGATGCCATATTCTGGTACGTAATTCACATACGTATCTCCCAACAGTTGATTCGAAACTGCATGAATAGTGTTTGTTTTTGTTTGCACGTGATGTTTACTCCTACTGTACGGAAGATGGCGCTGATGTTGTTGGTAACGGAAAAGTACGTCCTGTCGTTCATTCATCGTCGGAAGGCCAAAGGTTTCGTGCACATGATGTACTCAAACAGTGAGTATGCTGATATGCACCTTGTGTATGGTGCAGCAGATGGAAATGCACTTGCAGCAAGACGAAGGTACAGTGAGCTTACAAATCTTTAACATATTGCAGCGTGTCAGCAACTGTGAAATGCGCTTGGCCGCGGCCGCGGCCGAGCCTCGCCGCGTAACGGCTCACGACGCCTAGTTTTCGAGCCGCTTACGTGTGGTCCTGATTTATGGCCGGCGCAGCTCCGTCTACGTTCGCCCTAATGGTTTTAATTTTGACTGACATAATCTTATGATTATGCGTCTTTAATGTTTTAATTTTTAATCTGTGACATGGCCAGTGTTTGGCTCACAAAATAATTTCATTGTTGTTCTGAAGAAGATTCCATTACTGGAATCGAAACCTAGGTAAACGAATAAAATTACCTTGCAACTGAAGGCTGAAAACATTGTTTATTTGCTGTACAGTGAGCTGTTTCCAGGAAGACGGTTACCAAGTCATCAGACGTTTGTATCTGTGGACAGACGTATGCGGGAATATGGCATTCGTCCTGGGCCGCATTCAGGTCGACCACTTGAGCATGCAGTGAAGGTCGAGGAACATGTTTTGGACCTGGTAGACCAAGATCCATCTATCAGTACGAGACAAATTAGTGCAGCTGTACGACTTCCACAATCTACTGTATGGCGGCTGCTTCGGAGACAACAGTTGCATCCATTTCACCTGCAAAAAGTGCACGAATTGACACCTGAAGACTATCCTCGCCGTCAGCAATTCTGCCAGTGGTTACAAGAGCGTCATTTGAATGATCCAATGTTCATTCGGCGGATATTATTCACAGATGAGGCCATGTTTACTCGTGCGGGTGTAATCAATTCGCATAATATGCACCAGTGGGCTGTCGAGAATCCTGGCGCGAGAATTGTGCGTGGATATCAACATCAATTCTCCATAAACATTTGGTGTGGTATTGTGGGGAATTACTTACTCGGACCTCATGTTCTGCCTCCAAGGCTGAATGGGCACGCGTACTGCGAATTTGTGGAGGGAGAATTGCCTGGATTGTTACAGGATGTCCCTCTTGCAACACGAGCCACCATGTGGTTTATGCACGATGGTGCTCCCGCCCATTACAGCCGCAACGTAAGGGCGTACCTCAATTCTGCGTATCCACATCGATGGATAGGTCGCGGAGGACCAATTGCTTGGCCAGCCAGATCACCTGACCTGAACCCTTTAGACTTTTATTTATGGGGCCGACTAAAGACATTGGTGTATTCTTCTGCAGTACCGAACAGAGAAGTGCTACAACAAAGAATTGAAGGTGGTTGTGAAATTATTCGTGGAGAGTTGAACGGACTGTGTAATGTGCAGAGATCATTGATGCGACGAGCATGGGTCTGTCTGCAAGTTCAGGGACAGCATTTTGAACATGCATTGCATTAAGATTTGTGCAAATACAGTACAGTACAGTACAGTCTGTAAAATGCTTCAATTTTCCTTAGTTATTGTGCATTGCTGTAGTTCAATCAACAGGACCTAAATTAATACAGTGTTCGCGAGGAATTGTTTCAGTTTGTTACGTCACGTTTATTTATCAGTTTGCGTTGTTAGTCCAAATGCACTGTAATTAAACTGTGAACTCTGGGAATTAAATACCTTACGTTGTATTGAATGTATTATCCTGTTTTGTTCATAACTCTGTAATAAGCCAAGTATGGAAGAAATTGTATAGAACATTTTTGTCTTATATTTACCTCACAAATACACCCTTGAAATATTTACATGCATTTTTGAATCACCCTGTATATACTGAAGCGCCAAAGAAATTGGTGTAGGCATGCGTATTCAAATTGTAAACAGGCAGAATACGACGCTGTGGTCAGTATCGCCTATATAAGACAAGTGTCTGGTGCAGTTGTTAGATCGGTTACTGCTGCTACAACGACAGTGAGTTTGAACCCGGTGTATAGTCGTTGCACGAGCGACGGGATACAGCATCTCCGAGGTAGCGATATAGTGCGAATTTTCCCGTACGACCATTCCACGTGTGTACTGTGAATATCAGGAATCCGGTAAAACGTAAAATCTCCGACATCAATGCTTCCGGAAAAAGATCTTGCAAGAACGGGACCAACGGCGACTGAAAAGAGTCGTTCAGCGTGACAGAAGTGCAACTCTTCCGCAAATTGCTGCAGATTTCAATGCTGGGCCATCAACAAGTGTCAGCGTGCGAACCATTCAACAAAACATCATCTACACAGGCTTTGGAGCCGAAGGACCACTCGAGTACCCTTGATGACTGCACGACACAAAGCCTTACGCCTCGCCTGGGCCCGTCAACACCGACACTGGGCTGTTGATGACTGGGAACACGTTGCCTGGTTGGACGAGTCTCGTTTCAAATTGTATCGAGCGAATGGGCGTGTAAGCACGGAGACAACGTCATGAATCCATGGACACTCCAAGCGACTGTTCAAGCTGGTTGAGAGTCTGTACTGGTGTGGGGCGTATGCAGTTGAAGTGGCATCCCTGATACGTCTATATACGACTCTGACGGATGAAACGTACATAAGCATCCTATCTGATCACCTGCATCCATTCATGTCCATTGTGCATTCGTACGTACTTGGGCAGTTCCATGCAGAACAATGCGACACCCGACAGGTCCCAGATTGCTACAGAATGGTTCCAGGAACACTAATCCGAGTGTTAATACTTCCGCTGGCCACCAAACTCTCCAGACATGCACATTATTGAGCATGTCTGGGATGCCTTGCAACGTGCTGTTGAGATCTCCCCCCTCTTCCCCCCCCCCCCAGCCCCTCTCCACTCGTAGACTTACGGATTTATGGTCAGCTCTGCAGAGTTGATGGTCGTGCTGCGGCACCTCTGCGTGCTCTTGGGGGCCCCTGCACGATATTAGGCAGGTGTACCAGTTTCTTTGGCTCTTCAGTGTATATCAGCAGTTGTGCCGATGAATTTTGAAATAATAAACAGTTAACTTACTTTTTGTAGCTCTTGTTATTATTTGATGCCCCATTATAGGTGACATATTTCTCCAAAGAGTCGATGCTTCGGCCTCTTTGCTGGGATCCTCTTAAGCACCTTGTGGCGTACTCCGTGTACAGTGGACGCCACAAGATTCTGAAGAATATTTACTATCAAAAAACAGTCTTCATCACAATTTATTTATTACGGTGACCGCTTTCGACCACTACTGTGGTCATCTTCAGACCATTGAGTAAGAACCTCCTTCTGGTGGATTTACCACCAGAAGGAGGTTCTTACTCATTGGTCTGAAGACGAGCACAGTAGTGGTGGAAACCGGTCACCGTAATAAATAAATTGTGATCCAGACTGTTTTTGATAGTAAATATTTGTAACACATTGATCACTGCTCACTCCCACAATGTATTCAAAGTAATTCCTGAAGAATACCTCAGCGGAGGGATTGAATCGTCGATTGTTTGAAGAAATGTGATGCGGCCTAACGAGCCAGGAGATTTTAACTACACTTCATCATTACTAAGCACTTCTAGCTACACTGTGTCTTCCGGATGATTCTCTTCAACATCAGTCTGCTCTCCATCATTACTAAATTGTGATTTGAGTCTCTCTATCTACTTCTCGGTATGCTTTAGAATCCAGCATCTGATTTCTGCCGTATTCCAGCTGGAACCTTCCAGTGTCTCCAGGCCTTTTCCAAGTATACCTTCATCTTTTAGAACAGTTTATTCTTTATTATTAGCCGAAATTTATTGCAGAACTTCATTAGTCGCCGGCCGTGATGGCCGAGCGGTTCTAGGCGCTTCAGTCCGGAACCGCGCGACCGCTGCGGTCGCAGGTTCGAATCCTGCCTCGGGCATGGATGTGTGTGATGTCCTTAGGCTAGTTAGGTTTAAGTAGTTCTATGTTCTAGGGGACTGATGACCTCACAAGTCCCATAGTGCTCAGAGCCATTTGAATCCATTAGTCTTTTCCCTCTCACATTCATACTGTCACATCCACATACTCCCGAAACTGTGTGACTTATTTCTTCTCTAGTTACTGCGTTCCATTCGCCCATGATAATTAGATTTTCATCTCTCTTTGCATACTGAATTACACGTTGACCTACCCCACACACTTTATCTTTTCATCTTCTACTTCTGACGTCGGTACGATAGCGAAACTACTGCTGTTGGCTTTGGTTTTCTGAGCTCTTGGTCGTGTCTCTAATGGCGTCGTTATCGACGGAACATTAAACTCTTCACTTACGAAAAGTGTCGCTTTTTATCGCTACCCATTCCCTGCTTGCGTCCAAATAGCCCTGAGGTAATTAGTTTGGGTTTCGAAATTTTAACACACTGTTTACATTCTAACACCGACGAAAAATATTCAGACAATATGTTGGTGTCGATACGATGACATCCTCCTAAAGTTGTGATGTCATCGACTCCAAATTACCGTAGCATTATACTGCAACTACAGAGAGGGGTGCGTGTACGGCAATGCGGATTTTAGTGAACGACTTAAGACGCTAGATGGCACATCTCCTTAATGAATGCAGTAAACTAGAAAAGCAACAGGGGCGCATTAGAGCATTGCTATACGGCAAATAATTTTGCTTTGCTCGCCCGGCGAACGTGCGCTGGCGACTTAAAAAGACGGCCGCATTCGGTTTATAAGCAGTTAAATTTCCGGTAAACGAAAATTTTAATGGGTCGTAAAGGCGGACGACGGGGCATAAAAAGCGGAACATTTTGCCGTGTGCTGAGGGGTGGGGCTGCGGAGCTGGTGGTCTGGGGTGGGGTAGGGAGATGTAAGCGAGGGGTTGCAACCCTTTATCCCCTTTTATCCGGCTTGTGGAAAGCGAGACGTAGCGAGGTTGAGGGGGGGGGGGGGCGCGAGGAAACTCTAGACAGGCCTGCCAACTGTCGCAGCAGATGAAAACCGCAGCAGACGTCTGGTGGAGAGGCGAACTCTAGAGACCCCACGTGCCGCCTGGAAACGGCCGTCTCTGTCACTAGCGGCCTGCAGAATATATACTGACTGTAAAAAAAGAAAGTAAAGAAGACGCTCACATGTTTTGTGAAATAATTTGTCGACAAGTATGAGATAAAATAAATAGAGAAATGTTTGATGCGCCTTTGAATGATGCTCGCAACCATGTACAGAAAAATGAGGTGTCGACTGAGAATTTAAAGTTAAATGTTTAACTTGGAATTTAAGGAACTCTAGAATATATTTGTTCGGCAGATTGTGTAGGCCGCGTTTTCTGTTATCATGTGGCCTTTGATACTGCTATGTGAAGTCGAACGGCGAAATATTTTTCCAGATGAGATACTGTCGCTATGGAAAGTTAATCAGCACCTCATTTGCTGTATATCATTTAGAGATACAGCAAAGAAATACAGTAGACGAAGAGTGGGTAGGTTTGAGGGATGAAACAGTGAAGGACGCAGAGGATCAAGCAGGCAAAAAGATGAGGGCTAATAGAAATCCTTGGGTAACATAAGAGATATTGAATTTAACTGGGAACGAAGAAAACATAAAAACGCAGAAAATGAAGCAGGCGAAAAGCAGTACAAAAGTCTCAAAAATGAGATCGACAGGAAGTGCAAAATGGCCAAGCAAGGATAGCTAGAGGACAAACATAAGCAGGCAGAAGCATATATCAATAGGGTTAAGACAGACACTGCCTACAGGAAAATTAGAGAGCTTTGGAGAAAAGACAACCACCCGTATGAATATCAAGAGCACAGATGGAAAACAAGTCCTAAGCAAAGAAGGGAAAGCAGAAAGGCGGAAGGAGTATATAGAGTGTCTGTACAAGGAAGCTGTACTTGAGGGCAATATGAAAAGGGAAGAGGATGTAGAGGAAGATGAGAAGGGAGATATGATACTGCGTGAAGAATTTGACAGAGTAAGGTACCGGAAGTACACACTACTGACAGCCTTTAGAGAGGCAGCCATGACAAAACTCTACCATCTGGTGAGCAAGACGTATGAGACAGGAGAAATACCTTCAGACATCAGGGAGAATATAATAATTCCAATCCCAAAGCAAGCAGGTGTTGACAAATGTGAAAATTTCCGCACTATCAGTTTAATAAGTCACAGCTGCAAAATACTAACACGAATTCTTTACAGACGAATGGAAAAACTGGTAGAAGCCGACCTCGGGGAGGATCAGTTTGTATTCGGTGGAAACGTTGGAACACGTGAGGCAATACTGATCCTACGACTTATCTTACAAGATAGGTTAAAGAAAGGCAAACCTACGTTTCTAGCATTTGTATACTTAGAGAAGGCTTTTGCCAATGTTGACTGGAATTCTTTCAAATTCCGAAGGTGGCAGGGCTAAAATATAGGGAGCGAAAGTCTATTTACACTTTGTACAGAAACCAGAAGGCGGTTATAAGAGTCGAGGGGCATAAAAGGGAAGTAGGGTTGAGAAGGGAATGAGACAGGGTTGTAGCCTATCCCGTATGTTATCCTATCTGTTTATTGAGCAAGCAGTAAAGGAAACAAAAGAAAAATTTGGAGTAAGAATTAAAATCCACGGAGAAGAAATAAAAACTTTGAGGTTTGCCGATGACATCGCAATTATGTCAAAGACTGCAAAGGACGTGGAAGAGCAGTTGAACGGAGTGGACAGTGTCTTGAAAGGAGGATGTATGATTAACATCAACGAAAGCAAAACGAGGATAATGGAAAATAGTCGAATGAAATCAGGCGATGGTGAGAGAATTGATTAGGAAATAAGACACTTAAAGTAGTATATGAGTTTTGTTGTTTGCGGAGCAAAACAACTGATGATGGTCGAAGTAGAGAGGATAGAAAATATAGACTAGCTATGGCAAGGAAAGCGTTTTTTAAGAAGAGAAATTTGTTAACATCGAGTATAGATTTAAGTGTAAGGAAGTCTTTTCTGAAAGTATTTGTATGGAGTGTAGCCATGTATCGAAGTGAAACGTGGACGATAAATAGTTTAGACAAGAAGAGAATAGAAGGTTTCGAAATGTGGTGCTACAGAAGAATGCTGAAGATTAGGTGGGTGGATCACGTAACTAAAGAGGAGGTATTTAAGAGAACCGGGGAGCAGGGGAAATTGTGGCCAACCCGACTAAAAGAAAGGACCGGTTGGTAGGACACTTTCTGAGGCACCAAGGGTTCGCCAATTTAGTATTGGAGGGAATCATGGATGGTAAAAATCGTCGAGGTAGACCAAGAGATGAATACACTACTACTGCAACCAACATCCTTCTCAGTCTACTTAGAGAAGGATGTTGGTTGCAGTAGTACAGGATAGAGTATGATGAAGAGCTGCATCAAAGCAGTCTCTGGACTGAAGACCACTGTAAGAATAACATTTCGATCTTGATTCAAAGTCGCTTCACATGATTCTGTAGTCAGTTTTATTCCCTAATTTCAGACAAATTACATCAGAAAGCAGTTGATCATATTTTTTAGATTTTTTTTTCTAGCTTTGTTCAGAAACGTAGAAAATACATTAATTGTGCGACACACGGCCAGAGCCAAACTTCCGTATGTTACGCATGCATGTCCGAAGGACAATTTCATCGTACTTCTAGAGAACACAGCCACTGCCAGATAGTATTGAAACCAAGAAATACAACATATTTAAATAAAGGGTAGTTAAATATCATACCAATGTAGCTTTATATTCACAAAATTGTTAGGCCTTGATGATATGACATTCTTGGCACTTCATCTACACAGATGATCGTGAAATATTTTAACTTTCCCTCAAACCGCTGTTTAAGTTTTCTTCATTGCCTTGATTGCTTCCAAGTGACTAAACACTTTTTTTTTTGTAAAACTATACCTCACGCTGCTCAATTTGATGCCCTATTTGTTCATTGTCCACTCTCCATTTGGCTACGACAATTCACAGAAAAATCCATCGTGTAATTTCTAGGCAGTCTTGGATCTGATCCATTGTAACGTTTGACCAAAAAGATTAAGACACATATCTCTGCTTGTACTCACATTTAATATCAGCCCTTTTTGACGTTACCAGAATTTCAATGACCTGTGATGTCCAGAACTGTCATCAGAGATATCTACATCTACATTTACGACTATATTCCGCAAGTCACCTGATGGTACTAGCAGCTGCTATTACGCTGACCACTAACCTTACCTTCCACCACTTAAATTAATTCTGTTTTGTAATCAAGTGCCAAACTGATACTGCTAAAGCACTCCGTCTTCAGGCCACGAGTGGCCTACCGGGACCATCCGACCGCCGTGTCATCCTCAGTGGAGAATGCGGATAGGAGGGGCGTGGGGTCAGCACACCGCTCTCCCGGTCCTTATGATGGTATTCTTGACCCAAGCCTCTACTATTCGGTCGATTAGCTCCTCGATTGGCATCACGAGGCTGAGTGCTCCCCGAAAAATGGCAACAGCGTATGGCAGCCTGGATGGTCACCCGTCCAAGTGCCAACCACGCCCGACAGCGCTTAACTTCGGTGATCTCACGGGAACCGGTGTATCCACTGCGGCAAGGCCGTTGCCCGACACTGCTAAATTGAACTCTTTCATGAATCATCACTGCATCCGTTTAAACAGTTTACCATCTTTCTGAATCATTCATTTCAACTTGCTAACAATTTTACCACAGTACCGTTGTTTACATGGCTCAAGAGGTACACAACAATACACCTACAGGCAGGCGCAACATCTCGCCTGGCGTCTCAACGTCCCACGCGGCAGCCTCCAGATAACTTTCGCTACTTGGGTCTACATTCTGCTTCTGCCGCCACGTCAGTCAGCGCGTCGTATTAGTTTGCCAATTGTGCTGTCACCTGCCAAAGAGGTGTAGATCCTTTCCCCCGAAAGGCAGAAAAGGTGACGCGTCACGTCCACACTCACAGTTCAGTGCCTATAGGCAGCTCAGTTGAATTCTGGTAGCTCAGCCATTCCTATGAGGGCAGTTCAATAAGTAATGCAACACATTTTTTTTCTGAAACAGGGGTTGTTTTATTCAGCATTGAAATACACCAGGTTATTCCCCAATCTTTTAGCTACACAACACTATTCAATCTCCATTCAATGCTACGGCCTTACGCCACCTTGAAATGAGGGCCTGTATGCCTGCACGGTACCATTCCACTGGTCGATGTCGGAGCCAACGTCGTACTGCATCAATAACTTCTTCATCATCCGCGTAGTGCCTCCCACGGATTGCGTCCTTCATTGGGCCAAACATATGGAAATC
The DNA here is from genome assembly GCF_023864275.1 of Schistocerca cancellata. Classification (NCBI taxonomy): domain Eukaryota; kingdom Metazoa; phylum Arthropoda; class Insecta; order Orthoptera; family Acrididae; genus Schistocerca; species Schistocerca cancellata. Next base: position 120,019,817 of record NC_064637.1, on the reverse strand, counting down.
CGACGGTGCGAGATCGGGGCTATAGGGCGCATGAGGAAGAACAGTCCACTGAAGTTTTGTGAGCTCCTCTCGGGTGCGAAGACTTGTGTGAGGTCTTGCGTTGTCATGAAGAAGGAGAAGTTCGTTCAGATTTTTGTGCCTACGAACACGCTGAAGTCGTTTCTTCAATTTCTGAAGAGTAACACAATACACTTCAGAGTTGATCATTTGACCATGGGGAAGGACATCGAACAGAATAACCCCTTCAGCGTCCCAGAAGACTGTAACCATGACTTTACCGGCTGAGGGTATGGCTTCAAACTTTTTCTTGGTAGGGGAGTGGGTGTGGCGCCACTCCATTGATTGCCGTTTTGTTTCAGGTTCGAAGTGATGAACCCATGTTTCATCGCCTGTAACAATCTTTGACAAGAAATTGTCGCCCTCAGCCACATGACGAGCAAGCAATTCCGCACAGATGGTTCTCCTTTGCTCTTTCTGGTGTTCGGTTAGACAACGAGGGACCCAGCGGGAACAAACCTTTGAATATCCCAACTGGTGAACAATTGTGACAGCACTACCAACAGAGATGTCAAGTTGAGCACTGAGTTGTTTGATGGTGATCCGTCGATCATCTCGAACGAGTGTGTTCGCACGCTCCGCCATTCCAGGAGTCACAGCTGTGCACGGCCGGCCCGCACGCGGGAGATCAGACAGTCTTGCTTGACCTTGCGGCGATGATGACACACGCTTTGCCCAACGACTCACCGTGCTTTTGTCCACTGCCAGATCACCGTAGACATTCTGCAAGCGCCTATGAATATCTGAGATGCCCTGGTTTTCCGCCAAAAGAAACTCGATCACTGCCCGTTGTTTGCAACGCACATCCGTTACAGACGCCATTTTAACAGCTCCGTACAGCGCTGCCACCTGTCGGAAGTCAATGAAACTATACGAGACGAAGCGGGAATGTTTGAAAATATTCCACAAGAAATTTCCGGTTTTTTCAACCAAAATTGGCCGAGAAAAAAAATGTGTTGCATTACTTATTGACCTGCCCTCGTACTTTGCCGTCATGTCCTGCAGTTACCCTGTAATGTACTGTTCTGCGGACGGTTACGACTTAGCTGTCGCTATTCACAGAGCAGTAGATACAAGCAAAAATAATTAGCTTGATAACCTTCAGCCACAGTGAAAATACCATAACTGCCAAGAGAGAGCAAAAATGAAACGAAAATATGTTTATCACTTACGGTGTTTCCGCTATTCAAACTTCAACATCAGGCATGATGTTTTGATTTGTTACTTCTTAATACTTACCTTACTTGTAACATACGCTGGAACACCAAAGAAACGGCAACGCTTATGTTATACAACAAGTTCAAATGGTTGAAATGGCTCTGAGCACTATGGGACTTAACTGCTGAGGTCATCAGTCCCCTAGAACTTAGAACTACTTAGACCTAACTAACCTAAGGACATCACACACTTCCACGCCCGAGGCAGGATTCGAACCTGCGATCGTAGCGGTCGCGCGGTTCCAGACTGTAGCGCCTAGAACCGCTCGGCCGCAGCGGTCAGCAAGACAAGTATCTGGTGCAGTTGTTAGATCGGTTACTGGTGCTACAATGGCAGATTATCAAGATTTAAGTGAGTTTGAACGTGGTGTTATAGTAGGCTTACCAGAGATGGGACACAGCGTTACCGAGATAGCGACGAAGTGGGGATTTTCCTGTAGGACCATTTCACGAGTGTACCGTCAATATCAGGAATCCGGTAAAATATCAAATCTCCGATACTGCTGCGGCCGGAAAAAGGTCCTGCAAGAAGGGGACCAACGACGACTGAATAGAATCGTTCACCGTGGAACCCTTCCGCAGATTGCTGCAGATTTCAGTGCTGGACCATCAACAAGTGTCAGCGTGCGAACCATTCAATTAAAAATCATCGATATGGGCTTGATGACTGCACAACACAAAGTTTTCGTCTCGCCTGGGCCCGTCAGCACCGACATTGGACTGTTGATGACAGGAAATATCGCAAAGTTTTGAACATGGCTGCTTGGTTCAGTGACCGCTTATAAATTAAAATTGAAACAAATGAGCCCTCTTGTGCATTTTCAACTTCTCGCGGCGTAATGAATAATCAATTAAATTTCGGGCATGCAGCCGCGCAAATAAAATTTCTTCTACTGATATTTCGGCCGCGTATCGTCCGGCCGTCTTCAGAGCGAGTCACAAGACTGCCGACAAGTTTTTTTTCCCTCTATTGAGTTTCGATTCCCCCTATAGGGGGCGGGCTGGCAGCAGCTTATTACGCCGCTCTTCAGCCTACAGAATTAGTTTTAAAAAGATGAAAATAATAAAAGGTAAAAATAGCAGAAAATTCTGGAGCGTAAAACATGAAACACAGGGTCGATGAAGCTAATAAAATACACAGGAAGCAGAAAAATAATAGACAGACAATTAAAAACACGGCGACAGTCTGGGTTCTGTTCGCAAGAGATATAAAAAACACACCCAGCGACAGCATGATTTCTGTTCGCAACACTTGTGGAAGGACGCACAACACTGAACACTCACGTAAACACTGCGCTAAAAGTTGGCACAAATACGACATACCACACCCGAGAGCAGGTGGGGGGAAACTGGTCAGATGACGGGAAAAAGGGGGGGTGGGAAGGAGAGGAAAAGTGAAGGGGGAGGGGGAGAAAGGAGCCAATGGAAGAGGAGGATCCATAAGAGGGGTGGGGGGTGCTGAGCAGACGTGCCAGGGATTGGGGAAGGCAGAGGAGGGGAGTACAAAATGACTCGGGGGGGGGGGGGAGAAAGGAGATGAGAGGCGAGGAGAAAACACAGGATGGCAGGGGGGAGGAAGAGGGAGCCCAGAGAAAGGACGGAGGAAAGGAGGGGGGGTGAGGATCAGAGTTGATAGGAAGGATAAATGGAGGGAGAGAGGGCATCATCCGGGAGGGGGAGCTGGTGGAAGCCACCTTGGGAAAGGAGATGTAGGGTGTAGAGATGGAGGGTAGGGGGGACACAATGGTGAAGACGTGGCAGGGGGCGGGGATGGGAGAGGAGATGAGCAACCAGGGGGTGAGGGGGTTCAAGACGGCGGGAGGTGTAGAGGATGCGGATATGTTCGAGGAATAGGAGCAGATGGGGGAAAGGAATGAGATCATAGAGGATCCGCGTGGGGGACGGGAGGCGTATATGGAAGGCGAGGCGGAGTGAATGACGCTCATGGATCTGGAGGGACTTATAGAATTCGGGGGGGGGGGGGGGGGCAGATATCCAGGCAGGACTGGCATAACAGAGGATGGGACGGATTAAGGGTTTGTAGGTGTGGAGGGGTGCAACCCCCATGTCCGGCCAGAGAGGAGTTTGAGGAGTCGGAGGTGGTTGTGGGCTTTGGATTGGATGGAGCGGAGATGAGGGATCCAGGTGAGGTGACGGTCAATGGTGAGACGACAAGGTGCCAAGCGCGGCCTTATATGTCTCCACCGCGGCGGTACTGCGCATGCGGGTCACAGATGCTGGTCGGCGGCAGAGACATACGCTTACACATGCGCCGCCTGTGGCGAAGGCGTACAGACATTCGATTTGCTTGTCGATGTTTGATCGGCGGTGGTGACACGATGACGACTTCTCTGCAATTTAATTACTCCAAGAGCCGGATTCCATGCTTTGTCCAAATTAAAACCATTATCTCTGTTTATTAAATTGTTGGCTAATCGAATTTCTATAGCTTCCTTGAATATAGATTCCCAAAAAGAAGAGGTGGAAATCTTCACATAACTGTAATTCATGGAATGACCCGTACCAATACAATGTTCAGCCACAGCTGACTTGTCTGGTTGTAATAAGCGTGTGTATCTTCGGTGCTCCACACACCTCTCATGAACGGTGCGTGTTGTTTGGCCTATGTATGACTGCTCACAATTTCCGCAAGGAATCTGGTACACACCCGCCTTACGAAGCAGTAAATCGTCCTTCACAGAGCCGAGTAAAGCCGTAATCTTCGTAGGTGTGGGGGGGGGGAGGGGGGGCGGCGGATAATCACCTTAACACAGTGTTTCTCAATAATAAGGCCTATCTTTGAAGAAAGAGCACCCACATAGAGCCAAAACGCACTAGATCTGAAGAAATTACTATCTTCTTCCCCATCACATACCTGCTATTTAGGTTTTGCATCGAAAGCTCTACATGGGCTAAGTCTGACTGGTTTCGCAAAGTGGCCACAAAAAGACAGATTACCAAGTACAGCCGATTGGACCAGCCTTCTCAGGTGGACTCTGTTATTCGACGCCTTGTCATAAATTTGATGGGTAAGGAATTGGACGAAGCTACGTTGTCTGTCTTAAGTAAAGGGCTAAATTTTGCCCCTACTCCAAAGACGTTACCGATATCATCTTTCATCAGTGCCATTGAAGAAGCTATCCGACCACTATCAGAGGATTCTGCGGAAGAAATTAGACGAGAAACCTGTCAAGCAATCACGAAGCATAGTCCACAAAGAAGCAATGTTTCCAAGGAAGAAAGACGTGCGCTACGAAAGCTGCGTGAGGATACTGATACGGTCGTCCTGCGTGCTGATTAAGGTAATGCTATCGTCTTTTTGCCTCAGGAAGTCTACAGGGAAAAGATATGTGGTCTACTTAGTTCTGGTGCATACCGGAAGATCAACAAAGATCCTACTAACAAGGTGACAATAAGGACTGCTGCCTTGCTGAACGCTTCATCACTACCGAAGGAAGTCATAAAGAGTTTAAAAGTACGAGGTGCAGTACCACCGAGATTTTATGGTCTTCCTAAAGTTCACGAGATGGGTAAGGATGAGCGTCTAGAGGACTTGTCTATGAGACCTATAACGAGCACTATTGGTTCACCAACATATTTTTCTGCCAAATATTTAGCTTCCTTATTAAAACCATTGGTAGGAAAATGTAGTCACCACATTCGTAATTCTATGGATTTTATTCAGAGACTTAGCAATGTCAGGCTAAATAGTATGGATGTGCTTGTTAGTTTTGACGTGGTGTCATTGTACACCAAGGTACCTTTAAAGGACTCTTTATGTCTTATCAGCCAACATTTTGATAAGAACATTACGGCCTTATTTGAACATGTGCTTTTATCATCTTATTTTCAGTTTAATGGTGAATGTTATGAGCAAATTGACGGTGTTGCCATGGGAAGCCCCCTCTCCCCTATGGAAGCTAATTTATTCATGGAAGACTTCGAGGACAAGGCACTGGACTCAGCATGTTTTAAACCTACGGTCTCTACGTGGACGACACATTCGTCGTATGGCCCCATGGTATGGATGAATTATATCGATTTCTTGAGCAATGAATTCCATCCATGCTAGCATTAAATTTACTATGGAAATAGAAAAAGACGGCTGCCTCCCCTTTTTGGATGTTGTCGTTCGCCGTAAAAGTGATGGCACATTGGGACATGCCGTATATCGGAAACCAACGCACACAAATCTATATCTTCATGCCAGTAGCTGCCATCACCCTTCACAGACCATGGGTGTCCTTAAGACCTTAGTGCATCGGGCGCACTGTATATCTGATAAAGACTTTTGCAAGGAGAGCTAATGTACCTCAAGTTCATTTTTAAAGCGAATGGATATTCTCCGCAACAAATTCGTAGAGCTTCCGATGCAAAACCTAAAAAGCAGGTATGTGATGGGGAAGAAGACAGTAATTTCTTCAGATATAGTGCGTTTTTGCCCTATGTGGGTGCTCTTTCTTCAAAGATAGGCCGTATTCTTGAGAAACACTGTGTTAAGGTGCTTTTCCGGCCCCCCACGAAGATTACGGCTTTACTCGGCTCTGTGAAGGACGATTTACTGCTTCGTAAGGCGGGTGTGTACCAGATTCCTTGTGGAAATTGTGAGCAGTCATACATAGGCCAAACAACACGCACCGTTCATGAGAGGTGTGTGGAGCACCGAAGATACACACGCTTATTACAGCCAGACAAGTCAGCTGTGGCTGAACATTGTATTGATGCAGGGCATTCCATGAATTACAGTGAGGTGAAGATTTTAACATCCATTTCTTCTTTTTGGGAATCTATATTCAAGGAAGCTATAAAAATTCGATTAGCCAACAATTTAATAAACAGAGATAATGGTTTTAATTTGGACAAAGCATGGAATCCGGCGCTTGGAGTAATTAAATTGCAGAGAAGTAGTCATCGTGTCACCACTGCCGATCAAACATCGATAAGAAAATCGAATGTCTGTACGCCTTCGCCACAGGTGGCGCATGTGTAAGCGTATGTCTCTGCCGCCGACCAGCATCTGTGACCCGCATGCGCAATACCGCCGCGGTGGAGCATAAAAGGCCGCGCTTGACACCTTGTCGTCATCTCCGGCGATAATTCGTCCTCCCCCCCACTTCTTGTGTCCTTTCCTTTAGGCCCCCTCCCTCCCTTCTCTTTCCTTTTCCCCCATCCCGTCCCTCCTTCCCTCTTCCCCCGGGCTACCCCTCCCCCTTCCTCCCTTCCCCCTATTTCCCCTGCCCATGGCATCTGCTCTCCCCTCTCCCTCTCCCCCCCCCTTCTCCTCTCTTGGCAGGTCCCCGGACTCGTACACGGTTAGTGAACATTCGCGCGCCGGAGATCAACGCCTCGTGTTCTGTGTGCCGTCGTTTTGTGCTTAAGTGATTCAGTGTTATTCGTTTTGTGCACTTACGTTCACGTGTGGCGATTTTCGTCTCTGTCTGTGTCCAAGTGTCTGAACAATTTTATCTTGGACTCTACACCCGTGAACGGCACCTTGTATTTTAAAAAATGTTTGTCTCCGTTTATATGTCCACCGTGTTTTTTTCTCTAAATGCCTTCATTTGTATATTTGTGTTTCTCTGCGGCCAAAGAGCGGCGTCGTATGCTGCTGCAGGCCTGCCTGTAATACAGGTTTCAAAATAACAATAAGGAAAAAAAAACCTTGTCGTCAGTCTTGTGACTCGCTCTGAAGATGGCCGGACGATACGCGGCCGAAATATCAGTAGAAGAAATTTTATTTGCGCGGCTGCATGCCCGATATTTAATGGATTAAATTGAGCCCTCTTATTAACCAGGTTTCAATACTTCTAAAAGTGCCTTCATCAGAATTTAGACATTTAAAGTGGTCAATAATTACAAATTTGTGTGAAGAAACAAATTTTTTTTATAGAAAAGTGTAAGTACTGACTAACAATACAAGACAGAGACAGTACTTACATGTCACGTATAAAATAAATAACAGACCAGAAGGGCTTTAGTCGCAAAACATTTTTAAAAGGAATGTGTGAAGGCGAGTCTGTAAGGGCTGCTCATACTTGTACAGCCACAGTATTGAAACCTGGTTAGTAAGACTAAAAAATTGTGACGGAGGGCTCATTTGTTTCAATTTTAACTGGAAATATGTTGCCTGGTCGGACGAGTCTCGTTTCAAATTGAATCGAGCGGATGGACGTGCACGGGTATGGAGAAAACCTTGTGAATGGATGGACCCTGCATGTCAGCTGGTGTCAAGCTAGTGGAGGCTCTGTAATGGTGTGGGGCCTGTGCAGTTGGAGTGACAGGGGACCCCTGATAGTCTACATACGACTCTGACAGGTGACACGTACCTAAGCATCCTATCTCCTCACCTGCATATATTCATGTCCATCGTGCATGCCGTCACTTGGGCAATTAGAGCAGGACAATGCGACACCCCACATGTCCAGAATTGCTAAAGAATGGCTTCAGGAACACTCTCCTGAGATTAAAAACTTTCGTTGGCCACCGAACTCCCCAGGCATGAACATTATTGATCATATCTGGGATGCATTGCAACGTGCTGTTCAGAAGAGATCTGTATCCCCACGTAATCTTACGGATTTAAGGGAAGCCCTGCAGAATTCACGGTGTAAACTCCCTCCAGCATTACCTCAGACATTAGTCGAGTGCATGCCACATCGTGTTGTAGCACTTCTGCGTGCTCGCGGGGGCCCTACACGATATTAGGCAGGTGCATCAGTTTCTTTGGGGTCTTCATTGTATGTGACATTTAATATTTGCTCATTTTTAGGCTTCCGTATCTCAGTCGGTAAAAACGGAACCCTTGTAGGATTTCTTTGTCGTCCGTCTGTCTGTCTCTCTGTCCGACTCTTAATGCGTAGTGTTATTAGGTTGAAATTTACGTCTCACATTAAGATCTGTGATGATTTGGTGATGCAAAAAATTTGCTGTTCGAAGTCAATGCAATCAAAAGATACTGCCATTTATGCCACAAATTTGGATACTCGGAAACTCAATGATGAAAACGTGTACGGTACTTCCCGTTGAGCTATAAATTTGGCAAGAAGCAGGGTTGCACAGCGCAGGCCAAAGAGAAAAAAAATCCGAAAATTATTAATTTTTAATTGCGTCACATAAATATACTTTTTGACATTTCTTTTCCGACCTCTGTCCGTCTGACAGTCTATTAAGACTTTTTCTCAGGAACGGTTGGAGATACCAATTTGAAATTTTTACAGGTACGAAGTTGGTTGGTTGGTTGGTTTGGGGGAGAAGACTAAACAGCGAGGTCGTCGATCCCATCGGATTATGGAAGGAAGTCGGCCGTGCCCGTTCGAAGGAACCATTCCGGCATTTGGCTGAAGAGATTTAGTGAAATGACGGAAAACCTAAATCAGGATGGCCGGTCGCTGGTTTGAACCGTCGTCGTCCCGAACGCGAGTCCAGTGTGTTAACCACTGCTCCACCTCGCTCGGCGCACTAAGTTGTAAGGACCCTTGGCGTTGAAAGCACGAGGGTTGCCCAGAAAGTACAGGGCTATTACAAATGATTGAAGCGATTTCATAAATTCACTGTAGCTCCATTCATTGACATATGGTCACGACACACTACAGATACGTAGAAAAACTCTTAAAGTTTTGTTCGGCTGAAGCCGCACTTCAGGTTTCTGCCGCCAGAGAGCGCAGTGAGCCAAATTGGCGACAGGAGCCGAGAAAGTGTATGTCGTGCTTGAAATGCACTCACATCAGTCAGTCATAACAGTGAAACGACATTTCAGGACGAAGTTCAACAAAGATCCACCAACTGCTAAATCCATTCGGCGATGGTATGCGCAGTTTAAAGCTTCTGGATGCCTCTGTAAGGGGAAATCAACGGGTCGGCCTGCAGTGAGCGAAGAAACGGTTGAACGCGTACGGGCAAGTTTCACGCGTAGCCCGCGGAAGTCGACGAAAAAAGCAAGCAGGGAGCTAAACGTACCTCAGCCGACGGTTTGGAAAATCTTACGGAAAAGGCTAAAGCAGAAGCCTTACCGTTTAGAATTGCTACAAGCCCTGACACCCGATGACAAAGTCAAACGCTTTGAATTTGCGGCGCGGTTGCAACAGCTCATGGAAGAGGATGCGTTCAGTGCGAAACTTGTTTTCAGTGATGAAGCAACATTTTTTTCTTAATGGTGAAGTGAGCAGACACAATGTGCGAATCTGGGCGGTAGAGAATCCTCACGCATTCGTGCAGCAAATCCGCAATTCACCAAAGGTTAACGTGTTTTGTGCAATCTCACGGTTTAAATTTTACGGCCCCTTTTTCTTCTGCGAAAAAACGTTACAGGACACGTGTATCTGGACATGCTGGAAAATTGGCTCATGCCACAACTGGAGACCGACAGCGCCGACTTCATCTTTTAACAGGATGGTGCTCCACCGCACTTCCATCACGATGTTCGGCATTTCTTAAACAGGAGATTGGAAAACCGATGGATCGGTCGTCGTGGTGATCATGATCAGCAATTCATGTCATGGCCTCCACTCTCTCCCGACTTAACCCTATGCGATTTCTTTCTGTGGGGTTATGTGAAAGATTCAGTGTTTAAACCTCCTCTACCAAGAAACGTGCCAGAACTGCGAGCTCGCATCAACGATGGTTTCGACCTCATTGATGGGGACATGCGGCACCGAGTGTGGGCGGAACTTGATTATCGGCTTGATGTCTGCCGAATCACTAAAGGGGCACATATCGAACATTTGTGAAAACTTTTTGAGTTTTTGTATGTGTGTGCAAAGCATTGTGAAAATATCTGAAATAATAAAGTTATTGTAGAGCTGTGAAATCGCTTCAATCATTTGTAATAACCCTGTAATGCACCACATTTTTTCCTTCAACAATTCTTTATTGCACATAATGAGAATTCCCAACACACCCTATTTTTAAACATAATCTCCATCCCGTTGTATGACCTTCCTCCAGCGCGAAACAAGGGCGCGTATGCGCTGTCCGTACCAATCCTCGTCTTGGTGGCAGAGCCAGTGCTTCACTGTGTGAACTTCCTCTGCTGATTGACAGCTGCAGCGCCAACTGCCGAGTCCTAATGCGTCTGTCTTCGCTAATGACGACATCAGCTCGCTGAAACATGTCGGGTGTGACAGCTGTGGATGGTCTCCCCGACCGCTGCGGATCGTAGAGCTCCGCCGAACGCCTTCTGATGACCTCACCTTCCGTGACCAGCGATTCATTGTACTTCCGTCAACAGCAGACGCTCCGTAAACTTTGCACATGCGTTTTTGAATATGCCCCACTGTCTCATTCTCCGTAGTGATAGATTGAATGACGGCACTTTGCTTGTAACGTACATCACCTACAGACGCCATTTTGAAACTATCCTGCAGCTACGCTGTCTGTCGGGAGTGACGGAAACTTGACGCGCTCACTCAGGAGACTTCGGATTCGTAGCATTGTTTTCGACTGAGACAAAAATTGGGATGCATTACTTTCTGGGCAACCCTCGTAATTCAAGCTTCTAAGTTAAAACGCTCTAAAGATACGGCCATATACAGGGTGTTTCAAAAATGACCGGTATATTTGAAACGGCAGTAAAAACTAAACGAGCAGCGATAGAAATACACCGTTTGTTGCAATATGCTTGGGACAACAGTACATTTTCAGGCGGACAAACTTTCGAAATTACAGTAGTTACAATTTTCAACAACAGATGGCGCTGCGGTCTGGGAAACTCTATAGTACGATATTTTCCACATATCCACCATGCGTAGCAATAATATGGCGTAGTCTCTGAATGAAATTACCCGAAACCTTTGACAACGTTTCTGGCGGAATGGCTTCACATGCAGATGAGATGTACTGCTTCAGCTGTTCAATTGTTTCTGGATTCTGGCGGTACACCTGGTCTTTCACGTGTCCCCACAGAAAGAAGTCACAGGGGTTCATGTCTGGCGAATAGGGAGGCCAAGCCACGCCGCCTCCTGTATGTTTCGGATAGCCCAAAGCAATCACACGATCATCGAAATATTCATTCAAGAAATTAAAGACGTCGGCCGTGCGATGTGGCCGGGCACCATCTTGCATAAACCACGAGGTGTTCGCAGTGTCGTCTAAGGCAGTTTGTACCGCCACAAATTCACGAAGAATGTCCAGATAGCGTGATGCAGTAATCGTTTCGGATCTGAAAAATGGGGCAATGATTCCTTTGGAAGAAATGGCGGCCCAGACCAGTACTTTTTGAGGATGCAGGGACGATGGGACTGCAACATGGGGCTTTTCGGTTCCCCATATGCGCCAGTTCTGTTTATTGACGAAACCACCCAGGTAAAAATAAGCTTCGTCAGTAAACCAAATGCTGCCCACATGCATAGCGCCGTCATCAATCCTGTGCACTATATCGTTAGCGAATGTCTCTCGTGCAGCAATGGTAGCGGCGCTGAGGGGTTGCCGCGTTTGAATTTTGTATGGATAGAGGTGTAAATTCTGGCGCATGAGACGATACGTGGACGTTGGCGTCATTTGGACCGCAGCTGCAACACGGCGAACGGAAACCCGAGGCCGCTGTCGGATCACCTGCTGCACTAGCTGTGCGTTGCCCTCTGTGGTTGCCGTGCACGTGTTCATCCGTCACGTTCCCAGTCCGTTGAAATTTTTCAAACAGATCCTTTATTGTATCGCTTTTTGGTCCTTTGGTTACATTAAACCTCCGTTGAAAACTTCGTCTTGTTGCAACAACACTGAGTTCTAGGCGGTGGAATTCCAACACCAGAAAAATCCTCTGTTCTAAGGAATAAACCATGTTGTCCACAGCAGACTTGCACGTTGTGAACAGCACACGCTTACAGCAGAACGACGACGTACAGAATGGCGCACCCATAGACTGCGTTGTCTTCTATATCTTTCACATCACTTGCAGCGCCATCTGTTGTTGAAAATTGTAACTACTGTAATTTCGAAAGTTTGTCCGCCTGAAAATGTACTGTTGTCCGAAGCATATTGCAACAAACGGTGTATTTCTATCGCTGCTCGTTTAGTTTTTATTGCCGTTTCAAATATACCAGTCATTTTTGAAACACCCTGTAAGTCACATAGATTGATACTTACAAGCGGACTCCCAAAAACCAGTAATGAGCTATCTTCGTAAATGTCGGCGTTGGTGGTCTAGCGATAAAGCTCGTGCCCCACTACTGAAAGATCGTGGTATCGAATCTAGGTCGGACCACAAACTTTTATCTTCGTTTTAGCCCAGGCTTCACAGCGATGTGGCGCCAGAAACAACATGTACTTAAATTTTTACATCAAACTTTAGATCTCCATTCCGAGGTTGGATAACTGGAGTAGTCTACCTTAGGGACACGCAGGACGCCAATAGAAAGACTTGGGCTAGGCCTTTGAACCACACCACATTATGTTTGCTATTGTACACATTATTTAGTGTGGAGCGCTGAATCTGTTGGTACCTGTTCGGCATTTTTGATTAACATATTGAAATAGGAAGATTACGAGCAAATGAGTTTAGGTCAATGCTTGTGTACACAGCTCTACGGTTCAAGGATTACCAAGTGATGGCGTACCGTGATGGAGCTCTCGTCCATGTAGCGCAGGTCTGCGCCGTCCAGCCCCACCAGGATGTCGTAGGTGGCGGAGCAGAGCGACTGGGCCGCCGCCACCAGCAGGCTGCGGGGGCGGGCCCGTGGGGGCGGCGGGGGCGGCAGCGCGGGCGGCAGCGGCGGCGACCCGCAGGAGCTGCCCGACGCCGAGCCGCCTCCGGTGGCGGGGAACAGCGACAGCGCCGCCGGCGCCGTCAGGGCGGCGGGCGTCGGCGGCGGGGGCGGCGTCGGCTCCACCTGGAAGGAATAGTCCCGCCTCCTCATAGCACTCGTTCTCAACTAGCTGGCGGCTGTAATATTACCTCGAGCCCATCTCACTCTGAATGTGTTTACCAGGGGGGAGCTTGGCTGTTGGCTAACTGGGAGCGGGGCCGGCGCGCTGGCTGTATGGCGTTCCCAATTAAAGAAAAGTAGCAATATTTACATTGCTACATGAACACAGGTAGTTGTATAAAGTTTTTACCAAAAATATCGAAACGTTCTTGACCGATTTATATCAAATTTTTGCACTGTATTCTAATAAACGTACAGTATGTGCTCAAAAGTATACGGACGCCTGGCTGAAAATGACGTACAAGTTCGTGGCGCCCTGCATCGATAACGCAGGAATTCAGTATGATCTTGACCCACCCTTAGCCTTGATGACAGCTTCCACTCTCGCAGGCATACTTTCAGTCAGGTGCTGGAAGGTTTCTTGGGGAATGGCAGCTCTTTCTTCACGGAGTGCTGCACTGAGGAGAGGTATCGATGTCGGTCAGTGAGGGCTGGCACGAAGTTGGCGTTGCAAAACATCCCAAAGATTCAGGACTGTGCAGGCTAGTCCATTACAGGGATGTTACTGTCGTGTAACCACTCCGCCACAGGCCGTGGATTATGAACAGGTGCATGATCGTCTTGAAAGATGCAATCGTCATCCCCGAAATGCTCTTCAACAGTGGGAAGCAAGAAGGTGCTTAAAACATCAATATAGGCCTGTGCTGTGATAGTGACACGCAAAACAACAAGGTGTTCAAGCCCCTACCCTGAAAAATACGGCCACACCATAACACCATCGCCTCCTAATTTTAGTGTTGGCACTACACACGCTGGCAGATTATGTTCACCGGCCACCCGCCATACTCACACCCTGCCATCGGATCGCCACATTGTGTACCGTGATTCGTCACTCTACACAACGTTATTCCAGTGTTCAATCGTTCAATGTTTACGCTCCTTACAGCAAGCGACGCATCGTTTGTCATTTAGCGGAGTGATGCGTGGCTTATGAGCAGCCGCTCGACAATGAAATCCAAGTTTTCTCACCTCCCGCCTAACTGTCATAGTACTCGCAGTGGGTCCTGACGGAGTTTGGAATTCCTATGTGATGGTCTGGATAGATGTCTGCATATTACACATTACGACCCTTCTTCAACTGTCGGCAGTCTCTGTCAGTCAACAGACGAGGTGGGCCTGTACGCTTTCGTGGACCTAGGACCTAGGAACATTTACAGGGTTATTACAAATGATTGAAGCGATTTCACAGCCCTACAATAACTTTATTATTTGAGATATTTTCACAATGCTTTGCACACACATACAAAAACTCAAAAAGTTTTTTTAGGCATTCACAAATGTTCGATATGTGCCCCTTTACTGATTCGGCAGACATCAAGCCGATAATCAAGTTCCTCTCACACTCGGCGCAGCATGTCCTCATCAATGAGTTCGAAAGCATCGTTGATGCGAGCTCGCAGTTCTGGCACGTTTCTTGGTAGAGGAGGTTTAAACACTGAATCTTTCACATAACCTCACAGAAAGAAATCGCATGGGGTTAAGTCGGGAGAGCGTGGAGGCCATGACTCGAATTGCTGATCATGATCTCCACCACGACCGATCCATCGGTTTTCCAATCTCCTGTTTAAGAAATGCCGAACATCATGATGGAAGTGCGGTGGAGCACCATCCTGTTGAAAGATGAAGTCGGCGCTGTCGGTCTCCAGTTGTGGCATGAGCCAATTTTCCAGCATGTCCAGATACACGTGTCCTGTAACGTTTTTTTCGCAGAAGAAAAAGGGGCCGTAAACTTTAAACCGTGAGATTGCACGAAACACGTTAACTTTTGGTGAATTGAGAATTTGCTGCACGAATGCGTGAGGATTCTCTACCGCCCAGATTCGCACATTGTGTCTGTTCACTTCACCATTAATAAAAAATGTTGCTTCATCACTGAAAACAAGTTTCGCACTGAACGCATCATCTTCCATGAGCTGTTGCAAGCGCGCCGAAAATTCAAAGCGTTTGACTTTGTCATCGGGTGTCAGGGCTTGTAGCAATTGTAAACGGTAAGGCTTCTGCTTTAGCCTTTTCCGTAAGATTTTCCAAACCGTCGGCTGTGGTACGTTTAGCTCCCTGCTTGTTTTATTCGTCGACTTCCGCGGGCTACGCGTGAAACTTGCCCGCACGCGTTCAACCGTTTCTTCGCTCACTGCAGGCCGACCCGTTGATTTCCCCTTACAGAGGCATCCAGAAGCTTTAAACTGCGCATAACATCGCCGAATGGAGTTAGCAGTTGGTGGATCTTTGTTGAACTTCGTCCTGAAGTGTCTTTGCACTGTTATGACTGACTGATGTGAGTGCATTTCAAGCACGACATACGCTTTCTCGGCTCCTGTCGCTATTTTGTCTCACTGCGCTCTCGAGCGCTCTGACAGCAGAAACCTGAAGTGCGGCTTCAGCCGAACAAAACTTTATGAGTTTTTCTACGTATCTGTAGTGTGTCGTGACCATATGTCAATGAATGGAGCTACAGTGAATTTATGAAATCGCTTCAATCGTTTGTAATAGCCCTGTATTTACAACCTAGAACAGCAGTGAGGCCACAGGAGGAACAAAAAAGACGGAACAGCTTAGAAGAGCGATATGAGATAACATTGTCATAAATCTCGCGTACAGACGTATGACACACGTGACACCAAATCATCTGACCACGTTCGAAGTCCCTGATTTCCGCAAAGCACCCCATTCTTCTCTTAAACAATGTATAATGATTACTGAGGTCGCTGATATAGAGTACCTGGCAGTAGGTGGCAGCGCAATGCACCTAATATGAAAAACGTATGTTTTTGGGGGTGTCAGGATATTTTTGATCACATAGTGCATATATACACGTAAAACGGGAAACGTTCGAAAAGTTTTTGACCGATTTATTTCAAATTTTGACATGATTCTCTTTTAAGCATTGGGACAGTTATGGGATATACATTTTATTAAAATATATATTATGTAGACCGCAACGCATGGTCTCGCGGGAGCGTTCTCGCTTCACGAGCACGGGGTCCCGGGTGCGATTCCCGGCGGGGTCAGGGATTTTCACCTGCCCCGAGATGACTGGGTGTTGTTGTGTCGTCTTCATTATCATCATTCATCGCCATTGCGGTTGGAGGAAGACAACGGCAAACCACCTCCATTAGGACCTTGTCTAGTACGGCGGTGCGGGTCTCCCACGTCATTCCCCTGCGCTATGTCAAGAAGCGTGGCAGTCGATTTCCATGTACTATGCAAGTAATATATAATAGGGAAAGTATCTGACGAAAATCCCGAGTAGATCACGACCGACATACTTGAAATTTTTACATGAACATAGGCTGTATACGTATTCTTTTTAAACAACAGGTTTTCTGTTAAAACGGCTGCGGGAAAAAAAAATTTATGCTGTGAAAACGTGTTTTCGTTTTCTCTCCACGAATCAATTTTGATTGTTCTGACGATCCCTATGTGAGAGACACGTTTAGCGTTATACTACAGGCTACCCACAACTAAAATTTCAGTGCCAAAATGCCGTGGAAAGAGAACCATTGCTCAGAATGTCAAATTTGGGAAGTAGAATATTGACGCAGGGAGAAGCGTCATAGTACAAATCATCATCATCATCATCATTTAAGACTGATTCTGCCTTTCAGCGATTAGTCTGGAGCATAGTCCCCCTCATAAAATTCCTCCATGATCCCCTGTTCAGTGCTAATATTGGTGCCTCTTATGATGTTAAGCCTATTACTTCAAAATCATTCTTAATCGAATCCAGGTACCTTCTCCTTGGTCTACCCCCACTCCTCCTACCGTCTACTGCTGAGCCCATGAGTCTCTTGGGTAACCTTGCTTCTCCAATGCGTGTAACACGACCCCACCATCGAAGCCTGTTCGCCCTGACTGCTACATCTATAGAGTTCATTCCCAGTTTTTCTTTGATTTCCTCATTGCGGACACCCTCTTTCCATTGTTCCCATCTACTAGTACCTGCAATCATCCTAGCTACTTTCATATCCGTAACCTCAACCTTATTGATAAGGTAACCTGAATCCACCCAGCTTTCGCTCCCATACAACAAAGTTAGTCGAAAGATTGAACGGTGCACAGATAACTTAGTCTTGGTACTGACTTCCTTCTTGTAGAAGAGAGTAGGTCGTAGCTGAGCGCTCACTACATTCGCTTTGCTACACCTCGCTTCCAGTTCTTTCACTATATTGCCAACCTGTGAGAATATGCATCCTAAGTACTTGAAACCTTCCACCTGTTCTATGTTCCTCCTATTTGGTACTCAATCCGTTTACGTCTATTTCCCACTGACATTACTTTCGTTTTGGAGATGCTAATCTTCATACCATAGTCCTTACATTTCTGATCTAGCTCTGAAATATTACTTTGCAAACTTTCAATCCAATCTGCTTATTTTGTGTTCACATATCTTAATCTCACCCAGTCATTCTATTGTTTTCAACATATGATCCATAAATAATATGAACAACAGTGGAGACAGGTTGCAGCCTTTTCTTACCCCTGAAACAGCTCTGAATTATGAACTCAATTTACCGTCAACTCATAGTACAAATAAAATATAAAATAAAAATAAAAAACTAACGAAAATTTTACGAACCATGGCGCTGTAGCTGTCAAAACATGCACACCAACACAGGCGCGGCACAGGGCTGTTCCTCAGTTTGCGTCATAGAAGCCTAAAATGAAGTACCGTGCGCTGCTGGTAAAGCTCTTCAACAAGAACGGTGTCTGTGTGCCAATAAACCTGCAGAACTTCCGGTCACTCAAGGGTATGAAATAAGGCATTGGTCCGATGTGTGCTAAGGGTCTGCAGAACGATTGTAAAACTCGAAGCGCAGAGTGACAGAGAGAGGAAATCAGTTCAAATGGTTCAAATGGCTCTGAGCACTATGGGACTTAACATCTGTGGTCATCAGTCCCCTAGAACTTAGAACTACTTAAACCTAACTAACCTAAGGACATCACACACATCCATGCCCGAGGCAGGATTCGAACCTGCGACCGTAGCAGTCGCGCGGCTCCGGACTGAGCGCCTAGAACCGCTAGACCACCGCGGCCGGCGGAAATCAGTTAACCTGTCGTCTGTCGAAGATGTGTACACATCACTGCAGAAGGGGTCGAACGGTGGCGTGCGAACATGCAGTGCATGGGGGAATGTCCGAACGTTAGACATGCTTACGAGCACAGTGCATAACATACTACGGAAAATCCTGCATAGC
Organism: Schistocerca cancellata; assembly: GCF_023864275.1. NCBI lineage: Eukaryota > Metazoa > Arthropoda > Insecta > Orthoptera > Acrididae > Schistocerca > Schistocerca cancellata. Next base: position 120,001,427 of record NC_064637.1, on the reverse strand, counting down.
TATCCATACAAATTCACCCACCATGTTCAGGAGATGTTCATGTCTGATGTCCCAGCGAGACAAACATCCCCTCTGGAATTTCTCGCTCGCATATGGAAGTGAATGACCATGAATTTTCTCCGGATTGATGAAGCACGTTTCCTTCTCCAGGGACATGTCACTACGCAGAATTGCAGAATATGGGGAACACAAAATCCGCACGCACATCAACCTGTACTACTTCTATAAACGTGACTCATTGCTGTAGGGTTGACGGCATTCATTATCGTAGGGCACTATTTTTTCTAGGAGCCGCGTGGTTCCAGACTGGAGGGCCTAGAACCACTCGGACACAGCGGTCGGGTTCTGAGAATTATCAACCTTCATTTCCCTACAGCCTGCCCGTCCAGATCATCTGATCTGATCTTTAATCGTGTGACTTCTGGCTGAGAGATTAAATGAAAGATGGGTCAAAAATGGCTCTGAGGACTATGGGACTTAACTTCTGAGGTCATCAGTCCCCCAGAACTTAGAATTAATTAAACCTAACTAACCTAAGGACATCACACACATCTATGCCCGAGGCAGGTTTCCAACCTGCTACCGTAGCGGTCCCGTGGTTCTAGACTGTAGCGCCTAGAACCGCTCCGCCACCCCGGCCGGCCCGGACCATAACCCACCATATTTTTACACTACTGCCCATTAAAATTGCTACATCTAGAAGAAATACAGATGATAAACGGGTATTCATTGGACACATATATTATACTAGACCTGCCATGTGATTACATTTTCACTCAATTTGGGGGCATAGACCCTGAGAAATCAGTACCCAAAACAACCACCTCTGGCCGTTATAACGGCCTTGATATGCCTGGCAATTGAGTCAAACAGAGCTTGGATGGCGTGTACAGGTACAGCTGCCCATGCTACTTCAACACGATACCACAGTTCATCAAGAGTAGTGACTGGCTCGTTGCTCGGCCACCATTGACCAGACGTTTTCAATTGGTGAGAGATCTGGAGAATGTGCTGGCCAGGGCAGCACTCTAACATTTTCTGTATCCATGAAGGCCCGTACAGGACCTGCAACATGCGGTCGTGCATTATCCTGCTGAAATGTAGGGTTTCGCAGGGATCGAATGAAGGGTAGAGCCGCGGGTCGTAACACATCTGAAATGTAACGTCCACTGTCTGTGATGCAGCGTCAAGGGTAACCGCAGCCACAGTCCCCGAGCTGATAGTCGTCGAACTGTTCGTGCAGATGGTTGTTGTCTTGCAAACGCCCCCATCTGTTGACTCAGGGATCGAGACGTGGCTGCACGATCGGTTACAACCATGCGGATAAGATGCCTGTCATCTCGACTGCTAGTGATACGAGGCCGTTGGGATCCAGCACTGGGTTCCATATTACCCTCCTGAACCCACCGATTCCATATTCTGCTAACAGTCATAGGATCTCGACCAACGCGAGCAGCAATGTCGCGATGCGAGAAACCGCAATCGCGATAGGCTACAATCCGATCTTTATCAGAGTCAGAAACGTGATGGTACGTGTTTCTCTTCCTTACACGAGGCGTCACCACAACGTTTGACCAGGCAACGCCGGTCAACTGCTGTTTGTGTATGAGAAATCGGTTGGAAAGTTTCCTCATGTCAGCACGTTGTAGGTGTCGCCACCGGCGCCAACCTTGTGTGAATGGTCTGAGAAGCTAATCATTTGCGTATCACAGTATCTTCTTCCTGTCGGTTAAATTTCGCGTCTGTAGCACGTCATCTTCGTGGTGTAGCAATTTTAATGGCCAGTAGTGTACTTTTTTACTTGTCGGGACACTTATAGGAACATGTTTCTAGTACTCCACCAATGGATGTAAACGACCTAGTAGCACGCGTGCATTCCACTTCGGCAATGGTTAATGCACGTTGAGCTGGTGCGCTGCTGGTGCCAGTCTGCATCGTTTGTCATCCCGATCGTTGTGAGTCGATTTTCGATGCCTGCTCGGCTTCTTTGCATCTTTGGCGGATGGCTATTTAACTGTGGCGCGCGCGCTCTGCGGGGCCCTCCATCTCGTTTCCCAAGGTGGCTTCCATCAACTCCCCCTCCCGGATGATGCCCTCTCTCCCTCCATTTATCCTTCCTATCAACTCTGATCCTCCCTCCCTCTCCTTTCCTCTGTCCTTACCCTGGGCTCCCTCTTCCGCCCCCTTCCGTCCTGTTTCCTCTCCCCTAAACCTCTCTTTACCTCCCTTCTCCCCCCCAGTCCTTTTGTATTCCCCTCCTCTGCCTACCCCCCTCCCTGCCGCGTCTGCCCCCCACCCCTCTTGTTGGTCCTCATCCTCCATCAGCTCCTTTCCCAGTTCCCCCCCCCCTGCGTTTTTTCTCTCCTTTCCCCCCTTTTTTGTTTTCCCCTCTTCTGTCCAGTTTCCCCCCACCTGCTCTCGACTGTGGTGTCACATTTGCCAACTTTTTCGTGCAGTGTTCCAGTGACTATTCAGTGTTGTTTGTCTTTCTCGTGTTGCGAACAGAAACCATGCTGTCGCTGGGTGTGAATTTTCTGTCTTTTGCGAACAGAATCCAGACTGTCGCCGTGTTTTTTTTTAATTGTCTATTGTTTTCCCTGTCTGGTCCGTATGTATTTTTATTAGCATCATCATCCCTCTGTTGTTTGTTTTAAGTTCCACGATTTCTTTTCGCCTTGTTACTCTCTACGTCCCCGATTTTATCGCCTGTTTTTTTTATCATTATTTGTTCTCCTGATCTTTGTCACAAAATCTGTAGGCTGAAGAGCGGCGTACTAAGCTGCTGCCAGCCCGCCCCCTTCGGGGGGAATTGAAATTCAATAAAGAAAAAAAAAAAAAAACAAAAAAAAAAGCTCTGCTGGGGCTTGAGTTCGGGTACCAGCTGTGTGAGCGACAGTGGCGTGTGGCACTGTGGATGTATGCAGCGTGGCGAGCGGCCGAGTCGGTAAGGCGGAGGAGCGTGGCCAGCTGCTGCGGCGTGTTTTGCTGTTGGAATGCAGATCCGCTGCCGACGGTGATTGGGATTTCCTTGAGATTTCAGTAACAGATTTCCTTCGCGTCTGTTACGTGTTACTCAAAGTGAACGAACTGGAGTCGTCGAATTGTTCCTTGGTGGGTTCTGTTAATGTTGATCGTATACCCGAGTGCAGTGAAAACTATCTTGTTTGTTTCAGTTACTTGTCACTGTATTTGGTCTGGCCGCATGATATGGTGACGGCATTTAAGGGAGTGCTAGCTATGCACAACAAATAGACACGAAGTCGTGCTTAATGTGTAGCTAGAGGTGGTACCAAGTAGTGCGTAAGTCTGTGCCTGGCGTTCCTTTTTATATGTTATTATTTTCTTTGTTTGTTCTAGAGAATTGGCTAATCAAATTTTAAGAGCCGTTACTGGGCAAGTGGTCACGTAGATTAGGTCTGCTTGGGTTCATTTTGTGCCGTGTATAATTATAGGTTTATTTATAACCGGTTGGGCAGATATGTTTTGTGTATCTGATGCGCCAGAATGTTGTCGGCCGCTGATTTGTTTATGTTTAAGATAATTGGCAGTGGTCGACGCGAGCAAACTCCGATCGGGGTATCACGGTCGAAGAGGGAAGTTTAACGACCTGGATCGCTGTCTATGGTTACGTTGTTAGTGTCGTACAATTCCATCTTTTCGGTGAACCTCGTACCTCTAAGTAATACTAATAGAAGCCTAGTTTGTGTTAATTTGGTCGGCCGGAGAGGCCGAGAGGTTCTAGGTGCTAAAGTCTGGAACCGCGCGACCGCTACGGTCGCAGTTTCGAATCCTGCTTCGGGCATGGATGGGTGTGATGTCCTTAGCTTAGTTAGGTTTAAGTATTTCCAAGTTCTAGGGGAGTGATGACCTTAAAAGTTAAGTCCCATAGTGGTCAGACCAATTTCCGTCACTTGATAACAGACTTTACTGTACAGATACTTTATTCCAAGCTCTTTTTAACGGCCGGCCAGAGTGGCCGAGCGGTTCTAGGCGCTACAGTTTGGAACCGCGCGACCGCTACGGTCGCAGGTTCGAATCCTGCTTCGGGCATGGATGTGTGTGATGTCCTTAGGTTTAAGTAGTTCTAAGTTCTAGCGGACTGATGACCACAGAAGGTAAGTCCCATAGTGCTCAGAGCCATTTTTTTATTAATCTGATAATACTTTTAATTTGTTAGAATTGCTTAAGATCAGTCCATGGAAGAAGTCTTAGTTGTTGAAAGCAGTTTTAGATTTGATATGAGTTATGTGAAAGCCAGTTTCTATGTAAGTCATGAAGCATGTTTAAAAGGTTTGTGTGATTCAGTTATGTCAGTTAAATTTAATTAATGGTGAGTTTATGGTAATTGTTTCAATTAATGAAAATTGGTTGAGTTAATTTTGAAAGATCTGTGTCTATCGGACTTAAATGGATTAATGTTTTGTTATCTGAGTCCTGCTGGTGGTTCGGTAGGGCAGGTTGTTACTGTTAATTTCATTAAGAGCATGTGTTTGTAATAAAGAAGTGTATGGCAACTACAAACTGGTTATGTGTTTAATTACCATGTGTCGAAAGGAATATTCACATTACACGTGTGTTGCGTAGAGTCCAGCGAAGTACGATTCAGCGAGTGGCGAAGTGTTTGCAAACACAAGGTGGTGGCTTTGAACATCTTCTCAAAACCGAACATTGTTCGTGTGTGTACGTACTGGCTCTGTGAAGATAGCCTTTATGTCAAACTTACAGAATGGAATTACTGTGCGTAGCGTTATGTGTGATATAGTGTACCCTACCTATAATGTGATTGTACTTAACTCCCTCAGACTTAATTTTTATTGCATATTTTTATCATCACTGCTCACATTATTTAATTTACACTCCTGGAAATTGAAATAAGAACACCGTGAATTCATTGTCCCAGGAAGGGGAAACTTTATTGACACATTCCTGGGGTCAGATGCATCACATGATCACACTGACAGAACCACAGGCACATAGACACAGGCAACAGAGCATGCACAATGTCGGCACTAGTACAGTGTATATCCACCTTTCGCAGCAATGCAGGCTGCTATTCTCCCATGGAGACGATCGTAGAGATGCTGGATATAGTCCTGTGGAACGGCTTGCCATGCCATTTCCACCTGGCGCCTCAGTTGGACCAGCGTTCGTGCTGGACGTGCAGACCGCGTGAGACGACGCTTCATCCAGTCCCAAACATGCTCAGTGGGGGACAGATCCGGAGATCTTGCTGGCCAGGGTAGTTGGCTTACACCTTCTAGAGCACGTTGGGTGGCACGGGATACATGCGGACGTGCATTGTCCTGTTGGAACAGCAAGTTCCCTTGCCGGTCTAGGAATGGTAGAACGATGGGTTCGATGACGGTTTGGATGTACCGTGCACTATTCAGTGTCCCCTCGACGATCACCAGTGGTGTACGGCCAGTGTAGGAGATCGCTCCCCACACCATGATGCCGGGTGTTGGCCCTGTGTGCCTCGGTCGTATGCAGTCCTGATTGTGGCGCTCACCTGCACGGCGCCAAACACGCATACGACCATCATTGGCACCGAGGCAGAAGCGACTCTCATCGCTGAAGACGACACGTCTCCATTCGTCCCTCCATTCACGCCTGTCGCGACACCACTGGAGGCGGGCTGCACGATGTTGGGGCGTGAGCGGAAGACGGCCTAACGGTGTGCGGGACCGTAGCCCAGCTTCATGGAGACGGTTGCGAATGGTCCTCGCCGATACCCCAGGAGCAACAGTGTCCCTAATTTGCTGGGAAGTGGCGGTGCGGTCCCCTACGGCACTGCGTAGGATCCTACGGTCTTGGCGTGCATCCGTGCGTCGCTGCGGTCCGGTCCCAGGTCGATGGGCACGTGCACCTTCCGCCGACCACTGGCGACAACATCGATGTACTGTGGAGACCTCACGCCCCACGTGTTGAGCAATTCGCCGTACGTCCACCCGGCCTCCCGCATGCCCACTATACGCCCTCGCTCAAAGTCCGTCAACTGCACATACGGTTCACGTCCACGCTGTCGCGGCGTGCTACCAGTGTTAAAGACTGCGATGGAGCTCCGTATGCCACGGCAAATTGGCTGACACTGACGGCGGCGGTGCACAAATGCTGCGGAGCTAGCGCCATTCGACGGTCAACACCGCGGTTCCTGGCGTGTCCGCTTTGCCGTGCGTGTGATCATTGCTTGTACAGCCCTCTCGCAGTGTCCGGAGCAAGTATGGTGGGTCTGACACACCGGTGTCAATGTGTTCTTTTTTCCATTTCCAGGAGTGTATATGAAATTTAAAAGGTAGTATAATTTGAGAAAAAACCACGTGCATTTTCGAAAACTTCACGTTATTTGACTATTTACTATTTTTGATTATAATGACAAGGACTAGGGACAGGTTTGGAAAAGCCAAGTCAAACTTCCATAAATAACGACGTGAATGACGTTCTTCAATAATATAGTACGTCACAATGTACCAGATCACAAGAATAATGCACGATTATTCGTCGGATGTGTTCTCGACATCACACGTTGCAGGATAGTGTTTGTCATACAGACATGGAAAACATAAATTGAAACGGCATCTACTACATCGAATGAATGCAGTTTACCCGCTTTTACAGGGAATGTTCAGAGTATCTAAGGGAAAACACACTTCGTTGACATATTGAAAAATTTTTCTTTCTTCCGATAGTTTGGATGCAAACTATATATGACCAGTGATGAAAGAAATATACACTAAAATTTAGGTTTAAGCAGGAGTCGAACTCGCGCCTCTGAAACCATCGTTTTATCAAGCTTGAACGCTAACAAGTTGACCACCATAAACTCTAACGCCATGTACTACGCATAGATACGTCAGTTACATAATAGAGGAGTAATACTTCTCTTGCAGTTTTCTCAGAATTGCCAGAGTAGTGCACCTTTCTAATTGCACATTAGTCGTTTTAATGGCCTACTAAAAATCTACAAAGTTAATCTGTGATCCTAGCGTCGTGGTCTACCCTTGAAAGTGGTTGTTTACGTCTGTAATAAGTTCATTTTATGTCTTAATGTTTAAATAAAGGTAACAGTAACAGAAAGAAATGCAGAAGATATCGCATTGTGGAGGATTAATAACTGAAAATTAAAAAAAATATTTGGGGCGAGCTGGCCGCTGTGGCCGAGTGGTTCTATGCGCTTCAGCGCGGAACCCCGCTGCTGCTACAGTCGCAGGTTCGAATCCTGCCTCGGGCATGGATGTGTGTGATGTTCTTAGGCTTGTTAGGTTTAAGAAGTTCTAGGGGACTGATGAGCTCAGATGTTAAGTCCCATACTGCTCAGAGCCATTTGAACCACTGTTTTGCGCGAAAGCAACGGCGAGTCTGCATAGCTGTTCATCACGTCACTGCCTCCTCTCACTGAGGTAATGGGACACTTGGTGTACAGCGCAGAACTCATGCCACCTGTTCTTGGCCGCACTGCGCGCCGTTACAGCGTTGCCACAGCCTCGTTTCTTAAATCGTGTCTCTATTAAACCCATTGGTGGCACTATGTTTTGTTAAGTCCACTTTTGTCTTGAGCTGGGACTAGGAGTGGCATGCTGACTGCAAAATGTGACATTTTTTCTTAAACCTGTATATGTCTATTATCCTGCTTTCCATGTGGTGAAGTCTGTACTATTCTTCCAATCCTTATGCGGCACACAGCAAACCAGTGCTTAACAGTATTGGTTAAAAACAGTCTTGGTTACAATTTTATTTTTTTTATTTTTCAACGACGCGTTTCGCCTTATTTAGGCATCTTCAGGTTATCTTTTCTAGAAGGACGCGCGAGGCACCAAGCTCTGCATAACGCGTTACCGTTCACAGGAGCGAGTAACAGTAAGATGGGGGCTCAGGTAGTAACAGTAAGACGGTGACTCAGGTAGTAAGCTTACTACCTGAGCCCCCATCTTACTGTTACTCGCTCCTGCGAACGGTAACGCGTTATACAGAGCTTGGTGCCTCGCGCGTCCATCTAGAAAAGATAACCTGAAGATACCTAAATAAGGCGAAACGCGTCGTTGAAAAATAAAAAAAAAACTAAAATTGCAACCAAGACTGTTTTTAACCAATACAATTCTGTACCATTTGTTGCTAGAAATACAGCACTCCACCTCTATATGGTACGTACTGTTTTATGTCGGCCATCATTGTCTGTGATTATTCCTGTCGAACAACGTCTCTGTTCCTCAGAAATTGTGAAACAGTGTACAGTGCCTGGTTAGACGTAAAAGAGGGTTTGGTTGTGGTGGTGGTGGTGGTGTGTGTGTGTGTATGTATGTGTGTGTGTGTGTGTGTGTGTGTGTGTGTGTTAGGGGCTGGGGGGGGGAAGGAGGGGGTGAATTCCTAAGGGACCAAACTGCAGATATTGAGAGGTGGCTACACTGAGCCATAGCGCCAGAGATCGCGCCAGAGAGTTTGTTCCGCCGCCTCCACTGGCAGTGATTATTGAGAAGTAGCGGTGGGCAGTTCTTGTTCAGATGTAGTGGGGAGTGGTTGTCGTGAAGTCGGAGTGGAGAGTTGTTGAGATGTCTTTGTAGTGAGTGCCTGTTCCATGTTTTATGCAGTTGTTTGATGGGAGAGACTGCAGATGTTGTTCCAAGGGAGATATTGTAATGATTAGAGTGCATTTCGTCAATATATATGAAGGTAACAAAACACCATTTTTTTCATTATTTCTGTGTCTTAAATAATGCGTCATTACAGGTTCAGTCAACAAAGCATCTGGCTTGTGTTCTTGGATTAGAGTGTAATTCTGGTTTTCTTGCGTAATTATAGTATTTCTGTTTTCTTTTAATTACTTCAGTATATATGGTGTTTAAATTATCTTATCTTATTGAAAAAGAAATGGAGTGACAATAGTGGTCAGAGAGGGTCTGCAGGAGGAGGTGGAAGGTATCAATGATCGAATGATAAAAGCCAGAGTACAAGTGAAAGGAAAAAGCATTGAAATCATCCAAGCATATGCCCCACAGGTGGGGTGTACAAAAAAGGAGAAGGAGGAATTTGAAGATGACATGCAAAAGCAGCTAAATGGAGGTAATCAGATTATAATAGGGGACCTCAATGCACATGTTGGCACAGACAGGAAAGGATTCGAGGAGATAATGGGACCAGAGGGCTGGGGGAACCGAAATAGAGAAGGAAAATTGTTGCTGGAATTCTGCAAGAGGAATGGGCTGACGATCGCAAATTCCTGGTACAAGAAGAGAAGTAGTCACAAAATAACTTGGTACAGTGGGGACTGGTCCCAAACTTCAGTAGTAGACTATGTACTAGTGGATAGGCAGATGATGAGCAGCCTCACAGATGTTAAGGTCGTTCCATCTGAGGCCTTAGACAGTGACCATCGTCTGTTGGTAGCCACCCTGAGAGAGAAAAAAGATAGGAGGGCAACAGATATACAGGAGAAAAGGTTGAAGACATGGATGCTGAAAGAGGATGAACGGAGGACCCAGTACCAGACACTGATCAGGAAGAAGCTGCCAAAGGAAGATCAGAGAACAGTGGAAGAAGAATGGGGAGATTTTAAGAGGGCCCTAGTTGAGGCAGCTGAGATTGTGTGCGGAAGAACTAGCACAAAGAGGAGAAGTAAGGAAACCCCATGGTGGAACAACATATGTAAAGAGGCAGTACTTCGAAAGAACAAAGCCTTCAGAGAATGGTTCCAGACCCGAACAGAGGAAGCTAGGGTAAAATATAAGGAAAGCAAGAAAGCGGCACAGACCATAGTAAGGGCGGAGAAGAAGAAGTGGATGGAAAAATGGACAAGAATGTTAGAAGAGGACAGTGAAGGGAACAAAAAAGTACTTTACACCATGGTAAGAAATAAGAGGAAGGACAGAAGCGAGTGCCTGAGGATCATGGATAATAATGGAAGAGTTGTGGAGGAAATGCATGAGCTCAAAAAGATTTGGAAGGAGTACTTTGAAGATCTGTTGAATGCCGCCAAGCGGGTAACTAACAGCGATGGAGAGCCTAAGGCAGCAGACGATGATAATAGTGGGGAAATTGATGATCTAACTTGGAATGAAGTGGAAGAAGCCATAAAGAGGATGAAAGGGGGCAAGGCACCAGGCTGGGACGAAGTAACAGTGGATATGATACGAGCAGCAGGAGAAGTAGGAACCCAGTGGCTATACAGAGTGCTGAGGGTGGTGTGGAAGGAGAACAGAATTCCTGAGGATTGGAAGAAAGGAATTATAGTCCCGATCTTCAAGAAAGGGGATAAAAGGAGATGTGAGAACTACAGAGGAATCACCCTGCTATGCCACTGTGGAAAAATCTATGAAGAGATCCTGGAGAAGAGAATAAGAAGCAGTATTGAAAGTAGACTGCAAGAGGAGCAGTATGGTTTCAGACCGGGAAGATCAACAACGGACCTCATATTTGCGGTAAGGCAACTGCAGGAAAGGCACTATGAGTACGGGAAGGACTTAATCATGGCCTTTTTAGATATTGAGAAGGCGTATGACAGTATCTGTAGGGACAAGCTCTGGGATGTGCTGAACGCAAAAGGGATAGATGAAGAGATAACACGAAAAGTCAGAAAAATGTATGAGGGAAGTGAGAGTTGTGTGAAAGTGGGGAGGGAATGTACTGCATGGTTCAAGCTGGAAGATGGGCTGCGACAGGGAAGTGCACTTTCGCCTTTATTGTTTATTATTGTTATGGATGAAATCCTACAGCAAGTGTCAGATGCAATTGGAGATCATAAAATGAAAGCAGTGCTTTTTGCCGATGACCTGATGTTATGGGGAAATTGCGAGAAGGAGGTGCAAGAGCAGTTAGATGCATGGGAGGCAACGGCAGCACAATATGGAATGCATTTCTCTGCAAAGAAAAGTGAAATAATTGTCACAACAAGGAAGACGAATAGGCCAAATGTGGATATAACTTGTGGAGGGGAAAAACTACAAGTGGTAGAGAACTTCAAGTACCTGGGAAGCGTGATTGAAAGTAAGGGGGGAAACGCAATGGAAATAAATGAAAGGTGCAGAAAAGCAGGGCAGTTCTACAAATGCATTAGGGGGCTTATTTGGAGCAAGGAGGTGCCACAGAAATCCAAGGGAATTATATACCGAACCTACTTTGTCCCCATATTGGCATACGGAAGTGAGACATGGGTAATGCACAAAAGCGACAAAAGTAGAATACAGGCTAGCGAAATGAAGTTGCAGAGGAGCAGGTTGGGTGTAACAAGACGAGACAGATTGCGAAATGAGTATGTGAGGGAAAGACTAAAGGAGGAACCAGTACAGGACAGGATAGAAAAATCAAGACTGCAGTGGTATGGACACATGAAGAGAATGGATGAGGGAAGAATTCCTAAGAGGATGTTTGATCTGCAACTGGAGGGGAAGAGGCCCAGAGGAAGACCAAGAGATAGATGGGTGAAGGGAGTGAAGGAATGTGTGACGAGAAGAGGAGAGAACTGGACGAAGGTGGAAGAGGGGGAATGGTGGAAAGACAGAACACGATGGAGAGGCTTGTGTTCCCGACAGACCCAGCCAGTGGCTGGAAACTGTCCAAGATGATGATGATGATCTTATTGAAAAAGAACCGTGCCAGATGTGTACGTTGAGTCACACTTCACACACAGAACAGCTATACTTGTGTTTTGGTTTCGTAGGTTTTATAGTTGCTGGGGACTTAATTAATTAATTGTGTTAACGGAAATTTTCCTTCATTCTTTGTTGTTACTCTAAGCAGTCAGATTGCGTACTAAAACTAGTCAGGGCCAGCCGTTTACGAGATTGCGTAACCGGACAGACAGTAAAATTATTTTAATAAAAATTTAATTAAGCCCCCATGCAATATCATCGGTCTCTAGACTTACACGCTACTTCAACTAACTTACGCTAAGGACAACACACACACCCATGCCCGAGGAAGGGCTCGAACCTCCGGCGGGAGGGGCCATGCAGTTCGTGACATGGCGCGTGTAACCACGCGGCCACTCCGGGCGCGTCTGGTGGTGGTAATGTTGCAAATATAAAGAGGCCTGGGACTGGCGCAGCATGCACAGCGCACAGTGTATGTGTGGATCGGATACCTCTGTCTGGAAGGCGGCAGGCGGCGGGATGGGACTGGCGACAGTGAGCTGCTGCTGGGGCGACGGAGTGAGCGGCTGCGGCACTGGCGCCACCGCGACCGGCGCCACGGCGGGCTGCGCCAGCAGCAGCGGCGTCAGCGTCCTGACGGACAGCTCGGCCACGGCGGACGGGTTGTCCGTGTCGAGCAGGCTGCAGCCGCCGGAGGACGCCTCTGGTATCTGGGCCAGCTGCTGCTGCTGCTGCTGCTGCTGGGGCTGCTGCTGGGGGTGGCCGGACAGGTGGGCCGGCATGGGCGGCGCCGTGCGGCCGCCCACCGGGTACAGCGCGACGCACGCCTGCCCGTTGAAGGCGGGCAGCGCCGCCACGCTGGCGCCAGTCTGCACCACCAGGTTGGCCAGCGAGCAGCGCTTCGGCTGGTGGTTCTGCGCCCCGCGCCACGGCGTCGGCGGCGGGCCTGAGCAGCGCACGCGAACCGGCGCCTCAATAAAGCCCTTAAATCGGCGAGGAAGGCGGTACAGGAGATCGACAGGTCGCATGCAGCTCAACACACTCACTTGGATTTTTGGACAACATGGTTGTGAAGATGAAGCAGTGGTTAGTATGATTAATCAATTATTCAAAAACAGTCTTAATCGCGAGAGTGAGATTTTCACTGTGCAGCGGAGTGTGCGCTGATATGAAACTTCCTGGCAGAATGAAACTGTGTGCCCGACCGAGACTCGAGCTCGGGACCTTTGCCTTCCGCGGGCAAGTGCTCTACCAACTGAGCTACCGAAGCACGACTCACGCCCGGTCTCACAGCTTCACTTCTGCCAGTATCTCGTCTCCTACCTTCCAAACTTTACAGAAGCTCTCCTGCGAACCATGCAGAACTAGCACTCCTGAAAGAAAGGATATTGCGGAGACATGGCTTAGCCACAGCCTGGGGGATGTTTCCAGAATGAGATTTTCACTCTGCAGCGGACTGTGCGCTGATATGAAACTTCCTGGCAGATTAAAACTGTGTGCCGGACCGAGACTCGAGCTCGGGACCTTTGCCTTCCGCGGGCAAGTGCTCTACCAACTGAGCTACCCAAGCACGACTCACGCCCCGTCCTCACAGCTTTACTTCTGCGAGTACCTCGTCTCCTACCTTCCAGACTTTACAGAAGCTCTCCTTCGAAACTTGCAGAACTAGCACTCCTGAAAGAAAGGATATTGCGGAGACATGGCTTAGCCACAGCCTGGGGGATGTTTCCAGAATGAGATTTTCACTCTGCAGCGGAGTGTGCGCTGATATGAAACTTCCTGGCATATTAAAACTGTGTGCCGGACCGAGACTCGAGCTCGGGACCTTTGCCTTCCGCGGGCAAGTGCTCTACCAACTGAGCTACCCAAGCACGACTCACGCCCCGTCCTCACAGCTTTACTTCTGCGAATACCTCGTCTCCTACCTTCCAGACTTTACAGAAGCTCTCCTTCGAAACTTGCAGAACTAGCACTCCTGAAAGAAAGCATATGGCGGAGACATGGTTTAGCCACAGCCTGTGGGACGTTTCACGAATGAGATTTTCACTCTGCAGCGGAGTGTGCGCTGATATGAAGCTTCCTGGCAGATTAAAACTGTGTGCCGGACCGAGACTTGAACTCGGCACCTTTGCCTTTCGCGGGCAAGTGCTCTACCAATATCCTTTCTTTCAGGGGTGCTAGTTCTGCAAGTTTCGCAGGACAGCTTCTGTAAAGTCTGGAAGGTAGGAGACGAGGTACTCGCAGAAGTAAAGCTGTGAGGACGGGGCGTGAGAAGTGCTTGGGTAGCTCAGTTGGTAGAGCACTTGCCGCGAAAGGCAAAGGTCCCGAGTTCGAGTCTCGATCCAGCACACAGTTTTAATCTGCCAGGAACTTTCAGTCTTAATCGCATTTATTATTATTATACCACCAACCGGTTTCAACCGGACGTAGAGGTCATCTTCAGGATACTATTTCCTGCCGTTATGTAAGCAGGAGTGACACCACCAGCAGTCGACCAATGGTGTAAACGCACAGAAGGTGACTCGAACGTCGGGTTCAAACCGGTTGGCAGTATAATAATAATAAATGCGATTAAGACTGTTTTTGAATAATTGACACTCACTTTGGCTTACAAATACTGCAAGACCGAGAAGTCTTTGGATTGAAAAGGGTGCACAGCAATGAAACTCACAAAAAAGGAGAGACTACGCTGGTCACGTGTGATATTAACCGAAAAATTGGCTCTGTTGCAGGAGGTAATGCTGCTTGAAGCTAAGTTCTTGGTGAACGAATCACGGGCTGGGAAGAAGGCAAGACTGACAGTGGAGGACGGAACCAAGGAACATCAGAAGCGACTACAATTAATAAAGCCGTGAAATGTGTATTATTATTGGACAAGTATCCAATGAGTTCCAGCCAATAATATCCAAACAGCAGACTCTCACAGAAAGCAAACCGAAGACGAAACCGACGAGGAGTAGCAGAAATGGGGCTATCGATACACTTGACATCAAAATTGGGAACCACGAAGCAGGTGAAATGGATTATTCTTTCTTGGAAGTAAAATAACATTTGGCGGACGAAGTCGGGAGGATATAAAGAGCAGGTCAGCAGAGGCGAAGAGGGCATTCATAGCCAAAAGAAATCTCTTAGTATAAAAGCCGGCATTAGACAGGGTTGTAGCCTCTCCCCGATGTTATTCAATCTGTATATTGAGCAAGCAGTAAAGGAAACAAAAGAAAAATTCGGAGTAGGTATTAAAATCCATGGAGAAGAAATAAAAACTTTGAGGTTCGCCGATGACATTGTAATTCTGTCAGAGACAGCAAAGGACTTGGAAGAGCAGTTGAATGGAATGGATGGTGTCTTGAAGGGGGGATATAAGATGAACATCAACAAAAGCAAAACGAGGATAATGAAATGTAGTCGAATTAAATCGGGTGATGTTGAGGGTATTAGATTAGGAAATGAGACACTTAAAGTAGTAAAAGAGTTTTGCTATTTGGGGAGCAAAATAACTGATGATGGTCGAAGTAGAGAGGATATAAAATGTAGACTGGCAATGGCAAGGAAAGCGTTTCTGAAGAAGAGAAATTTGTTAACATCGAGTATAGATTTAAGTGTCAGGAAGTCATTTCTGAAAGTATTTGTATGGAGTGTAGCCATGTGTGGAAGCGAAACATGGACGGTAAATAGTTTGGACAAGAAGAGAATAGAAGCTTTCGAAATGTGGTGCTTCAGAAGAATGCTGAAGATTAGTTGGGTAGATCACGTAACTAATGAGGAGGTATTGAATAGGATTGGGGAGAAGAGAAGTTTGTGGCACAACTTGAGCAGAAGAAGGGATCGGTTGGTAGGACATGTTCTGAGGCATCAAGGGATCACCAATTTAGTATTGGAGGGCAGCGCGGAGGGTAAAAATCGTAGGGGGAGACCAAGAGATGAATACACTAAGCAGATTCAGAAGGATGTAGGTTGCAGCAGGTACTGGGAGATGAAGAAGCTTGCACAGGACAGAGTAGCATGGAGAGCTGCATCAAACCAGTCTCAGGACTGAAGACCACAACAGCAACAACATTACGTTTCTGAGAACGTACGTTTCCAGCACAGTATTGCACGCACGACAATCAGGGACTGCTGAGAAACGAGGAGGTTCCCTGCAGAGTCGGTGAGGAGAGGAACATGAAAATTAGACAAGAAGAAGCGACACGGCGATAGGACATGTATTACGATCTCAAGTAATAACTTCTGTGGTACTTGAGAGAGCTATAGCGGGTAAAATATGTAAGGGAGCGGATAGAATGGAATATGCAAAACAAATACAACAAATAATTGGGGATACAGAGCGCAAGTGATACTTTGAGATGAAGACAAAGGAGAATAATTCGTGGCAGGACCCGTCAAACCAGTCAGAGGAGCGAAAAAAAAAAGAAGGTCGACATCTCTGCAAGCTATTGCTCCTCCTTCATTACGACAATTCTGTTGCCTTTGTCAACGTTTGTAGCAATGCTATGGACTTCCCAAAAATAATATTTGTATTCATAGTGGCAACGGTTAATTAGTCAACTAAAGCTTCATTATCATTAGTGGTATGTTAGCTCAATGCAGTTTTAACAGTCTTTAGTTATCTAGAACCGTCATGAGCCATTTCATCAATATTTGATATGACTAGTGCAGTCATGATTTTAAACATAGCAATCATTTCTTTAAGCATCTTTATGCTAAGTGGTGGCTCGATATCAAGGTAAAGCCTTTATTTCACATTTCGGTTTCGACCTGCAGAACGTACAGTAATACAAGTTTGAAATTGTTAAGGCTTTCGTGGCCACTTGTTGACAAACTGCCTGTTGGCTGCTGTCTCGGGTTCTTCGGCCGACGTTCATCTAATGATTTTTCTAGAAAAATCTTTAGATGAACGTCGGCCGAAGAACCCGAGACCGAAGCCAATAGGCAGTTTGTCAATACAAGTTTGTTTAAGTATCCATTGGGTAAAAACTGAACGACGTGGACATCCCTTGCTGTTCTGTCTTATCGTTGTCGCTATTAATGCTAATTCTAAGCGGTTTATTACGCTCTTTTTCTATCTTATTAACACTTTCAGCAGTACTCTGGGAATCCGATATTTTGTGTCCTCCCACGTATGGGCATGCAACGTGTCTAGAATCTAATTTGTGCCTCAGTCAACTGCCTTTTAATTATGTCCTATTTAATTTCAATATCCACACAAAGCTTTTCTTTCTATGAGTAAACAGCTGACGAAGAACCGAGAGGGGACAATAAGAATAGAAGAAGTGGACAGACGCGTATGGACACTCTGTGACCAAAATGGTACTGAAACAGAGGATGACAGACTAAAGGCCGAAATACTAAATGTCTTTTTCCAAAGTTGTTTCACAGAGGAAGACTGCACTGTAGATCCTTCTCTAGATTGTCGCACAGATGACAAAATGGTAGATATCGAAATAGACGACAGAGGGATAGAGAAACAATTAAAATCGCTCAAAAGAGGAAAGGCCTCTGGACCTGATGGGATACCAGTTCGACTTTACACAGAGTACGCGAAGGAACTTGCCCCCCTTCTTGCAGCGGTGAACCGTAGATCTCTAGAAGAGCGTAGCGTTCCAAAGGATTGGAAAAGGGCACAGGTCGTCCCCGTTTTTAAGAAGGGACGTCGAACAGATGAGCAGAACTATAGACCTGTATCTCTAACGTCGATCAGTTGCAGAATTTTGGAACACGTATTGTGTTCGAGTACAATGACTTTTCTGGAGACTAGAAATCTACTCTGTAGGAATCAGCATGGGTTTCGAAAAAGACGGTCATGTGAAACCCAGCTCGCGCTATTCGTCCACGAGACTCAGAGGGCCATAGACACGGGTTCACAAGTAGATGGCGTGTTTCTTCCGCAAGGCGTTCGATACAGTTCCCCACAGTCGTTTAATGAACAAAGTAAGAGCATATGGACTATCAGACCAATTGTGTGACTGGATTGAGGAGTTCCTAGATAACAGGACGCAGCATGTCATTCTCAATGGAGAGAAGTCTTCCGAAGTAAGAGTGATTTCAGGTGTGCCGCAGGGGAGTGTCATAGGACCGTTGCTATTCACAATATACGTAAATGACCTGGTGGATGACATCGGAAGTTCACTGAGGCTTTTTGCAGATGGTGCTGTGGTGTATCGAGAGGTTGTAACACTGGAAAATTGTACTGAAATGCAGGAGGATCTGCAGCGAATTGACGCATGGTGCAGGGAATGGCAATTGAATCTCAATATAGACAAGTGTAATGTGCTGCGAATACACAGAAAGATAGATCCTTTATCATTTAGCTACAAAATAGCAGGTCAGCAACTGGAAGCGGTTAATACCATAAATTATCTGGGAGTACGCATTAGGAGTGATTTAAAATGGAATGATCATATAAAATTGATCGTCGGTAAAGCAGATGCCAGACTGAGATGCATTGGAAGAATCCTAAGGAAATGCAATCTGAAAACAAAGGAAGTAGGTTACAGTACGCTTGTTCGCCCACTGCTTGAATACTGCTCAGCTGTGTCGGATCCGTACCAGATAGGGTTGATAGAAGATATAGAGAAGATCCAACGGAGAGCAGACCGCTTCGTTACAGGATCATTTAGTAATCGCGAAAGTGTTGCGGAGATGATAGATAAACTCCAGTGGAAGACTCTGCAGGAGAGACGCTCAGTAGCTCGGTACGGGCTTTTGTCAAAGTTTCGAGAACATACCTTCACCGAAGAGTCAAGCAGTATATTGCTCCCTCCTACGTATATCTCGCGAAGAGACCATGAGGATAAAATCTTGGAGATTAGAGCCCACACAGAGGCATACCGACAATTCTTCTTTCCACGAACAATACGAGACTGGAATAGAAGGGAGAACCGATGTACTCAAGGTACCCTCCGCCACACACCGTCAGGTGCCTTGCAGAGTATGGATGTAGATGTAGATGAAGACTAAAATAGGCGTGGAGCAGGCCACAGTCTGTATCATCTACTGTTCAACGTTCAAATCGAAGATTCTTTGAAGGAAATGATACAAAGTTGAAGAGTGTGACTAAAATTCAAGATGAAAGAGGACATTGCAATACTCTGTGAATGTAGGAATGATAACAAGTTTAAGTGAATGAACGGACAACACGCCACAAATTGCGAATTAAGAGGATAAGAAAGAAATATGAAAGGGCTGAGGAGTAGCACAAATGACAGTAGTGAGAAACTTAACATTAAAATTGGGGGCCGCATAGCAAATGAAGGAATTATGCCGTCCAGGAAAGAAAAAAAACTTTATGATGGATGACGCAGGAAGGATATAAAAAGCAACCTAGTACAGACAGCGAGAGTATACCTTACCGTATTAAGGTACTAGTATCAGACAGTTACCACATTTGAGAATATTTCTCAAAACACCTCCACAGTGGAGCACTGGACGTGACCCATGGACTCCGGGTTTAAAGATTTGCAGATGTAGTCTTACGGAAAGTTGCTAAAAGTCAAGTGAACTATAACGTAAGAAATGGGAACGTTCTGCACAGAATCGACGGAGAAAGGAACATGAGAAGAACAAGTAACATTGCAGTTATTCCGTATTTTGTGACTGTATGAAGTCTCAGATGCTTCCGTTTTAATTAAGGTTCGAGGTCTAGTACAGACAGGCGTACGATTTTTAACACAGTTCATTGACACACAGTATTTTCACATTTTTACATAGCCAAGTTCACTCCGTGTACTTTGTTTAGATCGTGCGCAATGCGATCGTATCCTGTTCACAAAACTGACCGCTGAAGATAGTTTAAATAAAGGGAAACGCGTTTGGTCCAGATGAGACCTTAGAGTATTTGAATAGTAGAAGGTGGAAGAAGTCCCATGTTACTTGCAGAATTATGGTTGCGGAAGGCCATGTCAGAAAACAAAAAGATAACGTGCATATCAAGAAAAAGCTAACTAGAAGAACGGATGGGATGGGAGGACATGTGTTAAGGCACCAGGGAAAAATTCAGTAGTACTGTAGAGGGAAATACTGTAATGGGAGAGAAAGGTTGGAATATATATACGAGAGCCCTCTTTTTTCAACTTCCGATAGGCCATAAACAAAAGTATAGATCAAAACGTATTTAATCACTAAAAAGTTAAGCACACTTGTCTTTACTTCTTGACGTAATCACCGTAAAAATTGAGGCACTTGTCGCATCTGTGGACCAACTTTTCTATATCCCTTTCATAAAATATGCCAGCCAATGGGTTGTAAATCGTTCCCTTCAAACAGAAGGGAATAATGTAACATAAGTTTATGGAAGAATGAACGAACCGCGATTAAAAACTAAAGAAGAAACATGCTTACGTCTGGAACTGTTCTGGTGGATTGATAACGTCTGTCCTCACAGTAATGGTACAGCCCAACGACCCTTTGAGCAACTTCAATG
Source organism: Schistocerca cancellata (assembly GCF_023864275.1). Lineage (NCBI taxonomy): Eukaryota > Metazoa > Arthropoda > Insecta > Orthoptera > Acrididae > Schistocerca > Schistocerca cancellata. The sequence goes on along the minus strand of NC_064637.1, from coordinate 119,981,429 downwards.
GGACATTTCCGACCATTTACTGTACAGTCCCGAGTGACGTGCCGGCCGGAGTGGCCGTGCGGTTCTAGGCCCTACAGTCTGGAACCGAGCTACCGCTACGGTCGCAGGTTCGAATCCTACCTCGGGAATGGATGTGTGTGTGATGTCCTTAGGTTAGTTAGGTTTAATTAGTTCTAAGTTCTAGGCGACTGATGACCTCAGAAGTTAAGTCCGATAGTGCTCAGAGCCAACCGAGTGATCTCCGTCTCTTCCCTGAGGTAAACAAGTGGCTAGGGGGCACACCTTGCAAGCTAACGCAGAGCTTCAAAACAACATCGAAACTCACGTCAGTTTCACTTTTTTATTAAAGACTATCGATTTGGGTCATAAATAAGACCATCTTCAGGTCCGATTGATGATCGAAATCGGTCGTCTTCGTAAAAATAAAACAGTGCAGTTGCCTCATCAAAGTTGTCCAGCATCATCTATACAAAATATTTCTTATTTCATTTCATTGGCGGCAACATTTCACGAAAAAAATCTAGGAAAAATTCACTGTCATGCTTGGATAGCACAGGGATAGGTAACAATCCGTGTCCGCCGAGCGCTGTTGGCAAGCAAGGTAGACTCAGCCATTGTGAGACCAATTGAGGAGCTACTTGATTGAGAAGTAGCGGCTCTAGTCATGAAGGCTGTCAACGACCGGGGGGGCGTTGTGCTGACCACATGTTGCGCACATATCCGCATCTGTGAGGATGACACGGCGGTCGGTCAGCGCCATTGGGTCTTTCGGGGAGAACTTGTCCATCGGCACGATAAGTGCGTCAGTGGTGAGGGTGATTACACCAAGGAGTAAACAAAACGGTAAGTAACTTTGATACTGTATTAATTTTTTAAATACCCTTCTCATTTTTTTCAACTTCCAATAATCGACAAATATAACAACCATAGTACAACAAATGATGAAGGACATTGACGGTAGGTGATTATCTGAGACGGAGAGATCATTAGAAGTTACAGAATGTTGGCGGATTGCCCCAAACCAGCGACAGGAAGAGAGAAACAAACAGCAGATGCGAGGATCAGACGTACCGATGTTGGTGCTGCTGTCCTCATCGGACTCAAAGGCCGGACTGGAGGAACGCTCGCCCTCGATGGTGTTGTTGGCAGTGACTGGGGTGGGCGCCACGGACTTGGCCGACTGTTGCTGCTGCTGCTGCTGCTGTTGGTGATGCTGCTGCTGGTGATGCTGCTGATGTTGATGGTGCTGTCGGTCGGCGAAGCTGGCCGTCTCGGCGGTCGTGGTGGTGGTCGTGGTGGCCGTGTGGCTGTTGCTGGTGCAGCGCTGCGACGACGTCTTCTGGGATGAGGTCGAGTCCCCAGAGACGGCTGCTCCAACTGGAGTAGCTGCTGCCGACAGTTTAACCACCTGATGAAGACTACGTAATACAGTAATAAGTTGTACACTGTCTGATCAGAACTATCCGGACACCCCCATGTAATGCCTAACTGGCCATTGGATGTCAAGAGAGACAGACCCACCAGTGTAAAAGGAGGCAGGGAGAGACTCACATCCAGCTTCAACCATAATAGGGCACTCTGGCTTGACATGCATCTACCCAATACACTACCGACTGAAGACCTGCAATGGATCACTATGCGAGAGGTTCCGACATGCGGGGTGAATATTTTATCAGGAGCCTCACTCTCCGGACTGCCAGATCTGCACATTTGGAACCGGCGTGCGGCATCTGAAAAACACTCGAGTGCCTCACCTCCTTCGGAACTTTCACCAAGTGTTGGCAATTAGAACACCCATATTCGAAAAGCAAAGCCGTCAGGCCACCCAAGAGAGAGGAGGCGAAGAGCATATGGTGGCGTTAGATCTTAAGTACCTGCGAATACATGCTGATGCACCTGGACTTCGAGCTACAATAGTGTAATACACTACTGGCCATTAAAATTGCTACACCACGAAGATGACGTGCTACAGACGCGAAATTTAACCGACAGGAAGAAGATGCAGTGATATGCAAAATATCAGCTGTTCAGAGCGTTCACACAAGGTCGGCGCCGGTGGCGACACCTACACAGTGCTGACATGAGGAAAGTTTCCAACCGATTTCTCATACACAAACACCAGTTGACCGGCGTTGCCAGGTGAAACGTTGTCGTGATGCCTCGTGTAAGGAGGAGAAATGCGTACCATCACGTTTCCGACTTTAATAAAGGTCGGATTGTAGCCTATCGTGATTGGGGTTTATCGTATCGCGACATTGCTGCTCGGGTTGGTCGAGATCCAATATGAAATCGGTGGGTTCAGGAGGGTAATACGGAACGCCGTGCTGGATCCCAACGGCCTCGTATCGAGATGACAGGCATCATATCCGCATGGCTGTAACGGATCGTGCAGCCACGTCTCGATCCCCGATTCAACAGATGGGAACGTTTGCAAGACAACAACCATCTGCACGAACAGTTCGACGACGTTTGCAGCAGCATGGACTATCAGCTCGGGGACCATGGCTGCGTTTACCCTTGACGCTGCATCACAGACAGGAGCGCCTGTGATAGTGTACTCAACGTCGAACCTGGGTGCACGAATGCCAAAACGTCATTTTTTCTGATGAATCCAGGTTCTGTTTACAGCGTCGTGATGGTCGCATCCGTGTTTGGCGACATCGCGGTGAAGGCACATTGGAAGCGTGTATTCGTCATCGCCATACTGACGTATCACCCGTCGTGATGGTATGCGGTGCGAATGGTTACACGTCTCGGTCACCTCTTGTTCGCACAGACGGCACTTTGAACAGCGGACTTTACATTTCAGATGTGTTACGACCCGTGGCTCTACCCTTCGTTCGATCCCTGCGAAAATCTACATTTCAGCAGGATAAAGCACGACCGCATGTTGCAGGTCCTGTATGGGCCTTTCTAGATACAGAAAATGTTCGACTGCTGCTCTGACCAGCACATTCTCCAGATCTCTCAGCAACTGAAAACGTCTGGTCAATGGTGGTCGAGCAACTGGCTCGTCACAATACGCCAGTCACTACTCTTGATGGGCTGTGGTATCGTGTTGAAGCTGCATTGGCAGCTGTACCTGTACACGACATCCAAGCTCTGTTTGACTCAATGCCCAGATGTATCAAGGCCGCTATTACGGCCAGAGGTGGTTGTTCTGGGTACTGATTTCTCAGGATCTATGCATCCAAATTGCGTGAAAATGTAGTCACATGTCAGTTCTAGTATAATATATTTGTCCAATGAATACCCGTTTATCATCTGCATTTCTTCTTGGTGTAGCAATTTTAATGGTCATTAGTGTAAAGTGTGATCAGGACTGTTTTTGATAGGGAAAAAAAAACAAAGACTGTGTGCGCCCTGACCTTGAGCGTTGGCGGCCGGAGCGCCGCCGCCCGCCGCCGAAGTCGCCGCACCGTCCGCCGCCCCCGCAGCCCCCGCGCCCGCCCCCGGCGCCGCCCCCGCCGCCCCCGGCGCCTTCGGCTTGTCCTGGCTGAGCAGCGTGCTCTGCGTCTTGGAGAGGCCGATGCCTGCGGCACGACCCGCCATGCCGGAGACGGCCCCCGCAGACAGCGCCACCATCGACTGCATCTTGCGCTGCTTGGCCTCGCTCTTCTTCTGCATGTCGTACGCCGTCTTGTAGATGCCGCCGTACAGCACGAACAGCACCACCAGCGTCGTCCAGTAGTAGCCTGACAGGCACGAGAGAACACACTCACACCGACACATCGTAACGCCATAACCCCACAGGTGTAGAATGCACCTCATCGTCCCTATTGAGGAGAAATGACGTATCGAGTTCCACATTGCTCTATCTTAGACCCGCTATAGTTTCTGATGTACACTGAAGTGGCTGTTGATATACTTTCCGGGATGTGAGGTCGTGGTCCAAGAACTTTTCTGCTCCTTACGTTTCGTCCAGGACTGCGCTGGACTTCCTCAGAGGCGCTGCTCCGCTGAGTCTTGCCGACTGACTGGTCGGGTGTCTGAGAGCTACTTATATATTGTGAGAAAGGGGGGCGTGGTTCAGGCTACTCAAGAAAAGAGATAGACAGAATTTTGCGTCCAAGGAACAGAAACACAAAAGATAAGAATGAACCACAACAACAGAAAAATACAGTAGTTCTCCCTTTTATTAAAAAAGTAACAGATCGGATCGGTAAGATTTTACGAAAACATGACATAAAACCGATCTTTAAACCAACTAAGAAAATAAGTCAAGTACTACGATCCGTGAAGGATAAACGCCCTCCTCTGTCGACATGTGGTGTGTATAAAATTCCATGTACCTGTGATAAAGTTTACATTGGTACTACCAAAAAGAAGCGTAAACACACGACTGAAAGAGCATAAAAGTCTTTGTCGACTTGGAAAAATAGAAAAGTCAGCTGTAGCGGAACATGCTCTTCAACTAGGCAACCACCAAGTGAAGTTTTCGCATACCGAAGTTTTATCTACAACGTTAAATTACTATCCACGGCTGTGTAGAGAAGCTATCGAAATTTATAAACATAACGAAAATTTTAATAGGAAAGAGGAGGCTATGAAACTTAGCGATATATGGACAGTGGCTCTACAAAACTGCTAACAATTTTTATCTTTGACAAGGTGGTAATCGATAGTCAACCTTATCTTTGCTATGGATTATCACTGCTCATCACGTGTCACCTGAACCACGCCCCCCTTTCTCGCAATATATAAGTCGCTCTCAGACACCCGACCAGTCAGTCGGCAAGACTCAGCGGAGCAGCGCCTCTGAGGAAGTCCTGGACGAAACGTAAGGAGCAGAAAAGTTCTTGGACCACGACCTCACATCCCGGAAAGTATATCAACAGCCATGTCAACCGGTCGTGAAAGCCTTCATTCCATGTACACTGAAGTGCCAAAGAAACTGTTATAGGCATGTGTATTCAAATATAAAGACATGTAAACAGGCAGAATACGGCGCTGCGGTCGGCAACGCCTATATAAGATAACAAGTTACTGCTCCTTCAATGACAGGTTAACAAGATTTAAGTGAGTTTGAAAGCGGTGTTATAGTCGACGTGCGAGCGATGGGACACAGCGTCACCGAGGTAGCGAAGAAGATAGGGATTTTCCTGTACGACCATTTCTCGAGTATACCGCGAATGTCAGAAATCGGGTAAAATAATCTCCGATATGGCTGCGGCCGGAAAAAGATCCTGCAAGAACGGGACCAACGACGACTGAAGAGAATTGTTCAACCTGCAACCCTTCCACAGATTGCTGTAGATTTCAATGTTGGACCATCAACAAGTGTCAGTGTGCGAACAATTCAATGAATCATCACCGATATGGCCTTTCGGAGTTGAAGGTTCCCTCGTGTACCCTTCATAACTGCACGACATAAAGCTTTATGCCTCGCCTGAGCCCGTCAGCACCGACATTGGACTATTGATGACTGGAAATATCGCAAAGTTTTGAACATCGCTTCTTGGTTCAGTGACCGTTTATAAATTTAAATTGAAACAAATGAGCCCTCGGTCACAATTTTTTAGTATTATTAACAACGCCTGCTTCATTTACTGCATTTTTATATTTTTTCCTTTCATCAATTAAATTCAATATTTCTTCTGTTACCCAAGGGTTTCTACTAGCCCTCGTCTTCTTACCTATTTGATCCTCTGCTGCCTTCACTATTTTATCCCTCAAAGCTACCCATTCTTCTTCTACTGTATTTCTTTCCCCCATTCCTGTCAATTGTTCCCTTATGCTCTCCCTGAAACTGTACAACCTCTGGTTCTTTCAGTTTATCCAGGTCCCATCTACGTAAATTCCTCCATTTTGCAGTTTCTTCAATTTTAATGTACAGTTCATGACCGATAGATTGTGGTCAGAGTCCACATCTGCCCCAGGAAATGTCTTACAATTTACAACCTGGTTCCTAAATCTCTGTCTTACCATTATATAATCTATCTGATACCTTTTAGTATCTCCAGGGTTCTTCCGTGTACACAAAATATTGAATTTAATTGATGAAAGGAGAAAATATAAAAATGCAGTAAATGAAGCAGGCCAAAAGGAATACAAACGTCTCAAAAATGATATCGACAGGAAGTGCAAAATGGCTAAGCAGGGATGGCTAGAGGACAAATGTAAGGATGTAGAGGCTTATCTCACTAGAGGTAAGATAGATACTGCCTACAGGAAAATTAAAGAGACCTTTGGAGAAAGGAGAACTACTTGCATGAATATCAAGAGCTTTGATGGAAACCCAGTTCTAAGCAAAGAAGGGAAAACATAAAGGTGGAAGGAGTATATAGAGGGTCTATACAAGGGCGATGTACTCGAGGACAATATTATGGAAATGGAAGAGGATGTAGATGAAGATGAAATGGGAGATATGATACTGCGTGAAGAGTTTGACAGAGCACTGAAAGACCTGAGTCGAAACAAGGCCCCCGGAGTAGACAACATTCCATTAGAACTACTGACAGCCTTGGGAGAGCCAGTCCTGACAAAACTCTGCGACCTGGTGAGCAAGATGTATGAGACAGGCGAAATACGCTCCGACTTCAAGAAGAATATAATAATTCCAATCCCAAAGAAAGCAGGTGTTGTCAGATGTGAAAATTACCAAACTATCAGTTTAACAAGTCACACCTGCAAAATACTAACGCGAATTCATTACAGACGAATGGAAAAACTGATAGAAGCCGACCTCGGGGAAGATCAGTTTGGATTCCGTAGAAATGTTGGAACAGGTGAGGCAATACTAACTTATCTTAGAAGAAAGATTAAGGAAAGGCAAACCTACGTTTCTAGCATTTGTAGACTTAGAGAAAGGTTTTGACAATGTTGATTGGAATATTCTCTTTCAAATTCTGAAGGTGGCAGGGGTAAAATACAAGGAGCGAAAGGCTATTTACAATTTGTGCAGAAAGCAGATGACAGTTATAAGAGTCGAGGGGTATGAAAGAGAAGCAGTGGTTGGGAAGGGAGTGAGACAGAATTGTAGCCTATCCCCGATCTTATTCAATCTGTATATTGAGCAAGCAGTAAAGGAAACAAAAGAAATGTTCGGAGTAGGTATTAATATCCACGGAGAAGAAATAAAAACTTTTAGGTTCGCCGATGACATTGAATTTCTGTCAGAGACAGCAAAGGACTTTGAAGAGCAGTTGAACGAAATGGATAGTGTCTTGAAAGGAGGGTATAAGATGAACATCAACAAAAGCAAAACGAGGATAATACAATGTAGTCGAATTAAATCAGGTGATTCTGAGGGAATTAGATTAGGAAATGGGACGCTTAAAGTAGTAAAGGAGTTTTGCTATTTGGGGAGGAAAATAACTGATGATGGTCGAAGTAGAGAGTATATAAAATGTGGACTGGCAATGACAAGGAAAGCGTTTCTGAAAAAGAGAAATTGTTAACATCGAGTATAGATTTAAATGTCAGGAAGTCGTTTCTGGATGTATTTGTATGGAGTGTAGCCATGTATGGAAGTGAAACGTGGACGATAAATAGTTTAGGCAAGAATAGAAGCTTTCGAAATGTGGTGCTACAGAAGAATGCTGAAGATTAGATGGGTAGATCACATAACTAATGAGGAGGTATTGAATAGAACTGGGGAGAAGAGGAGCTTGTGGCACAGCATGACTAGAAGAAGGGGTCTACTTTAAACGTAAAGTCGAGACTGTGAACACAGACAGTGAACGCAACTAAATGACTACAGTCCTCAGCACTTGGTGAGACTGACGTTTCAGAATGGTTGGGGACATAGCTCAATGGTAATAACTGTCGTAAAACTTAAGCTCCCTTGAACTACAAATTTGGACACAGTAGGGAGGTTTGCTAACTTCAGCAATACAGACAGTTGTACCATAGGTGCAACCTTATGCTTAACTCGCAAAAAGAGAGGTGCTGTGACATTCCAGGGATGCTTTTGAAATTTGGACTTCTTATTTTTACGCTTTTCTGAGCATTCTGAAAGTGTGAATAGAATATTTGTGTCACATCGCTTCAACCACGGCAAATGTTCTATCATGTGTATGTGTGTGTGTGTGTGTGTGTCTGTCTGTGTGTGTGTGTGTGTGTGTGTGTGTGTGTGTGTGCGGTCTTCAGTCCAGGGAACGGTTTGATGCAGCTCTCCATGCTACTCTGTCCTGTGCAAGGCTCTTCATCTCTAAGTACCTATTGCAACCTACATCCTTCTGAATCTGTTTAGTGTATTCATCTCTTGGTCTCCCTCTACGATTTTTACACTCCACGCTTACCTCCAATACTAAATTCGTGATACCTTGACGCCTCAGAACGTGTGCTACCAACCGATCCCTTCTTCTAGTCAAGTTGTGCCCCAAATTCCTCTTCTCCCCAATTCTATTCAGTACCTCCTCATTATTTACGTCATCTACCCATCTAATCTCCAGCGTTCCTCTATAGCACCACATTTCGAAAGCTTCTATTCTCCTCTTATCCGAACAATTTATTGTCCAAGTTTCACTTCCATAGATGGCTACACTCCACGCAAATACTTTCAGAAAAGACTTCCTGACACTTAAATTTATACTCGATGTTAACAAACTTCTGTTCTTCAGAAAATCTTTCCTTGCCATTTCCAGTCTACATTTTATATCCTATCTACCTTGACCATCATCAGTTATTTTGCTTCCCCAATATCAAAACTCATCTACTACTTTAAATGTCTCGTTTCCTAATCTAATTCCCTCAGCATCACCTGATTTAATTCGACTACATTCCACTATCCTCGTTTTGTTTTTGTTAATGTTCATCTTTTATTCTTCTATCAAGACACTTTCCATTCCGTTCATCTGCTCTTCCAAGTCCTTTGCTGTCTCTGACAGAATTACAATGTCGTCGGTGAACATCAAAGTTTTTATTTCTTCTCGCTCCCTGTATTTGGCTACTACCAACTTTAGAATTTGTTAAGAGAGTATTCCGGTCAACATTGCCAAAAGCTTTCTCTAAGTCTACAAATACTAGAAACGTAAGTTTGCCTTTCCTTAATCTATGTTTTAAAATAAGTCATAGGGTCAGTATTGACTCGCGTGTTGCAACATTTCTACGGAATCCAAACGTATCTACCCTGAGGACGACTTCTACCAGTTTTTCCATTCGTCTGTACAGAATTCGTGTCAGTATTTTGCAGCAGTGACTTATTAAACTGATAGTTCGGTAATTTTCACACCTGTCAACATCTGCTTTCTTTGGGATTGGAATTATGATATTCTTCTTGAAGTCTGAGGGTATTTCCTCTGTGTTCTCTGCCTCGCGATGACTGGGTGTTGTGTGCTGTCCTTAGGTTAGTTGGGTTTAAGTAGTTCTAAGTTCTAGGGGACTGATGACCAAAGATGTTAAGTCCCATAGTGCTCAGAGCCATTTGAACCATTTATTTCGTCTGTCTCATACATCTTACTCACAAGATGGTAAAGTTTTGTCATGGCTGGCTCTCCCAAGGCTGTCGGTAGTTCTAATGGAATGTTGTCTACTGCAGGCACCTTGGTGCGAATGGTATTTCATTGTTCTATCAAATTCTTCACTCAGTATCATATCTCCCATTGAGCTTCATTGAATAACATCGGAGGTAGGCTACAACCCTGTCTCAGTGCCTTCCCAACTACTGCTTCCTTTTCATGTCCCTCGGCTCTTATGACTGCCATCTGGTTTCTGTACAAATTGTAAATAGCCTTTCGCTCCCTGTATTTGACTCTTCTTCCATTTGCCTAATATTACCCTTAAGTACATCGCCCTTGTATAGACCCTCTATATACCGAGAACTTTTAACATTGCAGTGCGTCAGCAATCGTGAATAAATTAATGATTATAAAGTATCCGCCTCGATTGCAAATAGATGAATGTTGACCTAGGTTTCGGCGCGTCTTTTGCTCTTTTGGGCGTTCTGCATTATTGTTGGACCATGCCTCTTTAGGCAGTTTGTAGTTTTAGTGTGTTCCGAAGAAGGCGTGGTTATCCGCGCCGAAACCTAGGTCAACATCCGGTTTCTGTTTGCAATGGAGGCGGACTTTTTTATAATCATTATACCTCTATATACTCCTTCCATTGTTCTCCTTTCCCTTCTTTGCTTAGAACTGGTTTTCCATCTGAGCTCTTGATATTCATACAGGTGGTTCTCTTTTGTCCAAAGGTCTCTTTAATTTTCGTGTAGGCAGTATCTATATTAACCTTAGTGATATATGCCTCTATATCTTTACATTTGTCCCTGCTTAGCCATTTTGCACTTACTGTCGATCTCATTTTTGAGCATACAGGTGCATACACCGTCACAGCTCAAGCACTAAGTGTAACCACATGGAGAGATATCTGTGCATATGCCAGGCTAACCGTTGGTTCTTGAAAATGGGCAACAGCCTTTACAATGGTTGCAGTGACACACAAATGGATAACTGACTGATCTGAGAACATTAGCCAACATGGCCTTGCTCTGTTGATAATGTAAACAGTTGCAAAAAAAGTGGAACTGGAGCTGATATTTTTTCGAAGGGCATGCAACTTTACTATGCGGCTTAATGATGGTAACATTCCTTTCGGTAAAGTATTTTGTATTTAAAACAGTGCTTCACTCACTCAGAGCACTCTGTCTTTAAGCCACGAATGGCCTATCGGGACCATCCGACCGCCGTGTCATCCTCAGTGGAGGATGCGAATAGGAGGGGCGTGGGGTCAGCTCACCGCTCTCCCGGTCGTTATGATGGTATTCTTGACCGAAGCCGCTACTATTCGGTCGAGTAAAACTCAATTGGCATCAGGAGGCTCAGTGCACCTCGAGAAATGGCAACAGGGAATGGTGGCCTGGATGGTCACCCATCCAAGTGCCGACCACGCCCGACAGCGCTTAACTTCGGTGATGTCACGGGAACAGGTGTATCCACTGCGGCAAGGCAGTTGCCAGAATAGTCCTTCACTAGGATATAAAAATTGGGATTAATCGGGGGTGTCGTTATCAGAAAGCGCAGACATGAAGAGACATGCACAGTATAGACAAGTGTGGAGAGATGCCTGAAATTGATTGAAGACTATTACACGAACTGCAGTAGTGAGACAAGCTTCACTAAATAGACCTGGCCGCAAGGTTTCAGACCATATTAAGATCTGTACTTGTCGTCGGCACTCACCTATGATGAGCGCCGTGTTGAAGATGGGGTCCTTGAGGAACTGGACCGCGCACTGTCCGGGCAGCAGGTCGCGGTAGCCGATGAAGTGCTCCCAGCCGAAGATGGAGATGAAGAAGAGCAGCGCGGGGATGATCCAGGTGATGGTCACCATCCAGATGACGCGCTGCTTGGTGCGCCAGCTGCGGTAGCGGGCCGCGATCTTCACCGAGCAGAAGCGGTCGATGGTGATGAGCAGCACCGTGTACTGGGACACCAGGCACACCGTGTAGTCCACCGAGAGCCACAGGTCGCACAGGATGGGGCCCAGGTCCCAGTAGCCCATCAGCACGTACACCGTGTAGAACGGCATCGACACCGTGCCTGCGGCATCGGGACAGCTCTAAAAACTACATTCCACTGTGCGGTTCACGTGACGGTACGTCACATAAATGGACATTTGGAGAAAGGCAAGGGCAGTTTTTGTTACGAGACGTGTGAATTACAAATTATTTCAAGACTGTGTACATGTGCGCGGGGCGATGTATAACAATCAGTAAAGAACCTAAGTTACACTCCTGGAAATTGAAATAAGAACACCGTGAATTCATTGTCCCAGAAAGGGGAAACTTTATTGACACATTCCTGGGGTCAGACACATCACATGATCACACTGACAGAACCACAGGCACATAGACACAGGCAACAGAGCATGCACAATGTCGGCACTAGTACAGTGTATATCCACCTTTCGCAGCAATGCAGGCTGCTATTCTCCCATGGAGACGATCGTAGAGATGCTGGATGTAGTCCTGTGGAACGGCTTGCCATGCCATTTCCACCTGGCGCCTCAGTTGGACCAGCGTTCGTGCTGGACGTGCAGACCGCGTGAGACGACGCTTCATCCAGTCCCAGACATGATCAATGGGGGACAGATCCGGAGATCTTGCTGGCCAGGGTAGTTGACTTACACCTTCTAGAGCACGTTGGGTGGCACGGGATACATGCGGACGTGCATTGTCCTGTTGGAACAGCAAGTTCCCTTGCCGGTCTAGGAATGGTAGAACGATGGGTTCGATGACGGTTTGGATGTACCGTGCACTATTCAGTGTCCCCTCGACGATCACCAGTGGTGTACGGCCAGTGTAGGAGATCGCTCCCCACACCATGATGCCGGGTGTTGGCCCTGTGTGCCTCGGTCGTATGCAGTCCTGATTGTGGCGCTCACCTGCACGGCGCCAAACACGCATACGACCATCATTGGCACCAAGGCAGAAGCGACTCTCATCGCTGAAGACGACACGTCTCCATTCGTCCCTCCATTCACGCCTGTCGCGACACCACTGGAGGCGGGCTGCACGATGTTGGGGCGTGAGCGGAAGACGGCCTAACGGTGTGCGGGACCGTAGCCCAGCTTCATGGAGACGGTTGCGAATGGTCCTCGCCGATACCCCAGGAGCAACAGTGTCCCTAATTTGCTGGGAAGTGGCGGTGCGGTCCCCTACGGCACTGCGTAGGATCCTACGGTCTTGGCGTGCATCCGTGCGTCGCTGCGGTCCGGTCCCAGGTCGACGGGCACGTGCACCTTCCGCCGACCACTGGCGACAACATCGATGTACTGTGGAGACCTCACGCCCCACGTGTTGAGCAATTCGGCGGTACGTCCACCCGGCCTCCCACTATACGCCCTCGCTCAAAGTCCGTCAACTGCACATACGGTTCACGTCCACGCTGTCGCGGCATGCTACCAGTGTTAAAGACTGCGATGGAGCTCCGTATGCCACGGCAAACTGGCTGACACTGACGGCGGCGGTGCACAAATGCTGCGCAGCTAGCGCCATTCGACGGCCAACACCGCGGTTCCTGGCGTGTCCGCTGTGCCGTGCGTGTGGTCATTGCTTGTACAGCCCTCTCGCAGTGTCCGGAGCAAGTATTGTGGGTCTGACACACCGGTGTCAATGTGTTCTTTTTTCCATTTCCAGGAGTGTATTACGAGGGCTGTCCAGAAAGTAAGTTACGATTGATCGCGAAATGAAAATCACAGTGAAAATCAGAAATGTATCATTTGTAACAGTTAGCTACATCTTTCAGCTACTTCTCTACGTAGTCGCCGTTCTGACTCAGACATTCGTCGTAGCGTTGTACCAACTTTCCAATACCCTCATCATAGAAGGCAGCCGCCAGTGCTTTCCGCCAATTCTCCACGCTGGCCTAAAGCTCGTTGTTTGTGCCAAAATGTTGTCTTCATAGCCAGCGGTTTGTTTGAGCAGAGATGAAACTCAGTGGGAGACAATTACGGGCTGTATTGTGGGTAACCAAACATTTCCAATTGAGACGATGCAGGAACATCTTCATTGCCCCTGCAGAATCAGGCTGAGAATTGTCTTGAAGAAGAAACCGCACGACAGTTATGTAATGTTGGTTGCATAGCTTCAGGGGAAAATTCTCACCAGGCCCTCGTACTTGGCGGGAGACACTATTTTCTGTAACACCTTTACGCTCTCACTAAGAGCTCAGGAATGAAAAGAGCGACATAATTCTACCTAGAGTCATACTAGAGACACTGCCCAACACATCTTTGCAAAGCTTTATCGGATTTTCATACTCGTTTCCATTTCGCGACCGATCGTAACTTACTTTCTGGACAGCCCTCGTATTATCAAGACACAAATATCGATGTAATTAAAAAAAAACACAGTTTTTAGGTATAATCTCTGTGTAACATAGGCCATGAAGATCAGAGACAATGCTTTGATTGACCAGCTCTCCTGTTGTGTTTCGTCTAGCAGTAGACCGCCATTGTAGTGCTGTCTGATAATTAACCTAAGTTTTATCTGTATTTTTGAAAAATATAATAGAAATTGTTATTAGAATGTGTGTATTATTGAGTTAGTTGTCACCTCTCATGATCGCAAGCATTAATTATAATTAACAAAGTTTATACAGAACTTCGCAGTACAGGGAGCTCGTCTCCCCTAGCAGGATTTAGTCGGCCATTACGCTGACTGTATTATTTCATTGAAATATCATGTCATAATGTTAAATGTAAATGCGAGAGACTTCTCAATTTTGATCTTTCATTAATTTCTAAGTTAAAAAGAGTCAAAACAGATTTGGTTTGTTAATATTTAGAATACTGAGTGAGTTCAGTATGTTTCATTTTGGCCGCCTAACGGCAGACTAGATTCTCTCCAGTTTTCCTTGCAAATAATGAAAAAGAAATATTGAAAAGCATTACATTCCGCAATATCTCAGTTAATCTTTGTGTAATTTGGTGCATGAATAACCAGTAGCCCCTGACAGCCATATTAATAATTACAATTTGCTTAAAAATACGCATATTTTCTTTTCTAAATAGCAGTGCTCACGCAAACTATTTATTAGAAGGCAGTGAGTCGCGCGCTGTGTTTAAAAAAATATTATATGGTGCGTACTTCGGGGCAGCCGATGTCCGTACGAGTGTTATAGCGGTATAAGTTAATTAGAAGTCTCATGCTAGCCCACAATATTTAAAGCCACTCCAACCAAAATCCTAAAATATATAATTTAAAAATAAAAAATATACAGATCGCTACACGGGCGATTCACTGAGGCGGCAAATGCCGTGGGACAGCGATATACCCATATACAGATGGAGGTACACAAGGTATAAAAGGACAGTGCATTGGCGGAACTGTTATGTGAACTCTGGCGATTCGTGTGAAGAGGAATCCAACGCGATTATGGCCGCACGACGGGAATTAACAGATTTTGAACGCGGAATGGTAGCTGGAGCTTGTCGCATGAGACTTTCCGTTTCGGGAATCGTTAAGGAATTCAGTATTCCGAGATCCACAGTGTTATGAGTGTGCCGCGAATAGTAAATTTGTTGGACTTCCTGACAGCCTTCACCTAACGACAGTGAGCAGAGGCGTTTTCCTAGAGTTGTCAGTGCTTACAGACAAGCAATACTGCGCCAAATCGATGTGGAACGTACAACGAACGTAGCGGTTACGACAGTGCGATTGAATCTGCCGTTAATGGGATATGGCAGCAGACGACTGACGCGAATGGGCTCGTGATCATATCAGCTGAACCATACACGACTGAAAAACGGCTGCCTGTCAGATGAGTCCCGATTTCAGTTGGTAAGAGCTGATGGTAGGTTGGTTGGTTGGTTGGTTTGGGGAAGGAGACCAGACAGCGTGGTCATCGGTCTCATCGGATTAGGGAAGGATGGGGTAGGAAGCCGGCCGTGCCCTTTCAGAGGAACCATCCCGGCATTGGCCTGGAGTGAGTTAGGGAAATCACGGAAAACCTAAATCAGGATGGCCGGACGCGGGATTGAACCGACGTCCTCCCGAGTGCGAGTCCAGTGTCTAACCACTGCTGATGGTAGGATCTGAGCTTGGCGCAGACCCCACAAAGCTCTGGATCCGAGGCAATATGGCGGTGGCTACATAGTGGTGTGGAGTGTGTGTTCATGGAATGGACTATGCCCTCTGGTCCAACTGAACAGGTCACTGACTGTAAATGGCAATGTTAGGCTGCTTGGAGATTTTCTCCCATTCGCAGACTTCTTATTCTCAAACAGCGATGGATCTTTTTATGGATAATGCTCCATGACACTGGGCCACAATTATCTGCGATTGTCTGAATAACATTCTGGACGATTCGAGCGAATGATCTGGCCTCCCGTATGGGACATAATAGGGACATAATGGGGAGATCAGTTCGTGAACAAAATTCTGCACCGACAACACTTTCGCAATTACGGACGGCTGTAGAGGCAGCATGATTCAATACTACTGCGGGGAACTTCCAACGACTTGTAGCGTCCACGCTACCACAAGCTGCTGCACTGTGCGTGAGCTCCAACACGATACTGGGGGGCATCCCACAACTTTTGTCACCTCACTTTAAGTACCAGTTGTTAAATAAGCCCTTCCACTTTGAAGACTGCAATGGGCGCGTTGCTATCTACGTTAGGACAACTTAATGGTAAAGAGGAGCATAGCATTCTGGTACATGAAAAGACCAATGTAGCCTTCCTACACCAACAGTGTTTCAGGGAGAGGAATACGTCCACTGGGCTGGGACGCACATCTTGTAGAGCCGTGTCAACACTGTGTGCGTGTTCAAGCATATGTCACGTCAATAGTTGGTTTATTCGAGTTACCAATGTTCCTCTCTTACACCTTGAATAGGCGATCATTAAAACGTTCCTCGTGGTAAGAGACTCATTTTGCGTGTGAATGTATCATAGCAATATTTTTGGGGATCAATAATTTATACACTCCTGGAAATGGAAAAAAGAACACATTGACACCGGTGTGTCAGACCCACCATACTTGCTCCGGACACTGCGAGAGGGCTGTACAAGCAATGATCACACGCACGGCACAGCGGACACACCAGGAACCGCGGTGTTGGCCGTCGAATGGCGCTAGCTGCGCAGCATTTGTGCACCGCCGGCGTCAGTGTCAGCCAGTTTGCCGTGGCATACGGAGCTCCATCGCAGTCTTTAACACTGGTAGCATGCCGCGACAGCGTGGACGTGAACCGTATGTGCAGTTGACGGACTTTGAGCGAGTACGTATAGTGGGCATGCGGGAGGCCGGGTGACACGTGCTTTACCGACTGAGGTACTCAGGCGCGACACAGGACCAGTCCTCACAGCTTTTCTTCCGCCATAATCTCATCCCATGTCTTCCAAACTTCACACAAGTGCAAAACTTCCTGGACTAGAATCTTGGATGTGATACTGCGGAGACATTGCTTAGCCACGGCATGGGACATGTTTCCAGAATGAATTTTTCACTCTGCAATGGAGTGACGCTGTGTCTTTCTCTCTGTTTTGCCAAACTTCGGAACCAAATCTACATTTGCTTGCTACTGTTGTTTCATATATAATCTTGTTAGTTTTATTTGTGATCTCATTTGACCAAGCGATTTACTTTGACTGTCGAGTAACATGTTTCCTCTTTACAATCTAGTTTTTAAAACCTTCCACGCTCTTTCTTCCATTCGTATACCTATTTACACATGGATATTTGAAAGAAGAACAGCATTTTGATAATGAATTGCGTTCTCGCTTCCCACGCCCGGGTTCCCGGGTTCGATTCCCGGCGGGGTCAGGGATTTTCTCTGCCTCGTGATGGCTGGGTGTTGTGTGCTGTCCTTAGGTTAGTTAGGTTTAAGCAGTTCTAAGTTCTAGGGGACTGATGACCATAGATGTTAAGTTTCATAGTGCTCAGAGCCATTTGAACCATTTTTTTGATAATGAATTCGTATCATCTAAAATTCCAAATCATGCTTTTTTTCACTATCCATTATCACATACCTAGTTTTCTTTGTGATTACTTTTAAACTCCATTTTTTGTCATCTTCAGTCCGAAGACTGGTTTGATGCAGCTGTCATTTTCACTCTACGCTGTACAAGTCTGCATCTCCAAATAACTGCTACAACCTATATTCATTTGAACTTGTTTCTGTAGTCGAACCTTGGTCTTCATCCCCAATTCTATCCCTCAAACTAAAAAAAAATCGTGTGATGGCTCACGAAGTTTTCTGCCAACGGAAACGTTCTTTTGGTGAAGTTGTGTCACAAAATTCTTTTCTTCCGATTTCGATTCACTGCAAACCTCAGTGGTATCCGATCTACCCGTCTAATGTTCGGCCGTCTTCTGTAGCACCTACAGTCACATTACTAAAGCTTCCAGTTTAAGTTGTTTATCGTCCGACGCTCACTTTCGTTCAAGACTACGCTCCAGATAACTTCAGGGAAAGTTCTTAATACTGTGCAACACAGTTTATGGGGTTCTTATTCTAAACACCGTAATTCTCTTCCATTGCGATGTAGGAGTATGAAATTTGGCACAAAAGTGCCGCCAACCATCCTGTGTAATGGGGAAAAAGATTGAAAACCCAGAGTTCAGTAGTTATTGTGAAGTGGAAGGTGGGTTAAGGGGATTGGAGCGCCCTATCCCGACAATGTTACATTTAGTGACTTGGCTTCGCTGTATTTCAGGAACTACTGTAGCCACTGACATGAAACTTTTATAGGATATTAAACTGTATGTTCTGAATCTACTGAACTACAATAATTGCATTTCAGCCACTGCTTTCGGAAATACAACTTTTTAATTACACGGTTAAATTTTTGAGTATTTTTTCGTACGTTCTCTTAAATAATTTTAATTACACATAACATTATGTTCTTCTCTTAGTTCAGCAGACTCAGGATATGTATGTTATTACTCCCTGAAAATTTGAATACTCTACTCGATGTGGTTTCTGAGATTCAGGGAAAACTGCAACAGAAAATGTAAATTTTCAGGAACGGCTTCTAAAGTTTCAATAGATTGTAACTCACTTAATATATGCTTAATTTTTTACTTTTATTCACTCAGAAGCACCCTGCACCACATTGTATATCATCCTTTTTTCTTCTTATCTTCTTTCTGGGCTCCTTAGTGGCCAACTGTGGTGCATACTCTGCTTTATCAATGTGAACCTTGTCCATATGTTCAAGTTCTCTGATGCAGTTTGCTCCAGGATTAATTCCCATATGCTGTAGCACTTTCACCCTATCAATCTTGCCATCATTAAAAGCAATAACAGCATCACTGACCCCCCACTTTAGTGCTTAGTGCCTTCATTCCAAGAAAGACATATTTTGGGAACTGAGTCCATATAAGATTATTGAACGACTCATTGGGATTTTGAGTCTGACCATGCAGACATCTCTTCAGTAATTCAGGATTTGCCAGGTCTCTGTAAATAGGTTTTATGATATCCATGACTGCTGCTGGGATGGAATGTTTATGGCCGTATGAACTGTTTGAGTACTGGGCATTACGGTAATTGCACCACGAATCAGGTCCAGGAGTGAAAAAAAAGGTCGTTTACTGGTTTTTCATCAGTTGACAGTCTGTGAAAGAAGGTAGCCCATACTGCCTGCCTCATTTTCAAGAAATCCTCAGTATTATTTCTAATGGCCATCCCATAGTTCACCAATGATTTTGTCTGTCAGCCTGCCTCTTATGGTTTTACCATCACAAAGTTTCTTGTCTCTCAAACTTTGTTTCAACTTCCTCAACTTGGAGCCCATCCTCTTCTGGACATGGCCGATACAAACACGTAATTTAACCTTTAAAATACAGCAATCCACAGTCTTGTATATAAAAAATTACCGATTTTATTAGATCTTAAGGTAATGTAACAAAAATTTTAATATTTTCAAGTGGTGTATATGAAGTGTTGGCAGAAGAGCCAACACTGTGTTGTTAGAGTAGGCCGAAATGCACGCGTTTAATTACACGCTGACTGGCGTGAGGTCTGGAACAATTAAGGGAATTAATAGTAGCAAATAAAGTACTTAGTTGATATAATACTTAATTTTAATCCACAATTGTAGAACATCTCTCTTGATGATACATAATTCGAATCTCAATATAAAATGCTATGGCGCCTTGCTAGGTCGTAGCAAATGACGTAGCTGAAGGCTATGCTAACTATCGTCTCGGCAAATGAGAGCGCTGTGTGTCAGTTCCATCTCTAGCAAAGTCGGCTGTACAACTGGGCCGAGTGCTAGAAAGTCTCTCTAGACCTGCCGTGTGGCGGCGCTCGGTCTGCAATTTCTGACAGTGGCGACCCGCGGGTCCGTCGTATACTAACGGACCGCGGCCGATTTAAAAGCTACCACCTAGCAAGTGTGGTGTCTGGCGGTGACACCACAGTATATTATATTTAAAAAAATAAAATAAAATACTTCCTACATGGGTTTATAAGTGATATATATATATATATATATATATATATATATATATATATATATATATATATATCATTTTATTCGGAAAATTTAAAATTTTATAAGTAGATAAAAATTCGGAAATGTGAAAGAAATGTCACACTGGCACAAAATTTCACCACAATTCTGCCCAAGGCCACCGTGGATACATCCAAGATTGGAAATCGTCACATCCATTCTTTTGACGCCTCTCCGATGGAGGTCATAACTGCAGCACCCAACGCAGTTTTCTTATAGCTGGCCGAGAGAAACATTTCAGATACACCGCCGCTCAGAATATACGTAAAAGGGCCTTAAGGGGTGCCGTAAAGGATCGTGAACGTACGTACCCCCTTCCTTGGAGCGTTGATTCCCACACGTTTTCGGGTCGAAAACGACAGTTCGCAGTGTGATGAGCAACAGGTCGACGTTCTTGGCAACCGTTGCTGACGCCCTCGGAAATACGCAACTCTCAAGGACATGGTGGGCTAGAAACTCCAATCGACGTGATCGCACCCTTTTGGACTGCAGTGTGACCACAGTTTTTGCTCTTATGTGTAGGGTGGAAGAACTATGGGCGATATTTGAACACAGCAAAGGGTACTTATTCTTTTTCAGCCCTCCTGTTTCACACTCTACTGTAACGAAAGAGAGATGCGGCAACGACATATGCGTGAACAAAGCGGCAAAGTTTCCCTCAAAGAACCCCTTTCATTAAGGCCCCCTGTGCTACGCACCCATCTCTGATGAGAACTCTGAACACGTTCCTATTCAGAGACATCAAGTGACTGATTCCTAGGTGGCGGTGTGACAAGCAGTCATTCCGATACCCCTAACCTGCATGGCGCTACGTCGCTGAAATAGCACCGGTTGGCCGCACGCGAAAACTAAGCAGTGTCAGACGGGATGCCTAACACGCCGGCGCCTAGGAATGATTCGCTGTACAGGAAAATTTCTGAAGTGCGCAACAAGGAAGTGCGGTTTGGACCTCATGGGAAAGAGTCAGTAGATGTTATAGGTTACGTGAGGTGGGTGGTGAAGATGTATATTTGCTGGGTTCAGTAATATTAAGTTTTCAGTTGGGGCCAAGACATTCCCGGCAATGTATGGAAGTTTAGCCTCCTATAGATGATGTGAAAATTACCGAACAATCAGTTTAATAAGCCACAGCTGCAAAATACTAACACGTATTCTTTACAGACGAATGGAAAAACTAGTAGAAGCCGACCTCGGGGAAGATCAGTTTGGATTCCGTAGAAATACTGGAACACGTGAGGCAATACTGACCTTACGACTTATCTTAGAAGAAAGATTAAGGAAAGGCAAACCTACGTTTCTAGCATTTGTGGACTTAGAGAAAGCTTTTGACAATGTTGACTGGAATACTCTCTTTCAAATTCTAAAGGTGGCAGGGGTAAAATACAGGGAGCGAAAGGCTATTTACAATTTGTACAGAAACCAGATGGCAGTTATAAGAGTCGAGGGACATGAAAGGGAAGCAGTTGTTGGGAAGGGAGTAAGACAGGGTTGTAGCCTCTCCCCGATGTTATTCAATCTGTATATTGAGCAAGCAGTAAAGGAAACAAAAGAAAAATTCGGAGTAGGTATTAAAATCCATGGAGAAGAAATAAAAACTTTGAGATTCGCCGATGACATTGTAATTCTGTCAGAGACAGCAAAGGACTTGGAAGAGCAGTTGAATGGAATGGATAGTGTCTTGAAAGGAGGGTATAAGATGAACATCAACAAAAGCAAAACGAGGATAATGAAATGTAGTCGAATTAAGTCGGTTGATGCTGAGGGAATTAGATTAGGAAATGAGACACTTAAAGTAGTAAAGGAGTTTTGCTATTTGGGGAGCAAAATAACTGATGATGGTCGAAGTAGAGAGGATATAAAATGTAGACTGGCAATGGCAAGGAAAGCGTTTCTGAAGAAGAGAAATTTGTTAACATCGAGTATAGATTTAAGTGTCAGGAAGTCATTTCTGAAAGTATTTGTATGGAGTGTAGCCATGTATGGAAGTGAAACATGGACGGTAAACAGTTTGGACAAGAAGAGAATAGAAGCTTTCGAAATGTGGTGCTACAGAAGAATGCTGAAGATTGGATGGGTAGATCACATAAGTAATGAGGAAGTATTGAATAGGATTGGGGAGAGGAGAAGTTTGTGGCACAACTTGACCAGAAGACGGGATCGGCTGATAGGACATGTTCTGAGGCATCAAGGGATCACCAATTTAGTATTGGAGGGCAGCGTGGAGGGTAAAAATCGTAGGGGGAGACCAAGAGATGAATACACTAAGCAGATTCAGAAGGATGTAGGTTGCAGTAGGTACTGGGAGATGAAGGAGCTTGCACAGGATAGAGTAGCATGGAGAGCTGCATCAAACCAGTTTCAGGACTGAAGACGACAACAACAACAACAGATGATTGGCTACTGTGCGATGTTAGTTATAGGTTTCCTACACAAGCATCACACTAAAACTAAGCTCGGACAACATGTAGCAAAATTTGATGGAGAATCATTTTGAGTGGGGAAAAGCGTTTCAATGCGACTCTTCCATTAGGTTCATCTCCCATGAAAGGTGAACCATTTAAACTGTGTGCATCGGCACTAAAGATCAAGTTGGACAATAAAATGATGCAAGATACAGGTAAACAGGGTTTGTCAATAAGCAAGTTATATGTGGTAGAACCAAAGGGAGAAAACGATGAAATAGAGAAAGCTCGGTGGTCTTTTCACTGGAGTATAGTATGTGTATGGGAGATAGACGGAGAGCAGGTGGTGCCTGCAGGTTCAAAATGGTTCAAATGGCTCTGAGCACTATGGGACACAACATCTGAGGTCACCAGTCCCCTAGACTTAGAACTACTTAAACCTAACTAACCTAAGGACATCACACACATCCATGCCCGATGCACGATTCCAACCTGCGACCGTAGCAGCCGCGGGGTTCCGGGCTGAAGCGCCTAGAACCGCTCGGCCACAGCGGCCGGCTGGTACCTGCCGGTATAAATAACTTGAGATATGGTTTAATAGTTGACAGTTTGGATGTTTTAGGTGAAAATGATCTGGATTGGATGAATCTGAATCAAAGCGATAAGCAATCCGCCTGTACAACTGCATTAGGTGAGCCAGTGAAACGTTTAGAAGAAACAGAAAAATTTGCAATGGAGGAAGTCTTATTAGAATTTGAAAAATTGTTTAATCCTCACTGGTCTTTACCAGTGACGCAGTACAGAATCCTGAATGAGGACAAATCATCCATGTACTGTAAACCATATTGTGTACCTCATTAGCTAACCAATGACTTGGGAGTTCGTTAATCATCCATTATGGGTCAGTAGTAATGAATAAAGTATCAGCCTGTGGGTGCACTGGTGGTGATTGAACGACAGGAAAGCATGGATGGACGAAGGCATATTGGTTGTACTGAGGCCGGCTGCTGCGGTCGAGCGTTTCTAGCCGCATTAGTTCGGAACCACACGGCTGCTTCGGTCGCAAGTTCGAATCCTGCCTCGGGCATGGATGTGTGTGATGTCATTAGGTTAGTTAGGTTTAAGTTGTTCTACGCCTAGGGGACTGATGACCTCAGATGACTTCTTAAGTAATAGAATCAAGTACGTTGTCCTCGATGGTGAGTGTTCATCGGAAGTGATGGTATCATCTTGAGTGCCCCAGGGAAGTGTGGTAGGTCCGCTGTTGTTTTCTGTCTACATAAATGATCTTTTGGATAGGGTGGATAGCAATGTGCGGCTGTTTGCTGATGATGCTGAGGTGTACGGGAAGGTGTCGTCGTTGAGTGACTGTAGGAACATACCAGATGACTTGGACAAGATTTGTGATCGGTGTAAAGAATGGCAGCTAACTCTAAATATAGATAAATGTAAATTAATGCATATGAATAGGAAAAAGAATCCCGTAATGTTCGAATACTCCATTAGTAGTGTAGCGCTTGACACAGTCACATCGATTAAACATTTAACCTTGCAGAGCGATATGAAATGAGACAAGCAGTTGTGGGGAAGGCGGATAGTCGTCTTCGGTTCATTGGTAGAATTTTGGGAAGATGTGGTTCATCTGTAGAGGTGACCGCTTATTAAACACTAATACGACCTATTCTTGAGTACTGGTCGAGCGTTTGGGATCCCTATCAGGTCGGATTGAGGGAGGACATAGAAGCAATTCAGAGGCGGGCTGCTAGATTTGTTACTGGTAGGTTTGATCATCACGCAAATGTTACGGAAATGCTTCAGGAACTCGGGTGGGAGTCTCTAGAGGAAAGGAGGCGTTCTTTTCGTGAATCGCTACTGAGGAAATTTAGAGAACCAGCATTTGAGGCTGACTGCAGTACAATTTTACTGCCGACAACTTATATTTCACGGAAAGACCACAAAGGTAAGATAAGAGAGATTAGGGCTCGTACGGAGGCATATAGGCAGTCATTTTTCCCTCGTTCTGTTTCGGAGTGGAACAGGGAGAGAAGATGCTAGTTGTGGTGCGGGGTACCCTCCGCCACGCACCGTATGGTGGATTGCGGAGTATGTATGTAGATGTAGATGTAGATTTAGATGTTAAGTCCCATAGTGCTCAGAGACATTTGAACCATTTTTTTGGTATTTCATTAGTGCTCAGCTGGCTATCCTTAGAGAAGGGTTGAATGTTCTTGGGGGGAGGGAGGGTCAGCAGTATCAGCGGTGGTCGAGAAAGTCGTTCTGTTGCTCGTAACACTGTAAACTATCTCGTTCGTCTGCAAAACGTGTGGGAATCGAAGCCACAGAAAAGGTTGGTTCGGTAGTCGCCCTTTATGCGAACCCCTGGGGCCTTTTCTCGTCGACTCTGCGCGGTGGCGTGTCTCCAATGTTTTCCTTGACCATCCATAGGAAAACCGCGTGAATTCAAAGCTGAGCGTCGCCGTTCTGATATCAGAGAGGCTTTCGAAGAAGGCGTGAAATGTGGACTAGAGGGCGTGTGAGGACCTTCCCTTGGTCTGACACGTCCACGATGGCATTGGACAGAATTGTGATAAAAGTTGATGCCAATATGACATCATTAATCCGCTTTACATTTCACGTGAACTGTTGAGCTCCGGCCTTTACTTTCCGCGTGTGTCGACGCGTTGCTGTCTGAAGCATCACCGAGTGCGAATGGGATGTCGCAGGGCGTCACCCTTTTGCACAGTGACAGAGGATGGTCGTAGGCACCATTGAGCAACATTTCAAACTTCTGTTCGCAGTGACAGATAATTACGGTGTTTCGAAAATATCTTTTACATCTACGTCTACATCCATACTCCGCAAGCCACCTGACGGTGTGTGGTGGAGGGTACCTTGAGTACCTCTATCGGTTCTCCCTTCTATTCCAGTCTCGTATTGTTCGTGGAAAGGATTGTCGGTATGCCTCTGTGTGGGCTCTAATCTCTCTGATTTTATCCTCATGATCTCTTCGCGAGATATACGTAGGAGGGAGCAATATACTGCTTGACTCTTCGGTGAAGGTATGCTCTCGGAACTTCAACAAAAGCCCGTACCGAGCTACTGAGCGTCTCTCCTGCAGAGTCTTCCACTGGAGTTTATCTATCATCTCCGTAACGCTTTCGCGATTACTAAATGATCCTGTAACGAAGCGCGTTGCTCTCCGTTGGATCTTCTCTATCTCTTCTATCAACCCTATCTGGTACGGATCCCACACTGCTGAGCAGTATTCAAGCAGTGGGCGAACAAGCGTACTGTAACCTACTTCCTTTGTTTTCGGATTGCATTTCCTTAGGATTCTTCCAATGAATCTCAGTCTGGCATCTGCTTTACCAACGATCAACTTTATATGATCATTCCATTTTAAATCACTCCTAATGCGTACTCCCAGATAATTTATGGTATTAACTGCTTCCAGTTGCTGACCTGCTATATTCTAGCTAAATGATAAGGGATCTTTCTTTCTATCTATTCGCAGCACATTACACTTGTCTACATTGAGATTCAATTGCCATTCCCTGCACCATGCGTCAATTCGCTGCAGATCCTCTTACTTTTCAGTACAATTTTCCTTTGTTACAACCTCTCGATATGCCACAGCATCATCCGCAAAAAGCCTCAGTGAACTTCTGATGTCATCCACAAGGTCATTTATGTGTATTGTGAATAGCAACGGTCCTACGACACTCCCCTGCGGCACACCTGAAATCACTCTTACTTCGGAAGACTTCTCTCCATTGAGAATGACATGCTGCGTCCTGTTATCTCGGAACTCCTCAATCCAATCACACAATTGGTCTGATAGTTCATATGCTCTTACTCCGTTCATTAAACGACTGTGGGGAACTGTATCGAACGCCTTGCGGAAGTCAAGAAACACGGCATCTACCTGGGAACCCGTGTCTATGTCCATCTGAGTCTCGTGGGCGAATAGCGCGAGCTGGGTTTCACACGATCGTCTTTTTCGAAACCCATACTGATTCCCACAGAGTACATTTGTAGTCTCCAGAAAAGTCATTATACTCGAACATAATACGTGTTCCAAAATTCTACAACTGATAGACGTTCAACATTTCGTGGCCCTATCAGCAACTGTATAAATATTAATTTTAATTTTAATAATCAACAGCCTCAGTTGCACCGTTTACCTAGAATTTACCCAGGTTTCAGTCGGGATAACCCAAGCTTCTTCAGAATAACAGTAGCTACCGTTTGTCCATAGTGGACATCGTCAAGCTAAAACTATAAATCCATAAATTATTGTCAGACTGTAAACCTTATCTGGAACTGCCGCTGACCCACTTCGCGAGCGCCCCTATTAAATTTCTTGATAGCATCTTCAGTTCTTTCACCTAGGCTAAATATACATGTTACACCCACAATGACACATTTATTAAGTCTCTCCACCTCTATCTTCAGTCTAATTTTATGACTAACTATAGCGCTTCAACTGTGTTCGGAAACAGGACACGTAACTCTTCTATGTAAGCCAAAACGCCCCGTACTTCTGACAATAAAAGTATTATACCTTTTCACAAATAATCTCATAAATTCCCTCTGTTTCACCTTATCTCGTATATTTACCATACATATTGTCCGCTATGGACAAACGGTAGTTACTATTATACTGAAAAAGGTTGAGTTATCCCGAGTGAAACCTTGGTAAATTCTAGGTAAACGGTGCAACTGAGGCTGTTGATTGTTAAAAATAAAATTAAAATTAAAATTATTGTTTCGAAAAAGTGGTCTATTAATTATTTTTCACAATGTATTTGTATTCGATGTTAACGAATTTATCTCTTTCAAAAACGCTTTCGGTGCTATTGGCAGGCTACATTTCATATCCTCTCTGCTTCTGGCTTAGTCAGCTACGATGTGGCTATAATTAAAGAGCAGCTACTCACATATTTCCAGCGTGTGCTGCAAGCACTAATGCGTTAGTGCGGAACCGATTTAAACTGGAAAAAAAATATTAGTTCCAATTTTGGCCACCAGGTGGAAATCTGACGCTGTGCAGCATCTTGACGGCGCCGCACGTGCTCAGACTGAACAAATTGTGTAAGCGACAGTTAATAATAACATCAACATCGGGCGTTTGTCGCTTGTTTGTTCTTTTCTGCCCACGTCCCGTTCCTAATCCATTACATATGGGAAAATCTTTCTTGAATTCACAGCACCAGATTTGCACCTGCTGGACAAAAGTGAAACAAATTCTTTTCCAGCGTAAATCGTTTCCGTATTAGTTTCCATGCAAACCACACTGGACCACTGTGAGAAGCTGCACTTTAATTGTAACCACCCAATACGTTGCTACCAAAATAGCAAAACACGTGTACTACTTTCAGTGTTCTTTCCGTAACTTATTCCCTCATCACTTCCTGATCAAGTCGACAACATTCCATAATTACTGTCTTATCTGTTTCGCTCTTCATTTCATGATCTCTTTGCAAAACTCTATCCGTTTCGTTTGACTGATCTGCATGTCGTGGGTCGTTTGGCTGCAAAAAATTTTCGTGTGTAAAAGAACGGAATCATCGAAGGAAGTTGGTGAGTTTCAATATCTGCGGATTCGATTCCACTTGAGGGAGTAGATATTTGCTCCTGCCGATTTCTTTCCTCGGGTTTATCTGCCACACTTTGCGCCCAATACAATGGGGAGCCGGAGCGCGCCGCCGTAATGTTCAGGAGACTGGAAATGATTAGGCCAGCCGGCGACGTCTTTGTCGCCGCCATAAAGGCGCGTCGGTGGCCCTTTGTCTCGCGTAATTAAAATATCCAATTCTGGCGGCCGAGATTAAAGCCCCAAGAATATCTCGGAGGCGCAGAGAGGGAGGTGTGGGTGGTGGTGTGGAACCAGGGGGGAGAGGGGGGGGGTGAGGAACGCCCCAAGATGGGCCGAATCTGCTGTGGGGGCGGCCGGTGGGAGGGAATCCCGCCCCCAGTATAGAGCCAGCCTGGCAATATTTTCGTCCGCATCTTCAATAACCTCTCTCCGTCGCATTACTACTACTGCCCTCCCTGAGAAAACCACTGCCAAGCGGTTCGACACTGGAGCTCAGACCATCTGGTTGGCACGGTCAGTGCGTACACACCGTAAGGCAGAATCTCTTCTGCCTGTAGATCTACATCTCTGTCGCCGGTAACCACGTAGTGGTGTTTGGCGAAGGGTACTTCGTGTATCACTGTCTCTTTCCCCTTGTTCCAGTCGCGAATGGTTCCTTGGGAAGAACGATTGCCGGTAATCGTCCATGTGTGTTCTAATCTCTTTAATTTTATATTAATGGCGTTTTAGTGGGGCCGGCCGCGGTGGTCTAGCGGTTCAGGCGCTGCAGTCCGGAACCGCAGGACTGCTACGGTCGCAGGTTCGAATCCTGCCTCGGGCATGGGTGTGTGTGATGTCCTTAGGTTAGTTAGGTTTAAGTAGTTCTAAGTTCTAGGGGACTTATGACTTAAGATGTTGAGTCCCATAGTGCTCAGGGCCATTTGAACCATTTCGTTATAGTGGGACATACGTAGAATGAAGCAGTATACTAGGTGAATTTTCTAGGAACGTACGCTCTCAGAACCTTAGCAATAAACCACGTCGTGTTGCAGTACGTCCCTCTTGCAACGTCTGCCGCTGGTGTTCGTTAAACATTGCTGTAACATTTCCGTGCTTACTAAATGAACCTGTAACGAAACGCGCAGTTCTTCTTTGGATTTTCTCTATTTGCTCTATCATCCTCTCTGGTACGGATCCGATACTGACTAGTAATACTCAAGTATTGGTCGAACAAGCATTTTCTGTTTTCTTTGTTGATAGACTACATTTCCTGAGGGTTTTCCAGTGACTCTCAGTTTGACATCTGCCTTAATGGCAGTTAATTTTATATGGTCGTTCCACTCCACATCAGTCCTAACTGCTTCCAGTGACTGTTCTGCAGTTTTGTAACCATTAAATAAACGCTCTTTCTGTCTATGTATTGGCAATACGTTACACTTGTTTGTTTTGAAGGTGAATTGCTACTCCCACCACCACGTTTCTTTGGCGCTTCAACGTAGAAGACGGGCAAGTCCTTTCGCACACTCTGTGTAGAATCGTACTGGTATCCCTCCAGTTGCCGTGGCCTCTCCTTTGCTGAGTGGTTTCAGCTGCTTTTCTACCCCACGGTCAGTCGTTTCGCTATCAGCCAATTAGTGGTTCGGGCGAGGATGTAAAGGGGGAACTCCAATGCTATCTTATTTTGAGAAAGAGTTTCGGAAAATGACGTCTAGTATTTTGGTCTTTTCTGTATCGTGTTCCGTTTCATTGCAATTATGGTCATAAGGGTGTCTAGACGAATGATGGCTTCGATACGTTTATAGGTTTAAATAACGGCCAAAATTTCTTAGGACTTTCTGTCAAGTTGGTATACAGAATTTTAGTTTCAAATTTATTGAGCGCTGCACGCATGGCTCTCCTTACGCTAGTTTTGGCTTCGTTTGCTTTTTGTCTCTCTGTGAGGCTTTAGGTATGTTTAACTTGGCAGTGAAGCGCTATTGGCTTTTGTTTTCTAAAACCGGGCGTAGAAACGCGGAGCGTCGTTTCCATCCCTATCACCATGGTCTGGCACATTCCCGTCTAAATTGTGTTTTGCAATGCTCTTCATAGTCGACGTTGTTGGTGCTGGAAACAAAATTTTCTTGCTTACCGCTCAGGATTGTTCTTAAGCCTCCGTGCGGATCCGAATACCTCTGATTCTGTCTTCATGCTCTTTTCCTGAGGTATACGTAGGAGGAATTAGACTATTCGTTGACTGTTCTACGAACGTACGTTTTAAGAAATTTAACAGTAAATCTCTCGATCAGGCACTCCGCCTGCCTTGCAGGGCCTGCCACTAGAGTTGGCCGAGCATTTCCGTGACGCTTTCGAGCTTACTTGGCGAATCGATGACGGAATACGCTGTTCTTCTTTGAATATTGCGCAGGGTGACAATTATCGAACTATATTTTAAAAAAAAGTAAATTAATTCCAAACTACAGCGTGCACACACGCCCCAGAGAAATGCGGTCCCCAAAGTACTCCTCCAGGACATCAACATGTAAACAGCGCTACGGATATTCGGATTTAGATTATGACATGTTCGATATGACTGCCATCATTGGCGATGACGTGGCGCAGACGAATAGCGAAATTGTGCATGACCCGCTGAAGTGCCGGAACACTGACGCTATCGATGACATCCTGAATGACTCTTTTCAGCCCGGCACTCGTTTTAGGGTTATTCCTGTGTTATTCCTGTACACCTTGTCTTTAATATAGCCCAACAAAAAGGAATCACATATGTTTAGATCCGGAGAATATGGTGCCCAATCGAGGCCCAGTGGGCTCTTGGCACCCCGGAGAAATGCGGTCCTCAAAGTACTCTCCTTCTTCGATGGGATCGAGCTCCAATTTTGAGGAAGCACATCATGTCGAAACCAGACTAACTTTGGATAACGGAGATGAACTCATCTTCCAAAATTTTGACGTATCGTTCGGTAGTCACTGTACCATCAAGGAATATCGTAACGATTAATATGTACGAGGTGCATTCAAGTTCTAAGGCATCCGATTTTTTTCTCCGGACTGGAAAGAGATAGAAACATGCGCATTGTTTTAAAATGAGGCCGCGTTCATTGTCAATACGTCCCAGAGATGGCACCACCGTACGGCAGATGGAATTTTACCGCCAGCGGCGAGAATGAGAACTGTTTTAAATACTTAAAATGGCAACGTTTTCCTTACTTGAACAGCGTGCAATCATTCGTTTTCTGAATTTGCGTGGTGTGAAACCAATTGAAATTCATCGACAGTTGAACGAGACATGTGGTGATGGAGTTATGGATGTGTCGAAAGTGCGTTCGTGGGTGCGACAGTTTAATGAAGGCAGAACATAGTGTGACAACAAACTGAAACAACCTCGGGCTCGCACAAGCTGGTCTGACGACATGGTCGAGAAAGTGGAGAGAATTGTTTTGGGGGATCGCCGAATGACTGTTGAACAGATCGCCTCCACAGTTGGCATTTCTGTGGGTTCTGTGCACACAATCCTGCATGACGACCTGAAAATGCGAAAAGTGTCATCCAGGTGGGTGCCACGAATGCTGACGGACGACCACACGGCTGCCCGTGTGGCATGTTGCCACGCAATGTTGACGCGCAACGACAGCACGAATGGGACTTTCTTTTCGTCGGTTGTGACAGTGGATGAGACGTGGATGCCATTTTTCAATCCAGAAACAAAGCGCCAGTCAGCTCAATGGAAGCACACAGATTCACCGCCACCAAAAAAATTTCGGGTAACCGCCAGTGCTGAAAAAATGATGGTGTCCATGTTCTGGGACAGCGAGGGCGTAATCCTTGCCCATTGCGTTCCAAAGGGCAATACGGTAACAGGTGCATCCTACAAAAATGTTTTGAAGAACAAATTACTTCCTGCACTGCAACAAAAACGTCCGGGAATGGCTGCGCTTGTGCTGTTTCACCAAGACAACGCACCCGCACATCGAGCTAACGTTACGCAACAGTTTCTTCGTGATAACAACTTTGAAGTGATTCCTCATGCTCCCTACTCACCTGACCTGGCTCCTAGTGGCTTTTGGCTTTTTCCAACAATGAAAGACACTCTCCGCGGCCGCACATTCAACAGTCGTGCTGCTATTGCCTCAGCGATTTTTCAGTGGTCAAAACAGACTCCTAAAGAAGCCTTCGCCGCTGCCATGGAATCATGGCGTCAGCGTTGTGAAAAATGTGTACGTCTGCAGGGCGATTACGTCGAGAAGTAACGCCAGTTTCATCGATTTCGGGTGAGTAGTTAATTAGAAAAAAAAATCGGATGCCTTAGAACTTGAATGCACCTCGTAGTTTGACATTGCACACCACACAGTCACCCGTTGAGGGTGAAGATACATCTCGATTGCGAAATGCGGAACCTCAGTCCCCAATATGCGCCAATTTTCTGATTCACGACTCCATTCAAACGACAGTGGGCTACGTCGCTAAACTAAACCATACATGCTTATACTAATTCCCATCATGCCCCGCAGCCAACCGTGCAGTTTGAAAGTCCTACCACAAGCCATTCAGAAGAACAATATGAAAATATTGTTCAATAATTGTCACCCTGAATATTTATTCTATGTTCTATCCGGTATGGGTCCTAGACTGGCGACCAATATTCAAGTATTGGTCGAACTAGGGTTTTCTAAGCTACCTCCTCTGTGTCAGAACTACATTCAGGGTCTCTTCGAGAACATTTTTCCATACAAGCGACTTATCAAGTGGCGCCGCACCCCTACCACCGGACCTTTTCCCACACAATCAACATAATTTATCATTTAAGGCCTCCCCCTTCTCCTTGCTTCCGTCATACATCAGTTTCCGTTACTTGAGCTCTTGCTAAGACCTTTAAAAATAAATGTAAACGTAGTCAGAGCATACCTTACTTCGGATCGTTCCACCTTAAATCGCATCTTATGTATGCGAACAGATATGTAACTCATGCGACTCGTTCTAGTCATTTTTCTGCCAACATGTAACCATAGAATAACGCTGTCTCTTTATACGCAACCAGGAAAACAAACAACCATGTATGAAACAGTCACGTTCAAATGTCACTGTGAATGCATGTGTGTCTGAAGTTACTAATATTTAAAGGCATAGTGTGGAAGTAATTATAACGGTGACTAATATCTACATCTACATCTACATCCATACTCCGCAAGCCACCTGACGGTGTGTGGCGGAGGGTACTTTGAGTACCTCTATCGGTTCTCCCTTCTATTCCAGTCTCGTACTGTTCGCGGAAAGAAAGATTGTCGGCTTGCCTCCGTGTGGGCTCCTATCTCTCTGATTTTATCCTCATGGTATCTTCGCGAGATATACGTAGGAGGGAGCAATATACTGCTTGACTCCTCGCTGAAGGTATGTTCTCGAAACTTCAACAAAAGCCCGTACCGAGCTACTGAGCGCCTCTCCTGCAGAGTCTTCCACTGGAGTTTATCTATCATCTCCGTAACGCTTTCGCGATTACTAAATGATCCTGTAACGAAGCGCGCTGTTCTCCGTTGGATCTTCTGTATCTCTTGTATCAACCCTATCTGGTACGGACCCCACACTGGTGAGTAATATTCAATCAGTGGGCGAACAAGTGCACTGTAACCTACTTCCTTTGTTTTCGGATTGCATTTCCTTACGATTCTTCCAATGAATCTCAGTCTGGCATTTGCAATATACAGTTAACGTGTAAAAAACTAAATATTTTTGTAACAAATTTGATAAATATAATGTAGAAACGATACGGATACACGAGCTTTATTTGTCTCCAACACTGAACATGGAAACTTGTACCTGAAGGTAAACCACAAGGGGCGCAAGCCAGAAACCGGTCGTGTGTTAAATAAAATGACCGTATACTGTGACTGGTAGCGGTTAATGTCACACCCAGTAAAGGAACAATAACTGCTACCATTGTGGATTAAAAAGTTAATTTTTTAAAATTTGTCGTTGAGCATATAAGCGTGAAAAATTTAGAAAAGGTTTGAAATTACGTATGAGGTTTTTTGCAAGTCCATAAACTCTCTCAGTATAAGGAAGTAGATACGTTTTAAGAAAAGATTGTTTTCTACGGATCTCAATGCTTATCACGTCATATCTCGTGAAATACACTGATGAGCCAAAACATTACGACCGCTGCCCACCGCAAGGTTGAATGCCTCCTGGTGATGTTGCGGGCACGTGAGACAGTAGGGAAAGAACGTAAGCGGAAGGGAGACGACTGCGCAGTCATTATAGCGAAGATACGGGCCCAAATGCGGAACTCTACTGATGTAAGCGGTTTTGACAAAGGACACATTGTTGCGGTGCTGCGGCCGGAAACGACAATCTCTGAAACGGCGAATGTGGTCGCCTGTTGGCGTACTACTGTCGTGAGCACCTGTGGAAAGTGGCTGAAGGATGGCGGAATAGCGCGTAGCAACAGCAGCAGCAGCACTCCGTCTTCAGGGCACAAGTGGCCCACTGGGACCATCCGACCGCCGTGTCCTCCTCAGATGAGGATGCAGATAGGAGAGGCGTGTGGTCAGCACACCGCTCTCCCGGTCGTTATGATGGTTTTCTTTGACCGGAGCCGCTACTATTCGGTCGAGTAGCTCCTCAATTGGCATCACGAGGCTGAGTGTACCTTGAAAAATGGCAACAGCGCATGGTGGCCCGGATGGTCACCCATCCAAGTGCCAGCCACGCCCGACAGCGCTTAACTTCGGTGATCTGACAGGAACCGGTGTATCCATGCGGCAAGGTTCAAATGGCTCTGAGCACTATGGGACTTAACTTCTATGGTCATCAGTCCCCTAGAACTTAGAACTACTTAAACCTAACTAACCTAAGGACATCACACACATCCATGCCCGAGGCAGGATTCGAACCTGCGACCGTAGCAGTCGCGCGGTTCCGGACTGAGCGCCTGAACCGCTAGACCACCGCGGCCGGCATGCGGCAAGGCCGTTGCTGGAATAACGCATAGGCTGTGTGGCGGAATAACGCGTAGCAACAGCAGCAGCTGCACTCCGTCTTCAGAGCACAAGTGGCCTACCGGTACCATCCGACCGCCGTGTCCTCCTCATCTGAGGATGCAGATAGGAGAGGCGTGTGGTCAGCACACCGCTCTCCCGGTCGTTATGATGGTTTTCTTTGACCGGAGCCGCTACTATTCGGTCGACCACGTCTCATCACAAAAGGTCGGAGGTTGCCCCACTGTGTAATACAGGACAGCCATCGATCTGTGGCAGATTTGATGTCAGAGTGCAATGTTATTGCAGGCACAAGTGTTTCAGAAGGTTCAAAGGCCACTATTGAACACGGTGCTCCACAGCACACGACCCTACTTGTACCCGTGTTGACCTGACGACATCGTCAGTTACGATTGCAGTGTGCACAGCATCACTTTCTCCCGTGGACCAATAGAAACGTGTCGCCAGTCGAATGAATCGCATTTTTTTGTTACAACAGGTCGATGGTTGCGTCATTACACATCCAGACGAATGGCTGCTAGAACCGTGCACTGCGCCTCAGATCCAGGACGGCGAGAGCAGGATTATGCTATGAGGTACACTGAGTTGGGCTTCTGTGGGACCTATGATAGAACTCGAACACACCCTGACAATAGTGAACTACGTGAACACCTAAATGCGAACATTTTAGGTTAGGCTTCACCGTGACTGTTCTTTACATTAAATGAAACAACGAGTTTACTATCAGTCACTGTTTATTTATCTCCACGAAGCGTTTCGAGGTTTAGACCTCCATCATCAGGTGGATATACTGTTGAGTGGTACTTAAGTAAATAAATTAGTGAAATCAAGGTGAAGTAGAAATTAGAATATAAATGAAAAACTTGGTTTAGTTTAGAGAGTTACATACTGGCAAACAGTGGACAGAACAGAAGAGACAATGACCATGAAGTCAGCAAGTTCCACATAAGCGGGCGCTGTCGATTCAGCCGACAGGGCATCGCCCGACCGGCTCACGTGTTTCTCAGTTGTCGCATGTGAGCAAAGGCCCTCGCCTTCATCCCAAGAGCCAATGACCGACGTTAAGAAGATTCTTCGAGAAGCTTTTCAACGTGACAGAAGAGGCAATGACCGGCTCACGTGTTTCTCAGTTGTCACATGTGAGCAAAGGCCCTCGCCTACATCCCAAGAGCCAATGACCGACGTTAAGAAGATTCTTCGAGAAGCTTTTCAACGTGACAGAAGAGGCAATGACCGGCTCACGTGTTTCTCAGTTGTCACATGTGAGCAAAGGCCCTCGCCTACATCCCAAGAGCCAATGACCGACGTTAAGAAGATTCTTCGAGAAGCTTTTCAACGTGACAGAAGAGGCAATAGCCGTGAAGTCGTTCACCTCCAGTGAACTGAAGTGAATAAATACGCGAGACGCGGTGGGCCCGACGGACGGAGACGGAGACGGACACGAAGAAGACGAAGAAGTGAAGAAGCGTAGCAGTTGTTTTCAGTCAGTTTCGGTGCTGAAGACCGTCATGCAAGAAGAGACTGCATCATGCACAAACGCACCAAGTCCGCCGCTGTAATGGAATAGCAAGCAGCAGCCTCGGCGCCAGAAGACAGAAGTTAAAAGGTATTTGAAGTCTGATCTTTACGTACCCGGGTGACTCGTGAGGACGGGAAGGAGACGGCCTCACATCAGCAGTCACCTGTGAGCTGGGATGAAGATCTGACAGCCGAAGACTGGCAAGCGGGAGTCCGTTGTTCGAGTCCGGGACACTGGCCTTCCCCCGCCGCGCCACTCCGCTGGCCGACGCACAACACACGCGGCCGCTTAGAGAAGAGAAACACTGGGACGCCACATCCAAGGTATCACCATCCGATGCACGACTTCGCTCGCAATAATTAAACGGGCCACCTCGCGCTGCGCGTCTCCGGTCAGCTGGGCGAGACGGCGACACGAGGTACACACCGCTACGCGTAATCAGACGCCGCCGCCGCCGCTGCCGCAGAAGAAGGCTACGCAAACGACACAGCTGCCGCTCTCCGAACCAGAACATCCAGTAAGATACAGTTGTACGAAACTTTCAATAAAAGTTATCTTATGTAAAAATGCTGTTTCATTCTACCTCATACTCGAGCCAACGAAGAACCCACCCTGCCCACATGTTGTTAAGAGAGAAAAATTGATTAATTTAATATTTTCACCCTGACAGAATGCTTTAGAATGCTCATCCTGACAGTTGACAGCATCATAAGAGAAAACCCAGTTACATTTAGTAGCAGAAGTGCTACATTTAGTATCACAACTATTACAATACATATTTGCCAGTATGACGTGTGTGTGTGTGTGTGTTGTGTTATAATTTTATGAAGGAACTTGTGGCACTGTCTAGTGCAGAAACAAAACGCTATAGCAGAACATGGTTTTGGGTTTCTTTTGACACAAAACTAAACGTATAACAAAACTTATAACAAACGTATAACAAAATAAGTACCTCCAGTGATCACAGGTTCCTTTCAGTGTTTACAAACTATGGCAGAATACGTGTGATGTGTTACGACAGTGAAGGGAAACTCTGACTACAGGAGGTACTCTGTTTTACTTATTTTATTTTTACCGTTGGATAAGGAAATCAGGCACAAGTACATAACAGCGATCTCAGGAAGGTACCAGTTAGTTGAATGTAGTCAATTACAGTCATTGGAAAAGGAATGGACAAGGTACAGGGACACAGTACTAGAAGTGGCTAAAGAATGTCTTGGAACAGTAGTGTGTAAAAGTAGGATGAAGCAAACAGCTTGGTGGAATGATACAGTCAAGGCAGCCTGTAAAAGGAAAAAGAAGGCGTATCAAAAATGGCTACATACCAGAACCCAGGTAGACAGAGAAAGTTATGTTGAAGAAAGAAACAAAGCCAAACAGATAATTGCAGCATCCAAGAAGAAATCGTGGGAAGACTTTGGAAACAGGTTGGAGACTATGGGTCAAGCTGCTGGAAAACAATTCTGGAGTGTAATTAGCAGTCTTCGAAAGGGAGGTAAGAAGGAAATGACAAGTATTTTGGACAGGTCAGGAAAACTGCTGGTGAATCCTGTGGATGCCTTGGGCAGATGGAGGGAATATTTTGAAGAGTTGCTCAATGTAGGTGAAAATGCGATCAGTAATGTTTCAGATTTCGAGGTAGAATGGGATAGGAATGATGATGGAAATAGGATCACATTTGAGGAAGTGGAAAAAATGGTCAATAGATTGCAGTGCAATAAAGCGGCTGGGGTGGATGAAATTAAGTCGGAACTCATCAAATACAGTGGAATGTCAGGTCTTAAATGGCTACACAGGATAATTGAAATGGCCTGGGAGTCGTAACAGGTTCCATCAGACTGGACAAAAGCAGTAATCACACCAGTCTTTAAACATGGAAACAGAAAAGATTGTAACAACTACAGAGGTATCTCTTTAATCAGCATTGTGGGTAAAATCTTCTCAGGTGTTGTTGAAAGGCAAGTGGGAGTATTAGTTGAGGACCAATTGGATGAAAATCAGTGTGGGTTTAGGCCTCTTAGAGGTTGTCAGGACCAGATCTTTAGCTCACGGCAAATAATGGAGAAGTGTTATGAGTGGAACTGGGAATTGTATCTATGCTTTATAGATCTAGAAAAGGCATATGACCGGGTTCCTAGGAGGAAGTTATTGTCTGTTCTACAAGATTATGGAATAGGAGGCAAACTTTTGCAAGCAATTAAAGGTCTTTACATGGATAGTCAGGCAGCAGTTAGAGTTGACGGTAAATTGAGTTCATGGTTCAGAGTAGTTTCAGGGGTAAGACAAGGCTGCAACCTGTCTCCACTGTTGTTCATATTATTTATGGATCATATGTTGAAAACAATAGACTGGCTGGGTGAGATTAAGATATGTGAACACAAAATAAGCAGTCTTGCATATGCGGATGACTTCGTGGTGATGGCAGATTCGATTGAAAGCTTGCAAAGTAATATTTCAGAGCTAGATCAGAAGTGTAAGGACTATGGTATGAAGATTAGCATCTCCAAAACGAAAGTAATGTCAGTGGGAAAGAAATATAAACGGATTGAGTGCCAAATAGGAGGAACAAAGTTAGAACAGGTGGTCGGTTTCAAGTACTTAGGATGCATATTCTCACAGGATGGCAACATAGTGAAAGAACTGGAAGCGAGGTGTAGCAAAGCTAATGCAGTGAGCGCTCAGCTACGATCTACTCTCTTATGCAAGAAGGAAGTCAGTACCAAGACTAAGTTATCTGTGCACCGTTCATTCCTAACAACCTCACGCAGAGATTCCTTCTTTAGAATTCGTACAGTCCTAACGCCACATGGGTTGCAACTGCAGCACTTTCACCCGTTTTCTGGTGGAGGGTCGGAGCAGACCCCATCACATACTGGAGACCGTATCGCACTTTCTTCGAAACTTTTCTCTGTTGCTTTAAACTACCTTGTCCCACCTTGTATGTTTCGTTACCAAGCAACAACTGTTTTGTAGGCCAGCTTGTTAAAACATTTGTGCTTTGCGTACAGTGGCTATTCTGTTTTTGTGCATGATGTGGTTTGAAACCAAAATTACTTCGGCTCTACAGGAACACAAATTGTTGAAGGTACTAATACTTCATTTTGCTCTACCTGATGTTCTGTCAGGAGGTTCATTACGAACTGCTGTGGTTTGGTTCTTAGTTGCTGCAGCCTGAGGTGGTCCTTAAAAATTCGATTCGTATTTTTGGCAGCAGCTAAATCATCCTCATTAAGCACAGGAGGATTATACGGCTCGATGCCACATTTTTGAACATATTAATTGTATTACTAACAGTAGCTGTTTTGTAGTAAGCGGTACTCAGTAGACGTACAGCGGACGACGTGGTCGTCAAACTTATCCCACTCATCTTGCCCCAGTTGGCTACGTCAAAAGTCTTTTAATTTTTGGAGCGGGCTTAACAAGAATAGGACATGAATTAATAGTGGCTGTGAAACAAATGGAGCGTAATTGTATTCCACAAGAGCTTATACGGAACGCATTGAAAATTGTAGCACTTCAGATAACGTACACTAAAATTGCCTATCACACACTGAACTGGCGACAGCAGCACCACTGTGCGACTTTTTATCGTCTTGCCTTCTACATCTACATCCATACTCCGCAAGCCATCTGACGGTGTGTGGCGGAGGGTACTTCGAGTGCCTCTATCGCTTCTCCCTTCTATTCCAGTCTCGCATTGTTCGTGGAAAGAAGGATTGTCGGTATGCCTCTGTGTGAGCTCTAATCTCTCTGATTTTATCCTCATGGTCTCTTCGCGAGATATACGTAGGAGGGAGCAATACACCGCTTGACTCCTCGGTGAACGTATGTTCTCGAAACTTCAACGAAAGCCCTTACCGAGCTATTGAGCGTCTCTCGTGCAGAGTCTTCCACTGGAGTTTATCTATCATCTCCGTAACGAAGCGCGCTGCTCTCCCTTGGATTTTCTGTATCTCTTCTATCAACCCTATCTGGTACGGATCCCACACTGGTGAACAATATTCAAGCAGTGGGCGAACAAGTGTACTGTAACCTACTTCCTTTGTTTTCGGATTGCATTTGCTTAGGATTCTTCCAATGAATCTCAGTCTGGCATCTGCTTTTCCGTCGATCGACTTTATATGGTCATTCCATTTTCAATCACTCCTAGTGCCTACTCCCAGATAATTTTTGGAATTAACTGCTTCCAGTTGCTGACCTGCTATATTGTAGCTAAATGATGAAGGATCTTTCTTTCTATGTGTTCGGAGCACATTACACTTGCCTACATTGAAACATTAATAGTATCCTTATGGTCGTGCTACCTAAAAGCATGAACTTAAACCATGTGATTAGTCATCTTATCCCAATCGTTAACTTGCACTGGTCTCGCCTACTAAATGGGACAATGTTCTCTCATATCGCTCTTCTAAGCTGTACCGTCTTTTTTGTTCCTCCTGTGGCCTCACTGCTGTTCTAGGTTGTAAATAGAATGCCCTCATTAATTTCTTGTCACCCCAGTCTGTTCCTACATATTTCATTGTTTTTAACATTTCTGTTGTTACTTGATCATGCTTGACTAGAATCCTCTGCCAGGCATTACAGAGTAACTGGCGCCATGAAATAGTTTGAAGCAGTGTGGGGGAGTGTGAAATTGCTGGAGAGTACTGTAACGGAACCTATTAAAGGCTTTACTTTACCGAAGTATGCGATACCCTCCAAATTCAACCAGTGTAACGAGTATTTATGATTATAGAAAAGTTATTGTGTATGTTAACAATGATTGCATAACATCTCTCCATAAATAATCAACCCATTAAATTATACTGAATAACTGACCCACACAAAAGTTAATATCACTTGATCACTGATACAGCAAATGTCATCATGTAAAAACACTAAGTTCATCTTAAATAATTAATATGAAGTACGAAAAATAATGGTCACCTTACGTATTTTGGATCTCCTTAAATAAAAATCACCCAGTGAAACCTATTTGTTCAATAGGACCGTTTTCACTCAGTATTCACGTGAACACTCCTATTTTCGACGAAAACCAATTTAATTCTTAATAATTCATGTTATTTACTTGTTTATTCAAATTAGAGAAGTCAGCTGACAAACTTCTAAAAAACGGCCTTTTTGCAACAAAGAATTATTCTGTCACGTCAACAAATCTGTCTGTCATTTTAATAACCTGTTATATTATGTCACTCGATATAAATTAATAACTTTTCCTCACAAATTACGATAACAGATGTACATGTGACTTATAAACTATATCTCTTTTCAGTAGTTCTTTGACGAGGTTATAAATACAAGCAGCAAGAAGGGTCAGGAGCGGAGTCTGAATGTCACTTTGGTAAAGTGTATGTGTGTTATTGTTCGAGGAGGATAAACATTGCAAAGAACATGTAAAAGAAGTGCTACTTTGTGTTGTGTCATTGTCTTTG
Source organism: Schistocerca cancellata (assembly GCF_023864275.1). Taxonomy (NCBI): domain Eukaryota; kingdom Metazoa; phylum Arthropoda; class Insecta; order Orthoptera; family Acrididae; genus Schistocerca; species Schistocerca cancellata. The sequence goes on along the minus strand of NC_064637.1, from coordinate 119,939,601 downwards.
GTGGATAGTGGAATTAAGATGATAGTGGAATTAAGATGGCCACCAGAGTAATAAATATTTGAAGTTTAAATATTTGTTGGTTTCGCTCATTATTTATCATCAAAAGCACATCAATAACACGGAACCTCATCTTTTTACCCCTAGACGACCAGATTTAGAGCCAGCATTAGCATCGAGACACAGCAGCGATCCAGCAAGCAGCAGCGATTACCACAATGCATTTTAATGGCGCCAACCTAACATCAGATGCTAACAAGCTCCGTAAATAGGAGTGAAATAGTGCGATTATAGCAATATCTACGACTAGGCGACCATTATAGTACGTACCGATGAGCATGTCCGTAGCAGCGAGGGAGGCGATGAAGTAGTTGGACGGCTGTCGGATGGTGCGGTCTACGATGAAGGCGAGCAGCACGAGGATGTTGCCGCCGACGGTGAGGACGATACACGCGCCCAAGCACAGTGCGATCAGCACCGTCTGCCACAGCTCGAAGGGTGGCAGCACTGGGCCCAGCGGGGGAGGCGTCTGCACCACCGCTGCGCAACACAAGAGGGCACTGTCAAAAAATGGGTCAAATGGCTCGGAGCACTATGGGACTCAACATCTTAGGTCATAAGTCCCCTAGAACTTAGAACTACTTAAACCTAACTAACCTAAGGACATCACACACACCCATGCCCGAGGCAGGATTCGAACCTGCGACCGTAGCAGTCCCGCGGTTCCGGACTGCAGCGCCAGAACCGCACGAACACTAGAGCAGGCGGTGAGCTGGTTATTCACTAAACCTACATAAGGAGCTATCAAGATCATCTGCCACAGCTCAGAGAGTGGCAGCAATGGACCCTGTGAGGAGAGAGGGGTGGCATGCACCGACTCTGTAAAATAAAAAGGTTCGTATTGGTCAACCAGGACAATGGAGCTGTCACCAGCAGTTGGTGGGTATTGTAATGGTACTTGAATTACGTAACCATTACGGCACCTCACCTCAACCTCTCAATACCAGAATATTCTACTGTGTTTCTGTAAAATAGTTGACATATTTCTGTGACAACATTCAGATTTCATTTCATTAATGTAGAGGTACTTCGATACATCGATATGTATATATTAAAGTGATATTATTCTTATGTGTATTCTTTCTTTTGTCACTATGATCACTGACGTACTTGTAACTCTGATTTTTGGGCGCGTACGCGGTTATTGGAGAGTCAAGCTTTGGTCGTCATGTTAAAAAGACGCAAATTGTAGTCAGTTTATGAAATGTGAACTTTAACAGTGAGGAAGATATTTTCAAGTATGTTTCATATTGTGAAGTGATGTTTTGGAACGAGTTACGTGATATTGCAACAAAAGTAATAAAAAAGGAGTGTAACTTAAATTAGGAGTGCTGATTACTTTTTTACATCACCATTGTCCCAACTTGCAAAAGTTTAATCTTCAAAAATGGTTTATGAAACACATCTATAAAACTTTTGAATACTGCAGAATAACACCTAGGCCTCTTTGCATCCGAGCTTGGAATCATCACTACCTAGATTTTCGACGATTGAGCCATGAGTTCACAACGAGACCAGCGTGGGAAACACGAAAAGGTGAGTGCCTAGTTTATCCATTATTTCAAGAAATGACTTTATTAACTGTGCTCTAAGGACACCTGCCACATAATATAACTTTGTTGTTGCCCGAAAATGCAATATTTAGCAGCGTGAGCAACACTACAATCATAATTAACTTTTGACCTTTGTTGTGGTAGGGTTGTTAGAGTATGTTGTTGCAATAATTGAGGCTATGAAAGCTGAGGGGGTCAGGTGACTGAGGTGGGTGCGAAATAACTTCCCATCCCAACTCCAGTGTTCTTCGTCAGTAGCAGAATGCGAGCGGGCGTTATCGTGGAGTAGCGTTGATTCACGCATTACTGGAGGTTGTTCTTGGATTGTGTCTGTAAGATATCCCAATTGTTGGCGATAAATATCAGCAGCGATGGTTACATCTCGGGGAAGCAATTGGTAGCGCACCACGCCGTCATTATTCCACCAGATGCGTAACGTTACCTTTTGTGGATGAGTGCCTGTCTTTGTACGAGAAGCTGGTTCTTCGTTTGGGCTCAACCATGCATAAGCACACCACTGCTCGTCGCCAGTAACGATACAGCCGGGGAATGGTCGGTGTTGTTCACGAGCCAATTAGTGACGAGCAAGCAGAGGCACACATATGACCATCTGCTGATTTCTCTGACTGTGGCTTAAAGCCTGCAGTATCTATCCACATGATTTTTGAACCTCCCCACTGCATGCAAATGTCACGATGGTGGAGTGACGACAGTTCATCACATTTGTCATTTCCCGCGTACACTGACGTGGACCATTGTGGATTAATATATTTAAACGATGTGCGTCGAACCTCGAATGTCTTACTGAACATGGAGCGTCACTAATGTGAGAAAGGTCCTCCTTAAAACGTGAAAACAATTTTATTGCCTTGCTCTGTCCACGGCATTATCCCCATACACGGCGCTAATATTTCTATTTCCAATGCTGACGCCCCACTGTTGGCCTCAAAGAGACGAATATGTCGGAGATGTTCCGATTTCTCCACTTGTCACTCCATTTGCCAGCGTTTTCAGCTCCACTCACTACATACAAATGACGAAATGACATTATATAAACTACACTATTGGCCATTAAAATAGCTACACCACAAAGATGACGTGCTACAGACGCGAAATTTAACCGACAGCAAGAAGATGCTGTGATATGCAAATGATTAGCTTTTCAGAGCATTCACACAAGGTTGGCGTCGCTGGCGACACCTACAACGTATTTACATGAGGAAAGTTTCGAACCGATTTCCCATACACAAACAGCAGTTGACCGGCGTTGCCTGGTGAAACGTTGTTGTGATGCCTCGTGTAAGGAGGAGAAATGCGTACCATCACGTTTCCAACTTTGATAAACGTCGGATTGTAGCCCATCGCCATTGCGGTTTATCGTATCGCGACATTGCTATTCGCATTGGTCGAGATCCAATGACTGTTAGCAGAATATGCAATCGGTGGGTTCAGGAGGGTAATACGGAACGCCGTGCTGGATCCCAACGGCCTCGGATCA